>NW_022900950.1:64557059-64594767 GCF_012274545.1 Fukomys damarensis | reverse complement strand
TTGAGACAGGGTCTTGTTATATGGTTCAGAACTTGAACTCACTGTTTATTCCGTGCTGGCCTTGAACCCATGGGGATCCTCCTGCTTTATCCTCCCGAGTGCTGGAATTACAGGCGTGCACCGCCATGCGTGGCCCTTTTTCTTTTTTCCTTTTCCATTTCCATTTCCGTTTCCTTTTTTTGGTACCAGGGATTGAACTCAGGACCTTGGCACTTGTGAGGCACCACTGAGCTAAATCCTTGGTGAACCTTCTTAAAATATTTTAGTGGAGACACTAAATTGAGACATTACTGTATATTACTGTTTTGTTTCAGTACATATGTTAAGTAGTAAAGCAAGTTGTAAAAGTAGGCTCTGCTTTACATTCAGGAATTCTTTGGTTGATTTTAAAGATAGTTTTAGTGGCAAGGATGTTATTGCATCATCTGGTCATAAAAACAGGTACAGTGGAAAACATGTTTTGAAGCCAGAAGGAAGAAAAATCAACTGATTCATTATAGGAGAGTTTTGTTTTAATTATCTATTTTAGACTCATGCAGGCCAGTTGAATTGTGTGTCACCATGCAAATGGTGGTAAGGGTGGGGAGGAATTGAAATATTACAAGGGGATTTCCCAGGAGGGACTTTGCTCTGGATCTGGCTTTTCCAACTATAGTTTCTGACATGTCTTAATAGAATCAGTATAAATTTCTGTACACATAATTAGCTTTTTAAAAATTACTTAAAATTGCATGAAAAAATTTATCTTTGATTCTGTTGCTTAAAGGTTATCATTAATAAAGTTTCAGAATATCTTAGTCTCACTTTTCTTGTTCTTTAAGTACTTGAAATCTGTTGTTTTCATATATTGTGAATTTTCTTTTGTGATCCTGTAAACTTGTGTTAACTACTCCTATCCAAGTACCAACCAGGCCTGACCCTGCTTAGCTTCTAAGTTCAGACAAGATTAGACGCATTCAGGGTGGAATGGCCGCAGACAACTTCTATTGTAATTTAGTGGCTAAATTGTATGCCTTTTTAGCATAGTTTGATAATGTGGGAGCTTTAGGTTGCTTCTGAAATACTTTTCTTTGAAGGTAATCTAGTAATTCAGAGGCGTTGGATTTATAAGTTGCTTTGTAATATGCATGAGGGGCTGAAATGTGTGTCATTGTTTCCCTTCAGGTGTTACTGTGTTTTTCCAATGGAAATCATTACGATATTGTCTATCCCATAAAGTATAAAGATAACTCTGCTATGTGTCAGTGTAAGTATCATCTAATGTTTCTATAAAAATTATATTCCTGAGCTATACAGTTGCAGTAAGGATTTCTGTACATTTTTAAAGTTGTTAGCGTGTAGTGGAAAATCCAAATGATTGAACAAATCAAGCATTTGGCCCTAGGGTACGGTTTTGTCACTGTAGCACTATTGACATTTTGAGTCAGATAGTTTTCTGTCATGCACTGTACTATGCTGAGTAACATCCCTGCCCCTGTCTGGGAGATAACCAATAACACTTCCCAATTGTGACAACCAAAAATATTTCTAGATTTTTCCCAAATATTTCCAGATAAGGATGAATTTCCTTCTCCCCCATTTGAGAATACCAGTACTGCTCTAGAAGAAAATGTTTCTCATCATTACTCTGTTCAGTGTTGTAACGAAGCACAAATTCCTCATACAGAGTAGTGGTGCTGGGCATGTAGCAGCTTTTCCTCTGTTCTTAAGCTAGTGGTACCAGTACAAATATGTACAGTGAAACTTTAGTGAAAGAGGTTCCATTTTGAGACATGAAAATCTGGCTATGCTGGGCTGTCTCCTCTTTTCCCTAGCTAGTCAGTTTCTACATCTCAGCTTTGTGAGATATAGCTCTTACAGCCTGCCTTTTCTGTACTTGTGAGAGTGATTGATAACAGGAGTACCTCTTCTGTTACTTGGAGGAAGGATGATCTTTGAGAAGGAAGTCTTTGAATTCTTAGTGTACTTTTTTTTCATAAAGCTTACTGTATAGATAAAACCTAAGAGTCCTAAAATCCACATGATTCTGAACTTTTGGTAAAATATCCTCCCCTGTTGTCAGTTTTAGAGATTTAAACAAAAATTTTTTAAAAGATTGAAGCAACCACGTTATCTAGGCTTCTCCCCTTCAGTGGCTAATGAGAATATATTTTATAAACTTAGTTCTTTATGTGAAACTGAAATCTGAAGCTGGATTATGTAGTCACATAAACGTTCTGTTTTTTATACAAACCTGTGTCCAAGGTTCCGCTCAGTGGGAAAGCTAAGACTAGCATCTGAGTCTTCTGAACTGTTAGCTAGTGTGTTCCCTACAGCAACCCCTTCCTCTTTGTAGCAGTCTCATTGTGCCTTGGTGTTATAGTTAGGCATGTTGTATGACATCATTCAGTCTCGGTTTCTTCATCTGTACAACCAGCATAGTACTTCTGGTGCTGAGATTAAATGTGATGCTACATAAAGCTTAGCTCAGTGTGTGAAATGTATAATTGCTTAGTGTGTGTGTTTCCTGTCATACTTGTTTGAAGATTGTGATACCTTTTCACATTGCTGATAGTTTTAAACATGGCAGTAATTTATTACTTTATGTATCTACACAGGTAGAAATTCACATTGCCCTCTGTAACTTTATGATTAAATGTTGTTACTGACTGAAATAATTCAGATGTCTAGTTAGGATTTTATAAGCTTTAGCAATATAGTCACATTTTTCTTGTTATTTCTTAAGATGTGAACCAATTAATGTTTCTTGAAAATTTGGTTAATTTCAGCTCTTCTTTATGAATTGCTATATGAGAAGGTGTTTAAAACTGACATTAGTAAGATCATGATGGGGCTAGACACCTCTGAAGTAGCTGATGAAGACAACAGTGAAATATCAGATTCAGAGGATGACACTTGCAAGTAAGAATGAGTTTAAATCCTAAAATATCTTTCTATAGCATATAAAGAGGCATGCATTTTCTCATATATTAAGCTGTATTCATAGAATAGCTCAGTCTGCCATAGTAATGTTGTACGTATGTGTAAGCTGGATAGACACTTGTAGAATAGATTCGTACATGTGTGTATTGTAAACATTTCAAGTTAACTTGTCAGTTGTTTATATATCCAGTGATGTAAAGTGGCTATTTTGATTTCTTTGACTTTATCATTTTCTTCCTTAGTTACTGACTAAATGAATAAACACCTTGTAAGAGAGTTATTGAGGCCCCTTTTTGTTTTTTGTGTTTTCCTACACAAGACATGCAGGGTGAAACCTTGGGCTCTAGACACCCAGAGCGGTTTTTATTTCGGTTTCCTGCCAACTGACTAGACTTGGGACAAGTTTAAGTTGTCTGAAGGAGCCTCAATCCTGTAGCAGTGAAATTAGAATACTTCAGTATTTCCTCTGGGGAGAATTTATGAGAAATAAATGAGTTAGCATGTACGGTGCATAGGTCTAGTTCCTGAATTCAGTGTCCAATATAAATTAGCTACTATTAAAACTATTAAGAGGTTTATTTTATTTTGTTTGGATTTTTTTTCTGGTCCTGGGGATCCAATTTAGGACCTTGTCCTTGTGAGGCAGGTGCTGCGCCATTGAACTAAGTCCCCTGCCCTATTTTATCTTCTAAGAATCAATCCCATTATATTGTCATTCAAGCTAAAATTATTCCTTTTTTATGAGAGTATGACAGTAGCCTGCTTGGTGTGTTACATATTGTGAAGCTGGAGATAGAAATTGAGCCTTAGGGTATCTAATTGCTTATTACAGAAATACTTTAGGAAAAAACATACGTGTATGTTGTAATATAAATTCCAGGCATTTGTTGATAGAAAAACTTCTGATCTTTTTTGAAAGTCTGGCCAGCATTTCTTTGTAATTTGAATCATTATTTGTTGTTGTAAAGTTTAATCCTAAAATGCACTAATTATGCACAGATAGAAATTTCTTTTTCTGGCTCTCTCCAGAAGGCAGCTATATGATTAAGATACGTTACTGAGAAAAGAGTGACTAGCTTGTTTAAACTTACTGTTGTGTCTGGGGTGGGAAGGATTTCTGTGCCTTTTGGTTTTTGCTGCTGTTAATATTAGACCCAACTTTGGGGTGATGCTTGGCAGGTAAATTACAAAATTAAGGCAAGCAAGAAGATGCATGTGTGATTATGTTGTTTTAAGACTATACTACTATAACTCTTGAAATATGGATTACCTTTCCATTGTATTAAATTTTAAAAAATGTGTCATTTCTGAATTAAAAGCCAGGCTTTAATTAGGGAAGAAGAATGCCATATAGTCATATCAGGATAGGATAGGTCTGAATCTGCCTGGCAAGTGCAAGGTCCCGAGTTTGATCTCTGGTACAAAAAAAAAAAAAGAAAAAAAGAAAAAAAGAAACAAATAAAATGGATAGGATAGGTGTAGAATGGTAGTAAGGAATGACGACCAAGGATAAACTGTATACTCTTCTCTTGGGCCTGCTGGATTCTTTTCACATTGATATTTGGTCCTGAAGTACTGGAAATTATGTATTTTTTTTGTCTAGACTAGAATATCGCTACGTTTGAGTACATACTTGGAGATTGTCCTGAAAACTAGAGATCGATTTATTAAGGAGGAATTGTAGAATAAAAGAGTGCATGTAAGGGCAAGCAAAGCTTCTCATTTCCCACTCAGCTTGTCATTCTGTCCCAGCCTCATTAGCCTGTTGGCTATCTCAGGGTCTTTGCATTTGCTGTTCCCTGTATCTGGAATATTTCCTTTGCATGTGTTGTTCCCTCTGCCTGCAATACTAACTCAGCACATGGTTTGCTCTTTCAGTACCTTTCTTTATTCAAACATACATCTTACTAAAGCCTTTCACATCTTACTTTTTATTATTTAGTGTACAAAACCCTTGTCTCACCTGTAACACTCATTGGCATTGCATCATATACTGATAACTTAGTTTATGTCTACTTTCACTAAATTATACATTTTACATGGGTAGAGTTTTTGTGTGCTCTCTGTAGTTGAACTCCAGCACCTTCATAATGTATACAGCATGGCACACAAACACTTGCTGAGTAAATAAATGTAAAATAGGGTTATGCATGGTTAGTGAATTTAGAGAGCTGATGACAGTTCTTTGGTTGTGCTGAAGATTATTTGATAAGGAAGGAGATAGGGATCCAACCTGTGGCATGGAGGCCACCTTTCCTCTTTTTTCTCTTTAATATTATAATTAAAAAATGAAAGTTTTCTTACTTAGATATGTTAAGTATGTTACTTTTTTTATTTTTTAATGAAGCCCAGGACAGTTGTGACCCAGGTAAGCCAAAAGGTTGGATACCTGTTGACTATGAAGCTTCCTTTTGTTACTTTTATATTTGAGTCTTTCTTTTTAGTGAGGACTTACCTGTTGAAAGAAAATTTTTGTGTTGAAATATAAATTCAGTCATCTTGCCCACCCAAATACTAGTTTATTTCTGGTTTTGTTTTCTTATTGATTATTTGGCTTCTATCTTACACACACTTTACACACACAGACACACACAGACACACACAGACACACACACACACACACACACACACACACACTGAAACTTGTAAAAGCTTACCGAAGTGTACTGTATAATTTTTTTGGTAAGTAGCTGACTTGAGATGTTTAGATGAGGTTGATTGCATGAAATATGTTTTCCTGCTCCTAATTGTGGTTCTATTTTTTCCTTTATAGGAGTAAAACCACCAATGCTGATGATGTGAATGGATTTAAACCTTTGTCAGGCGATGAGGTATTTTTAAAATATGGTTCTAATTAGCTCTTCCATAGAAAAAAGCATACAAATTTATAGTCTTATATTTTTGGGATACATTTTCAGTAGTCATGATTGTCCTATGAATAAAACAAAGTGTATGAATGTATAGTCTTAATTTTTCTTTTTTTCTGATAAATTTTTGGTAGAGTTACGATCATCTTATGAGTAAGAAATTTTTTGATGTCCTTTCTCTTGTGTTGGTACAGAGGTTTGAACCCAGGGATGCTTTACCCACTGAGCTCTATTCTGAGATAGAATCCAAGTTACCTAGGCTAGACTTGAACTTTTGATCCATCTGCTTCAGCTTCCTGAGTAGCTGAGATTTAAAGGCTGTGTATATCACCATGCCCTGCTGCATTGTCCCATCTTTTTGAAATTTTATTTTTTTATTTAAAGAGAAAACAAATTGCTTTATTTTTTAATCATTAATTACATTTATTGGTACAATTTATATATATGTGTGTGTGTGTGTGTGTGTGTATATATATATATACATACATACATACATATACTATATTCATTGTATAGAATTTTACCTATACATAATATATCTTTGGTTTTTTGAGACAGGGTCTCACTATGTAGTTGAGTCTGACCTGGAACTCACTATGTATCCCAGGCGCATCTCGAGCTCAAAGCAATCCTCTTGCCTCAGCCTCCCAAAAACTCTCTATGTATCCCAGGCTGATCTCGAGCTCAAAGCAATCCTCTTGCCTCAGCCTCCCAAATGCTGGGCTTACAGGCGTGTGCCACCACGCCTGGCTACCCGATATATCTTGATTCTTCTTTTTCTCCCCATTCCCCCTCCCCTCCCCTCTCTTCTACTCCCTTCTCCTTATTTACAAGAACATTGTTTTTTTTTTTTCTTTACTTTTCCCTTCCTTTCCCTCTTCCCCTTCCCTTGGGCCTCTGCCCATTTGAACATTCTCTTCCTATTTCCATGTCTATTGTACATTTTGGTCCTTATTTACACTTTGTTTCTTACACCAGAGAAATGATGTGATATTTACACATGTATATCAGATTTATTTCACTTAAGTATGGTCTCTAGATGTATCCATTTAGCTAAAAATGTCTCAAATTTATCCTTCTTTATGGCTGAGTAGTACTCCATTGCGTAAAAACCTCCACATCTTAAATAAACAAAACCTCACATCATCTTTATCCATTCATCATGATGGGCATTTGGGTTGTTATATAGCTTTTATAGGCTGGGCTGCTGTGATGCATATATCACTGAAGTATGATGCTTTTAATTCTTTTGGGACAATAAGGAGATGGGGGATAGCTGGGTCAAATGGAACTTCTAATCCTAGTTTTTTGAGGTATTTCCATACTGCAATTTCACAGTGGTTGCACCAGGCCCAGCAACAATGAGGAGTTCCATTTTCTCTACATCCCCTCCAGCATTTATAATTGGTTGATTATTTGATAATAGCCATTCTTTTTGGAACGCAAAGGAATCTCAGGTGTTTTTTTAATGTCAGTGTTACCTCTCTTGAATGACCAATGATGTTGAACATTTTTTCAAAATAAAAGGAAAGGAATACTCCCAATATATCTTTCCTAGAGCCAAGTATTACCTTGATAACCCAAACCAGGGAAGGATCCAACTGAAAAAGAGAACTACAGGCCAGTCTCCCTAATGAACGTAGATGCAAAAATCCTCAATGAGTTACTTGCAAAAAACACAGCAGATCATCAAGAAGATTATATATCACGACCAAGTAGGATACATTCCAGGGATGCAGGGCTGGTTCAACACATGCACATCAATAAATGTACTGCACTATATTAACAAAATCAAGGACAAAAACAGGATCATCTCAGTAGACACAGAAACAGCATTTGACAAAGTCCAACAGCCATTAATCATTGAGAAACTCTTCAGAAAGTGGGACTAGATGGTCTTTATCTCAATCTTTTGAAAGGCATCTGTGACAATCCAACAGTCAACCTCATACTAAATAGTCAAAAACTGAAAACTTTCACTCTAAAATCAGGAAAAAAACAAAGATGTCCACTATCACTACTCTTACTCAATATATTTCTGGAAACATTAGCCAGAGCAATTAGACAAAAGAAAGAAATGAAAGGAATAAAGGTAAAAAAGGAAGAAGTTAAACTATAAATATTTGCAGGTGTCTTGATACTCTAGAAGACCTCAAAAACTCCAAAAGACTTCTAGATTTAATAACCAAATTCATTCTAGCTGAATACAAAGTCAGCACGCAAAAATCAGTTGCAATAGAACAAGTAACAAGCATATTGAGAGACAAATTAGGAAAACCACGCTTTTCACTTAGGAATCAATCTAACAAAGGAAGTAAAAGATCTTTATATTGAAAACTATAGTACTCTGAAAAAGATTGAAGAGGACATCAGAAAATGGAAAGATATCCCTTGCTTTGGGTAGGAAGAACCAGCATAATAAAAATGGCCATACTCCTAAAATTGTTACACAGATTAATGCAATCCCAATCGAAATACCATTTGCATGCCTCATAGAACTAGAAAAAAACATTCCTAAAGTCATTTTAAACCAGAAGCACCTAGAATACAAAAAACACTTCTGGGCAACAAAGACAAGATTATACTACAGAGCCACTTAGATAAAAACAGCATGGTACTGGCAAAAGGACCTGAAAAAGCAATGGAACAGAATAGAAGATTCAGAAACAACTCCAAACACTCAGCCACCTGTGTTCCACAAAAGGGCCAGATAACTTCACTGGAAGAAAGATAGCCTCTTCAATAAATGGTGTTGGAAAAACTGGCTTTCCACATGCTAAGGAGTAAAAGTAGATCCATATCTCTTACCATGTACTAAACTAAAATGAGGATCAGAGATGTAAATATTAAACATAAAATCTGCTGGAAGAGAGAATAGATAGAACTCTTGAAGATAGATGTAGGTTTATAGACTAAAACAAAACTATAAACAAAGACTAAACAAAACCCTGATCACATGGGAAATATTACAAGGAATCAACAACTGGGATCTCATCTTAAAAAGCTTTTGCAGAGCAAAAGAACCAACAGTTAAAGAGACCACCAACACAGAGGGGAAAATTTTTAGCCAGCTGTTCCTTGGGTGAAAGACTAATCTGTAGAATATATAAAGAATTGGAAAAAGTCACCCCCCCCAATTTAAAGACCCAATGCCCAAATTGGCATCTGAGAAGAATATATACTTTTTAGATGAAGAATTACAGATGTAAATAAATACATGAAAAAATGTTCAGCATTACTTTCTGAAGTTTTAGTCTTTGATTTTACTCGGGTACATTTTAAAAAAGAATGTTTGTAAAACAGTACGTGTCGACTCAACTTCCTGACTTTCTCTGTTCAGCCGAAGAAAAATGGGAACTCTACTAGCCTTCCTTTGTCTAGAAAGGTTCTTAAGTCGCTCAACCCAGCAGTGTATAGAAATGTGGAATATGAAATCTGGTTGAAGTCTAAGCAAGGTGAGTTGAAATTCTGTGCTTCTCAGTAAGTTTATTTTGTAACGTTTGAAAATAAGTAAACTTTATACTGATTTTTTTTTAACAGCTCAACAGAAACGTGATTATTCTATTGCTGCTGGTTTACAATATGAAATTGGAGATAAACGCCAAGTAAGTGATTTGTATAGAAGAAAAGAATTTTTAATCTTTCTTTTTTCTAATTGAATATTTTGTTAATTTGGATTTCAGAATATATTTATCACGTGTTAATCAGCTTTTTGACACATTTGAGTACTAAATGTGTATGTATCCCATAACGAACTTCAAAAATAGCTCAGTTTTGGGATTACAACTTGCTTCAAAGAAGTAGCAGTAACATTTTAGATGTTTGGATATATTTTTTAAATAGGTAAATAATTTACTGAAATTGATGCAAACTTGACTTTGTAGTTGTTTTATTTATGAAAGCCTTTCTGGAAGATTTCGATAAATACATAATGTTTTTCTGGTGGGCTGAGGTAGGAGAGTGAACCATAAGAGGAACTTTGCCTTTTATTTTGAGAAAACTATTACAGTGAATTGAGTTGCTGATTGTTAGAGGAATCAGTAGGATGAGATTGGTATTTCTCAAGATGGGTAATTTTTGTTCCCCGATCCCTAGGCTACATTTAGCAGTGTTTGGAGATGTCTTTAATTATCAAAGCTGGTAGGTTGCCTCTGACATTGAGTATGTGGAGGCCAGAGAAATGGCCAAACATCCAAGAGTATGTTAGTTTAAAAATTTTACTACAATATGGGACACGTTGCTGTTAATCCTTATCAAAAATACTTGTCCTTGCTTCAGACACACTTACTTTATCACTGTTGCTACTTTGAAGCAGTGCTGGAAGTTCTCTTTTGTGTCTTTAGTTGTGTTGTCATAGCTGCCTTCTTGTCCTGAGCTGATGTAAGATACTTTTTAATGATCATTTTGACTTGTGGGAAGAGCCAGAAGTCACATAGTGCTAATTCATTGACTAGGTGGATGAGGGCACATTTTAATGTTTTTTATCTGAGCCTCTCTTTTAAAAAATTAATTAAAAAATTTAAACATTCACTGTATGTTTTGATCATACCTCATATTTTAGTGTATAGGAGAGTTTAAAGTGTAAGTAATGGATGCTAAGGCTGTAGAAACCCTGGATAACATAATATCAAGATTCTTTATCTGTGTTTATGGAAAATACTATTTCAGAAACAAAGACAAAAACCCCATATACACACAAAAATATCGTGATAGTTAATTTTCATTAGAAATAATTGTCATCAAAAAGTCACATTTTAAAACTCATTTAAAACAGCCATTGGCAGGGTTGGGGATTTAGCTCAGTGGTTCTGGCAACTGCCTCGTAAGCGTAAGGACTTGAGTTTGATCCCCAATACCAAAAATAAATAAAGAAATAAAATTAAATAAAACAGCCATTGGCAAACATTTTTTCTTGACATGTGGATGACACATTTACTTTATGACAAATTCATTTGCATGAAAAGTACAGTATCTGACTAGGATTGTATGTGTGGCATCAGTAACAGTTTAAGAACTTTTAATCATATTTTGATTCTGGGATACTTGATAGGTGAGGAAGATGATCCATTTAAATAAATGCTCCTGTGTGGAATTGTTAGAAAAGTGTTATATTTGCGAATGGAGTTGTAGAAGCTTTTACTGCACTGACTTGAAAAACTTGAAAGAGAACATAAGAGACAAGTACTTAACTCAGGGCTTTGAGGCCTCCCTTTTCCTTCCCTTTAACAGAGAAAAGACCGTTGCTTATCTTGTGCTGTACTTATGGATTTAAAATGTCTTACAGCAAAATAGATGCCATGGTAGATGGTAAAGATACTTGTTTTAATTTTTTCCTTTTTTAGGATATTTTTTAACTTTTCTTTAACCATTTAATTAGGGTAAGATTTAGTTGAGATCGTAACAAAATTGATGTAATTCATGTGACTTTTATTTCACAAGTAAGAGAGTCTGAATTTTCCATCAACATAACTTCAGGTAATTTCAGAAATTACCTCAGCAAGGCTGAGGAGGAGGATCATTACTAGTTTGAGGTGAGATCTTGTCTCAAAGAAGAAAAATTTAGATCTTACTGTAAAACTATAGAAGAGGAAATCAAAAGCGTCCTATTCTTGAGGAATAAAATACCAGTTTGAGAACTTTTACCTACTGGGAGCATAAAAATAAGAGGTTGCGTTAAGGTGTGCTACATGTATTGTGCTTTCAGTGCAGTGATTGACAGGTCCACAGTACAACATGTGTAGTTTATCTATAGCAACAAACCTTAAGGCTTACTCTTTTGTTACTACAGTCGTGTACTTCCATTTATATGTTAGAGAACAGTTGATGCATCTGTTTTTAGGGAGAAAAATGTAACAGTTGCACGTTTTTAATAACAAAAGAGAAGACACAGTAATTGTAATAATAGTTGCTCTCATTTCTAGAGTGGCTGCTGTGTGCAGGTTGGTGTCCTTTATGTGTATCATAGGCTACCCTAGTTCATCAGGGGTTTGTTCTTTGAGATAGGTATTATTATTAGCATATGAGGAAATGGAAAGGGTGTAAGTAACTTTTCTAAAATCATTGGCCAGTCAGTGGAGAAGCCAGGTCTAGAAGCCTAGGGCACATGACACTATTGCCCTGCATTCAGGATCAGGGTAGGTTGCCTCTTACTCATTTGGAGCTTTAGTAGATTGTGTTTCTATTTTTCCCTGAACTAACTAAAAGAATAATGTAGAAAAATTTTAGAAGGATAATCAAGAGAAGTTTCTTTCAGGTAGAAATCTGTCGATCTGGGAGATCAGGGAAACAGATTTTATTGTTCATTTTTGTGACCTTTATTTTTCCCAATAAACATTTATTTTCTCTTTAATTGAAGACAGTAGAAATTTTAAAATTGCTCATTAAGTCAAGGAAACAGGTTACTGATGTTTCTGGCATTGTTCAACAGGTTAGATTGGATCACAATGGAAAATTTTCTAATGCAGACAGTCAAGAGGTTAACTCTGAAAATGGACCAGTTTTGGTTGAAGAACTGGGAAAAAAGTATGTACTACTCTTCAGCTATGACAGTCACTGTTTCTTCCATTTCTAAATGGCCTTGGGTATTTGCAAATTCAGAGGATGTTACTGCCTATTTATAAAAAGTAAATTCAGTCACATCTTCAGAAAAATACTTTGAATTCAAACTGAGTATTTTGTGTTGGCAGATATTAAGGAACACTTATTTTTACAGTTTAAATTGTATAATTTTTCACAAAGACAATTTTTACAATTGACAGGATTATGAAGTGGGAGCTTTAGAAAGCAGGAATGATACTCATTTCTACTTCAGTTAGTGCTGCATTGCATGTAGTTAGTCTGTAAATGTTAGTCAAGTAGGGCAGTGAATTACTGTTGTCTTGGTATTACTGTGTTATTTTAAAGCATCTTTTGTTTTGGTTGCTGCTGTCTGTATTATGAGAAAACAGTAATTCTGTCCTTAAGCTTTTCTATGGATTATTTTAAACATACATAAATAGGGAAGGGGAGATAGTACAGGGAGCCCAAGAGGGCAGTGAATTACTGTTGTCTTGGTATTACTGTGTTATTTTAAAGCATCTTTTGGTTGCTGCTGTCTTTATTATGAGAAAACAGTAATTCTGTCCTTAAGCTTTTCTATGGATTATTTTAAACATACATAAATAGGGAAGGAGATAGTACAGGGAGCCCAAGAGAGCCAACACTGAGTTTCAGCAACTCAAAGCCTTGAACAGTCTTTTCTAATTTTTCCCTAATATTTAGAAGGAAATTTATTTGTTAATGAGAATCAAGTTGGAATGTTTTAAAGCAAACCAGACATCGTACTATTTTTCCAATAGATATTTACATGTCAGTAACAGAGCAAGGGCCTCCCTTAACCACAGTACAATTTGATACTAGAATAGTAGAATGGGAATTGTTCTTTATTTTTGCGTAGATTATATGTAAGGTCTTTTTTTGGTTACAAAATGTGCTTTTGAATTGTCATTTGATTAGAATTAAGGCTGGATTGGTAAATGTACTTGAATTCTAGTTTTTTAAATATAAAAACTTTAATTGGACTATGTTTAGGTGTTCTTAGTAGGAATATTTTAGGTTATTGTCTTTTTCTTCTTTTGAAGACATGCATCAAAGAACCTCAAACCACCTCCTCTGGAAAGTTGGAACACAGTATCTGTAAAGAAGGTGAAAAAACCTTCCACTTCTGGACAAAATTTCCATTCTGGTAGGAGCTCGTGAAGTGGTCATTTGGGATAGGGATGGGGGTACTTGAAGTTGTTCAAAACAGGAAAATTATGAGGTATTTTTTTGGTTCTTGCCACAGACACGGATTTCAGAGGTCCAAAGAATCCAAGTAAGCCAATAAAAGCCCCATCAGCACTACCTCCTCGACTACAGCATCCTACGGGAGTAAGACAACATTCATTCTCAAGTCATTCTTCAGGGTCCCAGTCTCAAAAATCTTCCAGTGAGCACAAAAATCTTAGCAGGACACCCTCACAAATCACAAGGTAACTTTCGTGAGTGCAAGAGAATGGGAAATCAAGTGGAATTTGTCGTATTTTATTTGTATATTTGTCTGTAGTATAGTATTCAATGTATTGCTCATAAAACACCATGTGAAGATTTTGCTTCTTTATAATCTTGGACAATCTGGAGTTGGGTAAGACCTAAAACCCAATATGACTAGTGTCTTGTGAGAAGAGAAGAGATAAAGACACATGGGCAGAACACCAAATGATGATGGAAGCCGAGACTGGATTGACGCAACTACAAGCCAAGGAACTCCCAGTTTATAGGGAACACCCTGCAGTCTTTTAAGGTCAACTGGATATCAGACTTCCAGCCAGACAACTGGGAGAACTTCTGTTGTTTTAAGCTAACTAGTTTATAGCACAGCCCCAGGAAACTAATATATTATTGACAAATATCAGCCTAAGAACCTACCCCAACTCCAATTGACCTCATATCAACTTGATTACATTTGAAAAGACCCCATTTCTAAATAAGGTCATGTGCACAGGTACCAGGAGTTACATATTTGAACATAATCTTTTTTGTTTGTTTGTTTGTTTTTTTGGTACTGGGGATTGAACTCTGCTTGCGAAGCATGTGGAGGCACCACTGAGCTAAAGCCCTGGGCCTGAACATATCTTTTTGGATAAATTTGCTCCATGATAAGTTCTTCAGATCTATTTTAGGAGATTTAAAGTATTTAGGATAGGAAGTAAATTTATATTGTTCAACCTACACCATCCAAATGGTTATTCAGTTTTCCCTGTGATCTAGGCATCCAGTATTAACAGACTTTTCTATATTCTTGTGGGGATACTTCATGTATATGTTAGAAATATATGTGTACTCATAGTCTAGGTTTGTAGAAAGTGTTTTTGTATGGCAGGGTACTGGGCTTGAACCCAGAGCCATGTGCATGCTAGGCAATTGCTCTACCTTAAGTATATCCTCAGCTATTTTTAAACTTTTACTTTGAAATAAGGACTCATTAAATGGCCCAGGCTGGCCTGGAACTTGTGGTACTCCCAGTTCAGCTTTCTGAGTGCCTGGGATGACAAATGTGTACCATTGTGTCTGATTTAGATTGCTAGAAATTCTAATGGGAACAAATAACTAAAATCATTTCAAAGGAAGACATAACTTACCCTCAAGGTTGGTCACTGCAAGCAATCCTGAGAATGGCCTGGGTAAATAGTGATCAGAGCCTTGCATTCTGGGTACACCTAACAAAAAAGTGCAGTGATCCCATCGCCCTGGTGGGTTACCTCTCTCACACAAACGCAATTCCTACCACTGATCAGCTATTTGTGGCTGTGTTTGGACATCAACCAGACTTCATTTGCACCTGGTGGTAGCTAACCTGATAGACAGGTAAAGTAATTTAAGAGATTAATTTATTTTGAATATTAACTTCAGAAATTTAAAAATATTAAGTAGCTATAGGAAAGTCATAGGCAGAAATGAAATTTTTCTTTGATAAAATTGTCTGGTTTTTTTTTTTTGGTACCAGGGATTGAACTCGGGTCCTTGTGCTTGCAAGGCAGGCCACCGAACCGCTGAGCTAAAACCCCGGCCCCAAAATTGTCATTTTTTTGATGGATGAGAAAAGAAGCATTTTCCCTCTCTGGAGACCAGAATACTCTTTAGGGTTTTAAGAAGTAAAAAATAAATAAAAATAGAAAAATCTGGGTGTGGTATCATGCCAGCATTCTGGGAGGCTGAGGCAAGATGATTGTGAGTTTGAGCCCAGCCCACACACGCATTCTGTCAACTTAATGAGACCTTGTCTCAAAATAAAATAAAATTTGAAAGGGCTGGGGCTATACCTGAATGTAAAGGACCTAAATTCAATCCCAGTACCACAAAAAAAGAGAAAAAATACATATAGTTTACTAAATAGCTACTTAAATATTGTTTTATTAATCACAAACTGAATTTATATTCATTGTATTTCTGGTGGTTATTACAGTCTCCTAGGAATTGGTAGACTACGCAGATGTTTAATATTAATAATACTTCTAATACTGTGCTGTAGATGAATATCTTATTTGGATCCTTTTCTCTTTCATATGTTGACTGTTATTTCCTTTATAAAAACACTTGATCGTATGTGACAAAGTAATAGTGAAGTCATGAAGCTTTAGATAACTTTTTTTTGGTACTGCGGATTGAACTCAGGACCTTGTGTTTTCGAGGCAGGTGGTGGAACCACTGAGCTAAATCCCTGGCCCTAGAGAACTTTTGGTAAAGCTAGAAATCTAGTGGTATTTGTAGTTAGTTATAGATTAGTATGTCTTCCATTTTGTGTGTAGTGGTGAATTATAGTAGTATATTAAAATCAATTTAGAAAAATTGCTGATGATGTTTTTTAAAACCTAAGCAACGTTTGATTTTTGTACCTAATAATCCAATTGATTTAAGTCTGTTGGTGTTCATCTTTACTTTATTTTTCATGAGCATATCAGTTTTGTTTGTTTTTTTGGTACTGGGGATTGAACTTGGGACCTTGTGCTTGCGAGCCAGGAGGCAGAACCACTGAGCAAAATCCCCAGCTTGAACACATCAGTTTTGAATTCTAGTTATAGAAGAAGTGTAATACTAGGTATGAACCCTTTGTGGTATCTTACTTTTTCATCTCTTTCTCATTTATAGAATTTTTCCTCTGGAGAAAACAAAACCCATACATGCATACATGCACAGACAAAGCAAGACTGCATTTATGCATTCATTTATATGGATGTGCAGTAAATGTTGCTGAACACCTGTCTTCAAGCTTAGTGAAAATAGGAAGGAATTGATTCTGTATGGTAGGTGAGGCAATAAATGTTTTGTGTAGTAGGAGACAGTGGTAGGTGGTATTCATCTTCCAAGCTCCTGACAACTTGCAGAGTTATCTGTAGAGTCTTTTACCACTGAGGTGTGAGATGGCCTGGTCTAAGATCAAGGTCCAGACAAAAGACTCTTGTCTTTTCTCCAGTACAATTGGGATTGACATCTACCAGGTTGAAATTAGAGTGTGGTTGTGAATGAGGCCATCTGAGGATGTGCAATGACTATTTATTTCAGAAGTAAAAGTCAGATTGTATTATAGTGTGTTACACCCCCTCTTTTTTAAAAAAGCAAGCTTACATTTTTGTTATATGACATTTTTTTCTGTAAATTTTGAAGTTTTGTTTTCTGTTGTTATAGAAAACTGTTGGAAATGGTAGAAATACTACTTATATAGCTTTCAGAAGTTATAAACCATATTAAAACATTATTGTATTATAGACTCCTGAACTCTATTCATGAGTTTGTCCCCCTTCTCTGGCCACAGTTACATTGACATCACAGCAGTCTTAACCTGTGTCATTACTCTCCGTCCTGGCACATTTATTTAGCTCCCCATCTCCCTTGGTGGTACCATGAGAAAGATGAACCCATTGTCTTATTTGCCCATTACCCTTTACTTAGAACTGATCATCAGACTATTCATGAGACCTAAACTAGTAAAGCTTCTTTTTAGAGATTGAATTCTTACAAAAAGTATTGGAGTTTGGCATAAAGAATACTTTTTTTCATCAAGGCAGAAATATAAATGCTTTAAATTTTATATTAATTGGAAATGAATTTTATGTTTTCTATTTTTCTCTCCCATTGTCCCTTTTTGTGTAAGGTAGCTTATTGGTATAGGAATTTCTCTTTGCTAAATTTTTATTAACCAGAATTTCCAGAAATTCTAAAATGTTACAGTGGACCAGGGATTTAGCTCAGTGGTTCTGCTGCCTGCTTCACAAGTGGAAACACCCAAGTTTGATTCCCAATGCAAAAAAATAAAAAGTCATAGTGTGTAGCTAAATTGGCCATATATTTATATTGCAAAACAGATATAAGTGCTCAGTGTATTTTATGTGTGATTTTTTTTTTCTTTTTCTGACAAGAATGTTTCATTTGACAGAAAACCTGACCGTGAGCGAGTTGAAGATTTTGATCACACGGGTCGAGAAACTCACTATTTTGGCCTCTCCCCGGAAGAACGCAGAGAGAAGCAAGCCATAGAAGAATCTCGTTTACTCTATGAGATTCAGAACAGAGATGAACAGGCTTTCCCAGCGCTTTCTGTATGTATAAAAAGAGATTTTAAAAGATTTAATGCTTACAGATCCTTTTAAATACAGTTTCTAATGGTGGGCTAATCATTTGTAAGCTTAAAGATCATATTATTTTTCCCTCCTTTTCCATGAGTAGATCTAGACCTATTACTGAGAAGTTGGTGACAGAGTCTAGGCAAGTAAGTTGATTTGGTCACTTGTAGTGGTTAGTATTTTCTTTTGAAGGAAGGCATGCTTAATTTGCCTGCAAAAGATAAAGTGATCATGAGACAGTTAATCCGATGTAAGGTACATTCATAAAATTGGGAAATTCTCATCACTGTTTAGTAAGTGTATCCAGACTCTGACCTGTACAATGAAAGCTGTCTTTCGAGTGTTTGTTGTAGGTGGCAACACATGTCGCCCTATGGTATAATCCTTGCTTCATATGTCAGACATTGGGTTGTGATGGTTGCTTCTCTGATGAAAGACATGTTCTCTACCTTTGGGTTTCTTAACTTTTTTGGGAGGAGTCAGGAAAAACCGTTGTTGGGTAGGTAATGAGGACTCATTGTCAAATGGGCAGGGAAGACATAACTGATTTGTTCTTGGTGTTGGGAACCCTGTGCCCATGGTCTTTTAAGTCTTGGTAAGTGGTATTCAAATGACCTGTGATCCCTGTTGGTAATGGTGTTTAAAAACAGAATGGTGTGTTGTGGAGTCCCACTGCACCAGGATAATATATTCAAACCCCATATGCTCAGTACTATCTTCTAGTTGTGTGATTCTTAGAGGTCTGAGGAGGAACTCATTTGAAAAGGTATTTCATGTGATAGATCACTACAGATCATTTAAGCTTGTACTCGTCATACATTTTTGCCTCTTCCCAGTTAATGTGTAGTAAAAGATATAACAATGATTTGGGCATGGATTTTGAAATTTTATTATTACAGTGAAGTCTTCATCCTTGCTATTTTTAGACTCTGCATGTGACTCAGTGTTGGATTTATTACTAGCTCAGGTTTTTTAGAAATCTCCTGTTTAAGTGAGGTCTGAAGATTTCTTCTTACCTAGGTGAACATTTACTTTCAATTCTAGAATAGGAATTTAGGAACCTTCAATCGTAATACAACTTAAAATCCTGACTTCAGTGTCTTTGTTTCACCAGTTAGGTTATATTTTGTGCAGATCCTAATGTGATTTCCCTTACAAGGAGCAGTTCAGAAATAAGAATCCTGGTGTACTGTATCTGCTAATTTATTTGTTTTTTTGGTACCGGGGATTGAACTTGGGACCTTGTACTTGCGAAGCAGGCAGCAGAATCACTGAGCTAAATCCCCCGGCCTGTGTATCTGCTAATTTGCACTTAGATTTTTTTTTCTCCTTCACAAAGAACTGTGGCTCTAAGTGATTTCTTTGGAATGTTGGTATACAGGATGCTATTGTTTGTGCAAAGAATGTAAGGTGCAAGGTGAAAGTTTGGTCAGGGTGGCTTCCTGAAATTGAGTATATGAAGAAGTTTTAACTAATTTAGGCTCAAGGTCTGATTGCCTAATACTTTGACTTGGTAATCAGACTGTTAATGCAGAGCATATATATAACTAAATGTGGGTCCTCGATACTGTCATTTGTAGTATTAGAGATCAAATACAGGGCTGTATTTACAGCAGCAAAGTTCATAATAGCTAAATCTTGGAAGCAGCCTGCATGTCCATCACAGATGAGTGGAAGAAGAAAGTGTGATATTCATATACAATGAGGCAGGCGGCGGAACCACTAAGTTAAATCCCTGACCCAAAGGAAACTTGTGCAGCATGGTGACTATGGTAAATAAGGCACTGTATATTTGTGTGTTTTTTTGTTTGTTTGTTTGCTTTTTTGGTACTGGGGTTCTAACTTGGGTCCTTGTGCTTGCGAGGTAGGAGGCGGAACCACTGAGCTACATTCCCGGCCCTCATATACAATGAAGTATTGCTCTACTGTAAAAAAAGAAAAACTTGAATTATTTGTAGGAAAATGAATGTACCTTGAGACCATAATGTTAAGTGAAATAAATCAGACACACAAACTTAAATATCACCTGGGTTTCTCTGATATAAGAAACTCAGAATATAAATAAAGAGCAAAGTAGAAGATAGATAACAGGAAATAAGGAGAGAAATGCTTTATAAATTGGGAGAGAACCAGGAGGGAAAGTAGATAAAAAAGAAATTGAGATGTGTTATGTACATGTACCAATACCCAGGAGGAATGCAATCATTATGTACTACAAACACGTATTATTAAAAAATGAAAAATGGAAAAGAAAAACAGGGCTTTGAAGCTGGGTGCGGTGGTAATTCCTGTGATCCCAGCACTTTAGGAGGCTGAGGCAGAAAAATGGCTGCAAGTTCATGGCCATCCTGGGGTAGTGAGTTGAAGGCCAGCCTAAATTACATAATGAGACTCTGTCTCAAAACAATATAATATGTATATGGCTTTGGATTTTAAGATTTTTAGAATTATATAGGGTAAGATTAATTACATATTTTTAACACAGAGTGTTGGTTTTTTTCATTTTAAAGAGCTCATCAGTCAGTCAGTCGGCTTCACAGAGTAGCAACTCATGCACCCAGAGAAAATCATCACATGTAAGTGATAGAAAAGGGAATAGGCGGAGAATGGATACAGAAGAACGAAAACACAAAGGTATGTCATTTCATTATTTGAAAGTAGATGCTAGTGAAATCTGTGTCTTGTTTCTCCCTCATCTGCAGTTTTGCTTTCTGCAGTTTAAGTTACGTGAGGTCAGCTGTGGTCTAAAAATATTAAATGAAAAACTCCAGAAATAGACAGTTCATAAGTTTTAAAGTATGTTCTGTTGTGAGTAGTATGATGAGATCTAGTGCCCTCCTGTTTCTTCCCACTTGGATGCGAATCTTCCTTTTGGCCAGTGTATCCACACTGTATGTGCTGCCCAGCAGTCACTTACTAGCTCTTTTGGTAATCAGATGCACTATGGCTTGTTTTAATAACCATCGCAGAACTTGAGTAGTGATGATTATACCAAGGAGAAGCCATAGAGTACTTCCTTTAGTAAAAGGTGAAAATACAAGCCTTTTTTTTTTTTTGGTACCAGGGATTGAACTCGGCACCTTATGCTTGTGAGGCACGCGGTGGCCCTACTGAGCTAAATCCCTGGCCATAAGATAATTTTAAGACATAATACATGTAAATTTTATTACAATATATTATTCTGTTTTATTATTATTGTTATTAATCTCTTAGTGTGGCTGCTTTATAAACTGTCAGTACGAAAATATAAGATTGGATGCTGTCCATAGCTTTGGGCATCTACTAGAATGCATTCCCTATGGAAAAGGGGGGATGATTGTATTGGGATAAAAGTGTCTTTCAAATTGTTAATGTCAGTGTCTGCCTGTTGGTGAGAAACATTGATTCAGGAAAAAATCATGATAAACGTACTCTAACAATCTGCATATTTCACTGACTACTGTAAATCTGATTCAAATAGTACTTTTGATTTTTTAAAATCTTCATGTTTTGCTCTATTTTCAATCTTGACGGGTGGTTGATGAGGCCTTATTTTTTATCTTATGTGTTAGAATCTACTCATGGACATATTCACTTGGACAAAAAACCTGAGCCAACCACATCAGAGGTAAAAGTTTTAAACACTAATTGCATCATTGCATCATTCCTTTAACACTGATAGCATAGTGGGTACAAAGAGAAAATAGAAATGATTTTAATGTTTTTTTCATTACTGGGGATTGAACCCAGGGACTTCAAGTTAGACAGACACTCCACCACTGAACTACATCCTGTGCGTTTAGAAACATATTTTTGGAAACAGTCTTGCTAAGTTGCTTTGACTGGCTTTAAATTTATAATCCTCCTGTCTGAGCCTCCTTAGTAGCTGGAATTACAGTCATGTGCCACCATGCTCAGCCTGATTTCAACATTTGATAGCTACAGTGGTGAAGTAGAAAAACATAGAGAAGATGATGCAGCTTGAGGGGAAGTTGCTCACAAATACAACCATATGTTTAAGTTATTTCACATGCCTTAACTGACGAAAGAGCTTTTACTCTCCACCATAGTAGTAGTAGATTGATTTTTATAGAGAACACTACTGTTTGAAGTCATGCCCTAAATAAAAACTGCTCAATATTTTGATATGATCAAGATGTACAGGTTCAAAGTTAACCTACTTGTTGAAGACCAGGTACAATGGGGTAACATTTTCTGCTGTGAGAGAGTTCTCTCAGATGCAGGTAGAGTGAATTATCAAAGCAACCACAATTGTCCTAGAATCTGGATCTTTGGAATACAAATTTGCCTCTTTTTGTGTTTCTTTTTCTTTGGCTTCCAAAGAATATTAATGATGATAAATGTGCAAGAGTTTCATCACCATCAAAGTCAAAGAAACTGGAGTGCCCTTCTCCTGCAGAACAGGTAAGTCATGATATTTCACATTTGAGTGTCCTGGTTTCTGGGTTTCCTGATCTTAGAAGACATATGGGGCATGGGAGAATTTATTCTAACAAAATTTAAGGGCAAATAAGATTCTTCTATAATTTATTATTTTTTGGCTTTTAAGACATGGTCTTGTTATGTAGTCTAGGCTGGCCTCAAACACGCAATCCTCTTGGCTTGGTCTCCTGAGTTTTGGTATTATAGGTGTGTACTACTACACCTATACCTGGCTTTTCATAATTTCTTTTGATGTAGGTGTATCTGAAATGTTATCAGTGTTTATAGAATTTTATAACCATTTTCTGGCTGTTCTTTTGAATTGGTTTTGAGTAAGTTTAGTTTTGTTGCATTTTTATTTGGTACTATATGCTACTGTTGTGTAGTAAGTTGGCTTTAGTACTAGATTTTTGAAAGGAAGCTATAATTATACTTTAACATTTTCTAAGAGTTACCTGTACCATTAACAGTTACTTCATATGCCTTTACTTAATTTATTTCATATACTTTTAAAAAAAAATACCATCAAGCCTCCTGCCTCAGCCTCCTGTGTGCTGGGATTACAGGTATGTACCACATTATACAGCTTTATTTGTGAATTATTTTTAGTTTCTGTGCTTGCTTTCATTCTGAGACCAGAAGGACCATTTATATACTTTAGTGCTGTGCAAGGCAGGCAACTCAAGGTACATGTGGTGATTAAAATTAATGTCTTGATCCTTTTGTCTTTCTACCTCTCATTTCTGAAGAAGCCAGCAGAACCTGTGTCTTTGTTGAATCCAGCTCCCCTTACAGTTTCTACAGAGGTACATCTAACTCCTGCGGTGCCTTCTTTACCAGCCACTGTGCCAGCCTGGCCAAGTGAACCTACAACTTTTGGACCAACAGGTTAGTTTAGAAACTCCTACCCACCTAGCCATCCACCAACCAACTGATCAACCAGTAAATGTCTTTCAAGTCAAATTTTTTAATTTTAATTTTTTGTTTTTTTCTTTTTTTTTTGAAACAAAGTCTTGCTATGTTGTTCAAGCTGGCCTTGAACTCATTGTGTAGCCTGGGATGGCCTGGAACTTTTGCCTCAGCCTCTTGAGTCCTGGTAGTGTAGGCTTGTGCCACCACACCTAACTAGACTTCAAATTTTTGAGTGAGAGCCTGGTTAGGTGTGTAGAGCCTCACAGCGCTCTCTGATTCTCTGCTTGCCTCTGCATCCACTGTGGGATGCTGTGTTTATTTGGGTGGTGTTTGTTTAGCTGTGCTCTCAAAGTCCTTGGCACATGGTGTTTGAGCTGGTTGTCTCCACTCTTTGCTGTGGATTCTTCCACTACAGGCCAGCCCTTGATAGCTGCCAGTTGGACACCATTGTAGGTACTGTGTCTTACATGTTTGTGAGAGCTGCATTTAGAAGACACTGATTCAAAGCTTGTTTCCTGGACTTATTCTGTGTCTGTGAGGCCCTGGGTTACTATTAAAATTACTTTTTTCAAAAAATTCTTTAGATGTTTAATTACATTCCATTTTACTGGCTGTGTCATTGTGAAGCATTGTAATGTAAACATATTTTTGGAGGAAAATTTATTTTCCTTTTTCTAGTTTTTGATTCCCTTTACCTCTTTTGTAGGTGTCCCTGCTCAAATTCCTGTTTTGTCAGTGACACAGACTCTGACCACTGGACCTGATTCTCCTGTGTCCCAAGCTCATTTAACATCCTCTCCAGTTCCTGTGTCGATACAGGCAGTTAACCAGCCCTTGATGCCTTTGCCTCAGACGTTGAGCCTTTACCAAGACCCACTCTATCCTGGGTTTCCTTACAACGAAAAAGGAGATCGAGCCATTGCACCACCTTATTCACTGTGTCAGACTGGGGAGGACCTGCCTAAAGGTGAGACCTTTCAATTTGATTTCATGTATCAATGTAGAAACGGGTTCAAAAAACATTCACAGTGGGGCTGCACATGCATGACTTTCCCATTGGGTGGCTTGTGCCAGCCTATGAGACTGTCCCGTGCTGCTGGATGGTACAGTCATACGTGTGGCTCAGGCTGATGGGAACACGTTGATAATAAATGAAGATATTATAGAGCAGTTAGAGAGCTGGTTTCTAAGCAGAGGAAAGGCTTTGGGAAATAAACCAAAGGTTTGGCTTTTGCTAACTCACTTCTATCTCAGGTTGGTTTTATTATTAGCAAAAATTTTTTTGTGTTTGGTGATGGCTCTTTCCCATGTAATTTTAAATAAATAGCCTTGAAACCATTTTGAAGTATGAATGTTAATAATTTTATTAACTGGCTACCTGAACTTTATGAAGTTTACTCAACAGGGTTCTGGTTTGGGGAACTACTTATGGGTTTATCCGTTAAAAAATTATGGAGGAATTAGGGCATAGCTCATAGGTAGAGCATTTGCCTAACATACACAGTACTCTGGGTTCAAACCTTGTCTCACTGCAAGAAGAAGGAAAAAATTTTGCAAAGGACTAAATATATCTGTAATAGCTGTTATTAGAGTATACTGAACAATATTTGTGTGGTTTTAGTTAAATACTTTTAAAATTTGCTGGGCTCTTATTTTTAAGGAATTTACACTCTTAACCCCCATTTTTGGAGTTTGCAAAATTTCTCGTCACACTGAAGTGATAATGCAACAGCTACCGATATACTGTTTGCCTGGTTTTGTATGGTTAATTTGTTTTACTCAGTGGTTTTGATGTTTGATTCCATGGGTAACTGGCTAATGGTAAATGGATACCTGGATAGTAGTATCCTACTAATCATGTTGCCAGTAAATGAGGTTTATGGGAAAATGTTACATTTTCATCAATATCTTTATTTCATAATTTTTAAAGCCCCACAGAAAAGTTGAAAAAGAAATACAATGAGCATTTGAATGTCTAAACCAGATTTATATTCATTCAGATAAAAAAAAACTCAAACCATTTTGGGGTTTAGATGTTAATATAGAAAGAAGCATGTCAAATATGGAATTACCCTATAATAACAGCCTAATTTTGGGTTATGTTACAGTTTTATGCTTTACATCACAGATTAAAGAAAATAGTCTTAGCAGGTAGAATTATCTTTAAAACTGTACTGATAAGAATGATAAAACCTTTGTTGAAGTAAAGTTTTGTTGAGTGATTATTCTCTTTTCAGATAAGAACATCCTTCGATTCTTCTTCAATCTTGGTGTGAAGGTATTTACATTATCTTTCATTAATACTGTTTTAAATTATTACTGTTTACATCATGTTAACTATTCTTCCAGTACTCCAACGTTCACTAAAGTTCACCATTTTAAGAACCAGCATTTTCAAAACAGAGCAATATGTTTTGAGAGGTAGTAGAAGCCTCAGTTTTTGCTTTTCTCTTGGTAATGGTTTAACCTTGGAGGAGCATGTTCAGAAATTAACCATGTCCCAGGGCAACCTTACAGAAACACCCTGAGTGGGGAGTTAGATGAAATATCTGCGTTTGACATTCTTCTTCAAGCATTTTCAACTGTATAGTCTTGGGCAAACCATTCAGTATCTCTGAGGTTAGCTGTATTTATTTATGGAAATGGAATCAAAATTTTTTCACCTGCCTCAGCTGTTGAAAGGACCAGAGTAAATAACAGGTGTGAGAGTGTGTGTTACTGTATAAGGTGGGAGGGTTATTCAGTAGCGCAGCAGAGTGGTCCTGGGGGAGGCGATCAACCTAAAAGAAGCTGTCTCTGTCAGTGCTACGCTTTTGTGTTGAATTAATCTCTAGGTTCTAGATACTTCAAAAAGAAATGGGAGTATCTTCTTGGTCTAGTGTCCGGTTTCAGAAGGCCATGTGCTGCATTCATTGCCTAGTTTTGTATTTATCTAGTTAATGTTGGCTTTACCTAACTTTATTTAGCCAGTTGGCTGCTTGTATTTTCTTTGTGCTTTGGGTTTTAGCTGAGACCCTGCAGAGGAAGGGTTTGGAGTATTTCATTTTCAATATTACCCTTATTTGATTAGAATTCTAAATTTAATCTTTTCAGTTAAAGGAGGCTGTGAGGTGTCCTAGAATTGTTGAGGGCTGTCATTGGAGATCATTTTCTTGGTACAAAAGGTCCTGGCAAGTTAATTGACTTGGGAGGGTCACACAATGAGTGAGTGAATGGAAGAATGAGAATGTAAATACAGGTCTAGTCAAACTGCGAATGATTGAGATCATCCTTCCTGTGAGCCTCTGTGTTAGGATTTTGGATAGATTTCAGGACAGGAGCAATGAACATAATCTTAAACTAGCAGCTTGATTTTCAAATTGCTTTTCTTGTTGGTATAACAGTGATATAATATTTGGATAATAAATTATATTGTCTTTATAAGCATGAGAAACTTGAGCCTTGTACTAATTATGGATATATACCAAAGTTGATATTTTCCCTTTGTGTTTATTTTACTGTATTGTGTCTCTTTCAGGCATATAGTTGTCCGATGTGGGCTCCTCATTCTTACCTGTACCCTTTGCACCAGGCCTACCTGGCAGCCTGCAGGATGTACCCAAAAGTCCCTGTCCCCGTGTACCCTCATAATCCTTGGTTCCCGGAAGCTGCTTCTGCTCAGAATGAAAGTGACTGTACCTGTACTGATGCACACTTTCCTATGCAGACTGAGACCAGTGTTAATGGTCAGATGTCACAGGCAGAGATTGGGCCACCAACGTTTTCTTCACCTCTGGTTATCCCTCCATCTCAGGTGCCTGAAAGTCATGGACAGTTGTCTTACCAGGCTGATCTTGAATCTGAAAACCCGGGGCAGCTTCTTCATGCTGAATATGAAGAGTCACTGAGTGGCAAGAATATGTATCCACAGCCGACCTTTGGACCTAATCCATTCTTAGGCCCAGTTCCCATTGCACCCCCCTTTTTTCCTCATGTTTGGTATGGGTATCCTTTTCAGGGATTTATAGAAAATCCTGTAATGAGGCAAAATATAGTCTTGTCCTCTGAAGAGAAAGGTGAATTGGACCTGCCCTTGGAAAATCTGGATCTGTCTAAAGAATGTGGTTCAGTCACAACAGTAGATGAGTTTTCAGAGTCCAGGAGTGAAGGTATACACTCTGTTCCTGAAGCAAGTGTGAGCAGCAAGACTGAAGGCCGAGCGGAGCAGTCATCACAAACACGAAAGGCAGATCTGGCACTGGCTGCTGCCCCTATTGGAGCAGAAGGAAAATCTCATCTTCCCACTCAGATTCTAAACAGGGAAAGAGAAACTGTACCTGTTGAACTTGAGCCTAGGAGGACCATTCAAAGTCTGAAAGAAAAACCAGAGAAAGGGAAAGATCCTAAGACTGCTGCTGATGTGGTCAGCCCTGGGGCCAACTCTGTGGATAGCAGAATGCAAAGACCAAAAGAAGAGAGTTCAGAAGATGAAAACGAAGTTTCTAATATTCTGAGAAGTGGCAGAGCCAAACAGTTCTATAATCAAACTTATGGAGGCAGGAAGTACAAAAGTGATTGGGGATATGTTGGTAGGGGTGGATATCAAAATGTGAGAGGCGAGGAGTCCTGGAAAGGGCAGCCAAGCCGAAGTCGAGAGGAAGGGTATCAGTACCACCGAAATGTCAGAGGACGGCCGTATAGAGGAGATAGGAGGAGATCAGGGATGGGGGATGGCCATAGGGGACAACACACTTGATGCTTGTTGCTTGGGTATTTTAAAGCATATGCCCTTTATTAGGTGGAATATTTTTAAAGGCTTTAAATAATACCTTAAAATAAAAACCTAAATTTGAATTATCTCTTTCCCTCCCCTTCAGCCTCATTCCCATTCTGGATGGGATTTTGGACATGAGTTTAAGGGGCAAGTCAATTTCTGGTATTGCTATTTCTCTTTGTTCAAAATCTGTTTGCTTTATATGGGGTGTCCATCCCCATAAAAAGTAGAAAATAAGTTTGTTAAAGTATTTTTTTATAAACAGCTTAATATAAACCATAGATTTAGTGTTTGGTTTATTCCTCATATAAGTTTGATTTTTCAAATGTTGGAAATGTGTGCTTTAAGTGTTTACTAAAGTGACAAGAAAATACACCATTTGACACAGTATAGATTCCAAAACATAACATTGCACCAAATAGAAATGTATATTTTATTATGCAATGCCTTAGTCATAAACTGGGCTTAAACAATTCTCAGCCTAAAACACTGTTGTCTTTTAAAATGCTTCCAACCCAAAGGCCTTTCATCTCAATATCTGTCAAACTTGAATAATGTCTTCTCTTTAATATTACACATAAGGCAGCCTATTAACCTGTGTCTTAGAAATGTTGTATATAGTTCTTTTAATATTCATAGGGTATATTTTTGAATTTTGGTGAGTATTTGTTGACTTTAAGATTGCATACAAGAATAGATGTTTAAGAATAGTAGGAAATCCAGTGAAATGGCTGTTTCCACCCAGGATTCTTAGCACTGGTGTAAATATCATGGTGCCTACTCGAAAGAAATATAGATGCTATGCATTTTGAAAATACTCTGCATCTGTTAAAACTGCAGAAGTTTTTTAATGCCACTTTAACACTAATGCACTGACAGATTCTAAATATTTTGTGAGAAGAAATGTTAAAACTTTTTAGCTTGACAGGTTCCTGTAGAGTAACTTTTGTTTTTCTTGCACCATTGGTTATGTGTATCACTTTACATTTGCATGTTCAAATTGTCATGGCTGGAATTATTGTACAGAAACAAGATGATTTTGACTTCTAGTTCGTTTCTAGAGGATGCTGCTAGAAAATGGTTTTGCTTTGCAGTTTATAGCTTGTTACTCTTAGGGTTGTATGTCTGATCTTGTTTCCTTGTCTTTGCAGTATTCACTAGAGGTTCCCTTTGCATGTTGCACTCTTTTTATTTGGAGATTGGACTCTGAATTTTAACACAGTATTCGTGTATCTGTGTTACTGCGTTAAAAAATAACTATAGCTTGTTTCTTATTTGTACATACCAATGTGAATATCTATTCTTTTATTTTGAGATTACCTTCTGAACAGGAAGTTTGAGTGCTGTGCAAATAATGTAGTGATTTTGCTTTGCATGCCATGTGTAATGTATGTAGCCGAAAATAGATGTGGTGGCTTTTTTTTTTTTATGCAGATTACTTTAAAGCAAATACAATTCACTTGAATTTGACAAACTGAAGCAGATGAGTTTTCTGGGTTCTCTGATAACCTGTAGGAATGTTTGGATGTCATCTAGGCTCAGTGAATCCCCAGTGTACTGTAATAATGGTTATTTACCTCTGTGCTGTTTTAATTACCTAATGTCTGTGTAACTGCTGATTCGAGTAGTGATTAGCATTTAGATATTTTATAACATAGGATTTTAGAGAGCACTTTGAAAGAACATTTTATTATGATGGTGCTAGCTAGGAAGAAACTAAAGATTGGGATGGTTATATGGCAAAGAAAATTCTTGGGAGAATGTGTTGGAAGGAATTTGTTGTCACCTAAGGTAGAACAGTTGTCGAAGGCACTGTTACGCCAGTTTTTTCTTAGTGTCAATGGCTAAATTATTGAATGAGAAGTTTAGAGGGTCCTTTACTTTCAGCCCATGCTTTTTTTTTTTTAAATGTAGGATTAGCTTACCTGATAATTTTATTATGAAAATCACATTTTTATATAAATACCAGATTTGATATGTTTGATCTCAGGAGTCCAAAGGAAATTGTGTTTTCTAGTGTCCTTCATCTTATTGACTGGGGTTTGATCTGTTTCTAGCCGTGTTTGATAATTGGATTAGGAAAGGATACTGTTGTTCACTGTCATTCTGTCTTACCTCAAGTAACAGTACTCTATAGCTCCTGAGGGAAACACTGATTTGCTTCCTCTTTCCTCTGTCTTGCCTACAGGACATGATGGAAACAGCACTGAAAAGAGAAATTTAGCAGATGGTACTTTTCTTAGTAACCTTTGGAAAAAAATAACTGATAGTTTTAAAATTGTCAGTCTTTATGTGAAGGTCAGTCTTTGTCCTTTAGATTTGCTTTCAACTATATTAAACTAGGGGATTTTGCCTTATGCTGAGGTCAAAACTAGGGCCAAGCAAGCTTTTGTCCTCCTTCATGTTAACTGTGTCATATTGTATGCTTTCATGAGATACGTTTCTACATAAGAAAAAGAACTGAGAATCATTTGTATTTTGATTTGGAAATTATGAAACGTCACTATAGTATGATCAGACACATTTTCAAGAACAAATGCTTAGACTGACCAAAGCTCACTTGATATTTAGTTAGGTGCTTTTGCTGAGCTTGAGCCCAGCCCCCTATTCTTTTAGTATTGTGCATGTCTATTCTTCAGGTTTGTTTCCTGTCAAATACATCTTCAATTCTTGCCCCATGAGCCCTTTGGCAGCAGGATGCTAACAGCTGTGTAGTCCTCATGTTGTTTCCTGGTAACCCATAAGTCCACTTTCATGGTAGACCTAAAGCTCAGACCCTGTCTCCATCTGACAGGAGGTGGTTTTCTCAAACCACAGTGCTTAGATGCTTATTTGATGCAGTTCTTATTCTTGCAGTGTGTTGTTTCTTTGTGACTCAAGGGTGAACTTAAAATGCCTGTGAACTGCAAACTTGCTTATGATTGACTTGGTGCAATAAAGTTCCTTTCTAACCATTTCTGGTTTAGAAAATACTCAGCCATCCTAGAAACTAGCAATATTTATTTTTGCCTCATTTATTTTACTTTCAGTTTTAGATAACCTTTTTGTCTGTTCACATATGGGTACTAAACAAAGTCCATTCTTGTGTAGCTGAAGAGAATACATATTTGGCTACACTGTTTCTGTTTACTGTAATTTGCTCCCTATTTTGTCTAAATGCTGTTGTTTTTCTTTTACATTCTTAAAAATGATTCCCTTCTAGTGTGTTAACATCAAAGAACTAAGGCTTTGCTACTAGTGTCAACCACTTACTCTCCCACTAATAGGGGTGTTTAAAAAAGTCCCCCCTCCCCCAATATAAAAGTTCTAGAAATCTTCTAAGAGGGGTGGGTGCATGTCTTAATGCTGGGAAGCAGAAACTTTGGGGTTGAATTTACTTGAATGGATTAAAATTGCATTGTTACAGAGCTAGAAAAATTCATGTATGAAAATAATAGCCTTACACTGAGTACAGATAATACTTAAGCATGTGAAGATGTGATCATTTGTGATGTTACTTGTAAAAAAAGTATATATACATATCTTTTGAAGTGTTGAAAGGAAAATAGTACTTTATATTCTTTATCATATCACTTTTTAAGGTGTTGAATATATTCCTGTTTATTTTTCTATGTTCTGTTTTGTAGCCTTAAGAAGTGTTTCAAACATAACTGAATGTATAAAATGAGTAAATGCCCTACATGGTGTGATGCTGCATTATATATAAAACCGTGTGCATATATTAAATTTTGTCTCTTGATTCTGCTTGTGGTTCTTTGGTTCTGGAGTAACCTAAGAAGCATATTTTCAGAGGTGTCTTGTTCTAGCATGTACAACTAAAAAAATACTCAGTTTATAGGAAACTGTTTTTCCTAGTTACATGGCCAGAGGTAGTTTACCATTTTGTCAGCATTCACTAAATTGAGAATGTGCATAATACCCAAGAATGTATAGGTTAAATGGTCTGTCTTTTCCCATTGTGGGTACTTTCTGAAGAAAGATGAAGCAAATCTAAAGTATTGAAAGCAAAGGTGTCAGGTATACTATATATTTGAAAATCAATTTTTTCCTTTTTTGTGTTTGTGTGTGTGTGGTGCTGAAGTCAGCCTAGGGCCTCACACATGGTTGCCAAACTTCTTATCACTGAGGTACACTCGTATTCCTCAACAGTTTATAAAATGTTACTCTTTCTGGAGGGGTTTTGTAGACAAGGTCCCAGGTGAACTTGTGATCCTCTGCTTCAGCTTCTGAATGATGTATTACAGGAATTCCCCTTCTGCCCAACTGGTTCCTTAAATCAGGTCACCTAAGAATTTTGCCTTATAACATACTTACAACATGAGCTTTCTGAAGACAGTCTGGCTTCCTGAAAAACACCTGGAACAAAGCTTAGTGCAGGAATGGATAAGTTGGTGCAGAGCTCAAGTTTTCTGTTGATACTGAAAGGATTTGGAGGGAAAACTTGGGGAAGGAGAAAGTGAAAGACATTTATATTTTAGCTAAGTGCCATGTGTTTACCTATGGTCAGCACTGAAGCCAGATGGGAAGCAAGATGTCCATTCTCCTTGGATCTTGCAGAGTTGGTTCCAAAGTATGGCATAAAAGTTAGGATATCAAGAATAGTCTAATCCTCAAAGCCAGGTCTATGAGGGAGTTTCTCTGAAATTCTAGTTAGAATGGTCTACTTTTCACTTAAGTTTAAGCTTTCATTAAACTTGTTTTTGTTTTTTTGGTACCAGGGATCGAACTAAGGTCCTGGTGCTTGCGAGGCAGGCAACAGAACCACCGAACTAAATCCCCGGCCCTAAGTTTTCATTAAACTTTTAAGTGTCATGGATATCTCAGAATAGTTTTAGTAGTGCTCCAAGGGTAGCTACAGGCATTGTATATGTGTATTAGAGCTTTTTAGATAGTTTATTAGAAAAATAGAGGCTCTGTTCAACCCATTTTAAACATAGAGATTAGTCCTCGGATTACACCTTTTACATGTACAGAAAAAAAAAAGTTCTTAACACCTTCCTGTCATTTTCAATATTCCACTTAAATGGACTGGCAGGCAATTAACGGACTTTAGCAACCAAAAAAATTTTAAGGTGAAACCTTAGCCTTTGGATTACCTTCAGATGAAGTAAACTTTACTAGGGGACTTAATTGTTGCATCTAAATTAGAAGTTGATAAGCATTTAGGTCTATTAGGATTTTAAAAGGTAAGAGACCAGAAGCACAGACATGCACTTAGGCTGTGTGGTCCATGAGAAGAAATGGGTGGTAGTGTCTTTCCCCAGGAACAGGCAGGAGAGATGTAGAAGTAGGTACATACAAGGTTGGAAGCTGAATCTTAACATGTTTGCATAAGCCAAGATCACCCTTGTGAAAAGTGTACACAGTCCTTTTATTTGGTCAAGGATCAAAATTTTTGTTTTTGTGGTGCTAGGGACTAAATGTGGACCTTGTATGTACCAGGCAAGGGTAACATTTGAGCTGCACCCTCAGCCCAGGAACCAGGTTCTTAAAGGGACCCCCCCCCCCCGAACCCAACACATTTAAAAAACATTGCTTTAAATTTGAGGCCTAAGAATGTGCAAATTTAAAAAGAAGTAACAATACATTTGAGTCACCAGGCAAAAGGGAAATAAACCTTTCAGACAGCTCTCAGTCAAGATTACGTGGTGGTAACAGGAAACAAGTCGTACAAAAACATCTACTTTTGTTGCATGAGAATTGTGGAGGGGAGAGGCTGCTGGCAGCTGTGCAGTTTGGTGTCAACATTCTCACAACTTTCTTAGCACTTTGCTTATATGTGATACCCTGCAGCCACAAAATTCCTGCCTGATACACAAGCAGCAGTACTCGGCACACATCTTTCATTGTTTCCAACAAATATCCCAGGACTTGCTTTCAACCCATTGGCCAGAAGTGGGTCACATGGGTCTAACTGCAAGAAACCAGAAAAGTTGAAGAGGATTGTCATGACTTTCAGTCATGACTGATGACCTGGATATAGTCTACCCTAACAAATGAAAGAAGGTTGTAGTAAGTATATGGTTGGAAGTAAGCATTGGTCACAATACATCTCACAATTTTCAGGTAAAAGCCTCATTGATCAATTCACAAACCAATTAACAATTGAGACCAATAGTTGGGAGATAACACAGTAAGTTCAGATTGATGAGAATGAACAGACTAAATGAAGATGAAAAAGGAATAAAATGAGCTCAAGTGAATCTTCATAATTCTAGTAGTTTCTCTTAGCTGGCCTTGCTTTGTCTCAATTCCTTCTTACAAAGCCTATAAAAACTAACCTAAATCCTAAAATCACACACAAAAAATCACCATCTGTCTGTATTCATCTTTTCACTTACCTTAAAATGCCCATGTACAGCAGTGTTTTTTACAAACTGTGTGGCACCTTGCTCTTTTAGTGTCTTAGAGACCTTTCAACACCCAACATTTGCATCGATATTAGTTGGCAATGGTTACACTGATTTTATAGACAGACTCATGTTAACAAATGCAGGCCTCTCTATTGCTATGTAAAATTCCAACATCTTAATCATAAATTTTTAAATTTCACTTGCATAAACATAACACATTCTGTCATCAGCAATAAGTAAAAAGAACGGTCCTTTTATTATGTTGTATGCTTTTTTTACGATGGAATAGGGAATAAAAATAGTGCCGGTCTTGTTTTATTAAACATACTCGAAATAATCACACACTTAAGCTATCCTTGAAAACAGAACCTACTTTAGTGCAATCCCACATATGTACAAAACAAACACTTTACATATTCACACTCAGGTTAATTGCATAGAAAAACATGAAAGAATAAACTCAAAACACTGGTAACCCCTGGTAGGGTAATGAAGGGAGACTGTTTTTATTCCATATATTTCTGTATACTTTAATTTTTCACAACAGAAATGTACATGGATTCTGCACATAAATTTATTTTTAGAAGGCCTAACGAGGTCCACTTAAACCAAACTTTCCATCCACTGTTTGCAATTAATCAAGGCTTCTGTCATCTCAAGGAGCTCTAAAAGTCTTGACAAGTAATTTCTAATTTTCTTGCTTTACATATGCCAATAGTTTATAATAAACTCTCACTCATAAGTTAATTCCAGTTCAGTGCATTAACAAGGTTCAGATAATGTTTTTTACATCCAAACTCAGAAAATATATTTGGTACCAACTGATACTTTGTATTGCTATCTCATCTCTTGCATTTATGTTGCCATTGGGGAAGTGGTTTATAATCATTGGCTGCCCACAGAAAAAATCTAGTTTTAAAAATACATAGATTTCAGGCACCAAATCTAAAGATTTTGAGTCTAGTTACAAGGGAAGTAAACATTCTTTAGCAATGCTTTTTCTTAAATCTTGATCAGTGATTATATAAATGTATGTTTAAAAAATGACATTACTTTGAGAATAACTACAGAATAGACTTATAGAATGCAAAAACTGAAAATCCAAAGTAAGTTTTTTTTTTCCTTGAGGGGGCAATGAAATGATTCTTGACGATGTTCAAAAGCACCAAAAACATTTTAAAAAAATGTGTAAGCTGGTAACAAACACCCATTTTCCAACAGTGGTGTTTTGTGGTAGACAATCTTTCCTGGAAACCATACACTGATTTTCAGTGTAAGGACTGAAAACAAATATCCTGATGTTTATTTTGAAATCTTATTGGTATAGTCTCTGACTACTGTAGTTTTTAAAAAAGGGTAGTTTCATTATACTGGCATACTTGGCAAACCAGGTATATTCAGGAATCTTTTTCGAGAATTTAAAAGGGGCAACATTGGTCAGCATTTGATAACGTGAATATAATACACCTATTGAAAAACTTCCCATATGTCACGAAAACTTGGAGGTAATCTGTTTAGTATGAAATGTCATTATGCACAAAAATGGCCTTTTTAAGAACAGAAAAGTGCAATTTTCTGCATTCAAACTACAATTTTGCAATACAACTGGCTTTTGATGTTACTTTAAGTAAATCATCCTTCAAACTTGAGTATATGGGGCCATAAAATCTGCAGTCTTATATGACAAAAATCCCAGTAAATGTTTCTTTTCATTAAATGGCTTATCAGTAATTCTCAGATTCAGTCTAATCATCCAAGAAAAAGTAGTTTCCACTCTTCTTTTGTTCTACATCCTAAAAAAAATAAAGTAAAAAAAAAAGCAACAAAAATCAGCAACACCATTCTAATTGTAGAGGTAGAATTTCATTCAAGGTATTACTTAGCAGTGTGTAAAATAGTGCCTATACAACTTCCTGTGTATCTACCATCTGCTTCTAGATACTGCTGGGTCCAGTACTCAAAAGAGTATTTCCCTTTGCCTCTCATCCCTAAAGCAAAGTCACTCTATAGAAGATGCTTTACACACAAAATTTGTCACATGTAGAAACAGTATTTTTGGGAAAACATTTCATTTTTCATCATGCCAAGTTTAAGCTGTGGGACCAAACGATAGTCTGAGCACTAGCTATCATACACAATACATGCAAAAGGTTTTTGCCAGAACTGTGGCCAGTAATAATCCATTTATCTACCAGCATAGCTGCTTCCTTGTTAAGATTATCACTAAGATAAGAATACATAAGTCTTCAACTTATGAGTTCTGTTCCAGGAGGACATTTGTTAAGTTGCATTTATTTAAGTGTCAAAGTGAGTCATATACACCCTTAATACAAATATATACTGTATATAGCTTTGTGCTGCCTAGCAATCCCCTCCACATCACTACTGCTTTTCCTCTTGCTTCTGGACATCCTGAGCTCCAACTGACCACTGTACTACTATGTACTATAACACTGTACAGTAAGCAAAGAGCAGCACAAATGTGACAGTGTCCAGCAGACGTGAATTACTCGGGGATTTGTTCACATCTGCGAATGCTTGTAAGTTGGGGCTTACTGCACAGAAATGATTAACAGGTGCACTAGGGGCCACACTATTAGTACAGTACACAATGACAATATGAAGAATTCATTATACTTCAGAAGATGTTCTTGTCTTCTTTCCTGCTAAAATGCCTTTCAGAATAAGCAAACTTTTCCCTTTTATGGCAGTACTTGTTATGTTTTTATGCTGGCTGGGAAGGAATGCCAATCACTTAGATGTTCAAGAACAGAATTATATGCAAGATGACTGCTTATGTAGTCAAGACCACTTTGTGAAAGCAAACACTACTGGAGAGGATGCACATGTTTCTAACCTGTTTTCTACATTGTTTAGAACTTTATGGTCATTGAAGGATCTTGTTTTAGACTTTTAAAATACGCATTTTATAGTTGGGTGTGATGGCGCATGTCAGTAATCCCACCATGTGTAAGGCCCTGGATGCAACTCCCATACTGCATTTATTAAAAAACAGTGGAACTAAGAGATGCTTTAAAGGTTGGACATCTTAGGGGAGCTGGTCTCTGGAGCCTGACATTGTAGTGTATCTGATAGTGTAAAGGTATATAAAAAGGACTACTTCTGAGAGTCAAGAACTGGTTATATCCAGCTGGGTATAGTGCTGCACACCTGTAACCCCAGCACTTGGAAAGCTGAGGCATCAGAATTGCCACGAGTTTGAGGCCAGCCTGGGCTATACAGTGAGACAGGCTAGCCTGAACTACACAGTAAGACACTGTCTCAAAAAAAAAAAAAAAAAAAAAAAAAAAAAAAAAAAAAAAAAAGGCCCGGGGATTTAGC
>NW_022900950.1:64544533-64556870 GCF_012274545.1 Fukomys damarensis | reverse complement strand
AAAAAAAAAAAAAAAAAAAAAGATTTAAAAATATGCATTTTAATCATATATTTAGTATGTACGTGTAACCGCTCCCTAAGATGGTTGCAAACTGCATGAAATGCAAACATGTACTAATAAAGCAAAATTTAAAAAAAAAAGAGAACATAGTTAAAATATTCTTAAACACTGCATTTCAATGGTACACCAGTGTAATCCTTTTCAGGACATTTCAAAGGGCAACTGATTTAGAGCGTGAGAAAATAGCTCTGCCTGTGTCCAGACAGCGACGGCAGGTGCGTCACAACTGCCCTCTAAGACTAAATTATGCCATTAGGTAATAAATGTAAATAATACACGTGGCTTAGAATCAATGAAATGTGCTACTGATTTTTTAAAAAAAACCTTTCATCTGTTTGTATCAGTAGAAGTTATCCTTAAGATTATTTTTCCACATACCTTAATAGAATTTAGTTTATTTATTCGTGGTCTATAGTTGTTTGGATCTCTTCTGAATGTAATTTCCAGCTGAGACAAAAATTTGTTCATGCCAGCCAAAAGGGTCTGAGGACTAGGATGAGAAAAAAATATTAAGTTGATTAAAAAAATTTTTTTGGAGATAGATTCTCAGTATATAGTTCTGGCTAGCCTCAAACTTACTATGTTGTGCAGGCTGACCTGAAACTTATGGTGATCCTCCTGCCTCAGCTTCCCAAGTGCTGGGATTATCTGGTAATTTGATTAAATTTTATCCCCTAAATGTAGTAACTTTTTGGGATGAAAAATTAAGACTTACTTCTAATTCTCCAATCATACGTCATCTGGATAATGTTATTATCACCACATACTATAAATTTCATGTTTCAAAATGGATTTGCTTAGGCAATAGTTGGCTATAATATTTTTGAGCAAAATTAGCATAGTTAAACCTGAATTTCTGATGTGTAAAACTAAACATTTAAGACAGAAGTATTTATTTACTGCAGTATTGGGACTCAAACTCAGGATGTTGAACATGCTAGGCAAGGGATCTAGCATTGAGCTAACCCCGGAAGAATTACTTCAGAAAAACTAAAGACCACCAATAAGATTTACAGAATCTCAGCATTTTTAGGCAGAGAAAATTTAACAAAAAATTTGTATTTATACAAGCGGAAAAAAATGAGAACCAAGACCTGTCAGGTGAAGGTACAGGATCCAAGTAATGAAAGTAACTGTATTGTAGACCTAGATTGTACCAATAAACTCAATTTAAAAAAAAAAATTGTATTTATGCTAGAAATTTGGTATTGGGAGGGGATATGAACTTCACAGTGGTTTTTAGTAGTAACTCCTTTTATTCTTTGTTCATCCTTTTCACTCAAACTAGTTCCTAAATTAGCTAGATAAGAACATAGAGATGAATTATTTGAAGCATTTTATAAATACAAAGAGATAATTACAAATAAATTTTATGTTCTAAGAAAATTCTCTAACTCTTCAAGAAAGATAAAATTCTCAACAACTGATATAAAAATTTAAAATGAAAACAGGAATTCTGCACAGCATCATTCAGGCAGCAATCTCATTCCTCCATCAATAATAACAGAAAATACTATGTTAGAATCACAGGTAACTGCTATACATGGGTCAAAATTGTTTGAATATTGGTAATTTCTTATGGTTAATAATTTTTTGATAAACAGATATGCAAGTGAAACTTCTCTGTATCCCAATCAAGCCAGTCAGCAAAAATGAGAGAAGAAAGAGTAAACTGATTCACTTTAACACTGCTGAATATCAGTACCTATCTATATCAGGTAGTTGGGATTTACTGCTAGGTTAACCACTGTTAATTTAAGTTGGGGCAAATCATACAAGTTCTTTGGATCTTCTTTTTCTATCATAGAAATAAATCAATAGTTTCCATAGATTTATTTTTTTAAAAAATTTGTTTGGAAATCTAAATACTGGAGGAAACAAAAGTTAAGCTGAAAGAAAGGTGAGGGGGATTCACAGGTCTTTATGCTTATGCCCTTGAATCAGGATATCATCTACACCCTAAAACTATTCTACATGGTTCTATCTAGTATTCAAGAATCTTTTAAGTCACAGAATAAGGTACAGAATTCCACTTAAAAAAAGAAAAATGGTATGCCTTTATAGTTTATAAACTTACTGGGAATTAACAATAACGTTAGCCAAACTCATGGCTAACAATAAAGTTAACTCATGGCTAACAATAAAGTTAGCCAAACTCATGGCTAACTTTTGAACATTTAAAAAAAGTAATTTAATGGGCATGGTGGCACATAATTATACATAATCCCAGTACTCTGGGAGATTTGAGGCAGGAGGATTTCAAATTTGAGCTCAGCTTGGGCAACTCAGACTCTTTCTAAACAAAACAAAACAAAAAAAACCCAGAGATGTAGTTTGGTGGGAGGGCCCTGGTACGTTCAACCTCTGGAACCAAGTAAATTAATACATACATACATCATATATGTGTGTGAGTGTGTGTGTATAACATACATACATATTACATATTACTTTTACCTGTTTGCAACTGTGTTCTTAGACGGAACACCATCAAAAACGATGACCCGATCTGCCAGATAGGTGGCCATGATGAAGTCATGTTCCACAACAAAGGCTGTCTTCTTTGCATGGAGTATGAAACTAAAACAGGATTTGGAAATCTTTTATAGCTTTCTATAACCAAACATTCAAATATCATGTTAAGCACAGTAGCATGCCAGTACACACAATCAAAAGTAACAAGCTTAGGGGCAGGACTTTTACCGTTTGACAACCCGAGCTGCCATCAATCTTTGCTCAGAGTCCAAATATGCAGATGGTTCATCAATTAAATAGACATCAGCAGGTTTGCCCAAACAAAGAGCTAAAGCTACTCGCTGAAGTTCACCACCGGATAATGTCTGTACCTAATGGAAGAAGTTTAGCAAACTGAACATATCCAAAATCTAAAATAATAAGTTGAAAAATAATGAAAATAATTATGCTAAGAGTACCTCTTGATCAATGATGTTTTCAATTTGCAAAGGCTTCATTACATCAGTGACAAATTGTGGATGAGTGTAAGCATCTCGTATCTTTTCATGTAGTAACTGGCGAACACTTCCCTGGTTTCAGTGGAAAAAAGACAAATGACAAAATGTTAGCACAGCACTTTCACTTAACGAAGCAAAACTACAGAAAAAAGCTTTTATCAATCTGTCACCAACACATACCTAACTGTATTTTTAATGTCTGTCTATTCATCATCTGTGGCATTTTTGAGATTTTAAAAATTTAATTACTATCTTGCCCAATAAGTAAAAAGGCAATAATCCTAAAAAAAAAAAAAAAAAAAAAAAAAATTGGGGGGCGGGTACCGGGTATCCAACTTGGGTCCTTGTACTTGTGAGGCAGGCACTGGAACCACTGAGCTAAATCCCTGGCCCAATAATCCTAAAATTTAAAATTAGCAAATGATGAATGTTTTAGGAAAGAAATCTGTGAATAGAAATGATTTTGAAGGTCAAAATAGGTAGGAGTAACCTTAGAAAATCAGTAGGAGATGATAACGCAAAAGAAACCATGCTGCTCTATGGTTGAATCCCAGGATGCCTTTTGCTTGTTACTTCAGGATGGGGATGGGGTTGAGAACTTAAAAGATAAGATTATAAGTTAAGCAATTTGAAATAATCGTAACATTACAGGTGCTGAAATGCAGAAACAATAATTAAGTTCACTGCCACACGAGTAGAAGTAAAAAGTTAACTTTAATAAACATTTTCAACAGATGAGAGACATTTTGGGTATTCCCATTTTTTGGTCACTATAAAATTTGCTGTAAATATTTGTCGCCAGGTTTTAGGTATCAAGATATGTGGAAACAATGCTACTCTCACCCCACATTAGGGACTGAACCCAGAGCCTTGGCACTGAACTATATCCTCACCCTTTAAAAATTTTTATTTTGAGACAGGTTCTTGCTAAGGTTCCAACCTGTGATCTTCCTGCCTCAGCCTCCCAGAGTGCTGGGATTGGAAGCATGTGGCATCATGCCTGGCTTAATCTGTGGGATTTTTTTTTGGGGGGTACTGGGGATTGAACTCAAGACTCTGCACTTGTAAGGTAGATGCGGCACCACTGAGCTAAATTCCCGGCTTAAACTGCTGGTTTTTATAACTTTGTACGGAGGATCTGTCAGACTGTTCTTCAAACTGGCTCATTTTATATTCCCACTAGTAATGTATGAGGTTCTAATTTCTTTGTATTATAAGCAATGCCTTTTGCCATCTGTTGGATTTTAGTCATCCTAGTGAACAGGAAATGGTTTTGATTTATATTTCCCTAGTGACTAGTGATGGTGAGCATCTTTACATGTGTTTATTTGCTTCTTTGGAAAAATGTTCCCGTGGGGAGATAATAGTTCATTTTAAAATTAAGTTTTGAGTTCTTTCTATACGTTTTGACACAGATCACTCATTAGATACATGATGTCCAAATGTTTTCTTCCATCTTGTGGGTGGCCTTTTCCCTTTCTTGACTGTATCATTTGAAGCACAAAATATATTAGGTTTATTTTGGAAAAATGCAACAAATTATAAAACTACTTCCCTAGTAGTGGAAATGAATGCCCAAGGCATGCTAAGCACATGTTACTACTGAGCTGAAGCAAGATGGCATGGTGCATGCCTGTTATAATCAAGTCACTCAGGACGCTAAAGCAAGATCACACCAAGTTTGAAGCCAGTCTGGGCAATTTAGTAAGACCTGGTGTTAAAAGGAAAAATAAAAAGGGTTGGGGGCATAGTTCAGTTGTAGTGCACCCTAGATCTTAGGCCTCAACACTATAAAACAAACAAAAAGCTATGGGCATATATAATTTTAAAAACCAAATGAAAGAATAACTCACGGTTGATTTGGGACTGATTTTCTGTGGTTTATAACTGACATTTAGAACTGGCACTTCTCCTGCAAAATAATACAAGTATGTAAGGTACAAAAAAACTGCCCAGATCTTTAAAGTTTATTATAGTGAACAGAAAAAGATTGACACTTAGAGCCATACCTCCTTCATCAGGTTTAAGTCTCCCAGCAAGCATTCTGATAAATGTAGTTTTACCTGTACCTAGCAAAAGAATATAAAACACACTAAATTGAATGTGCTTCATATTTCAAGTAAAGCATAATGTCATGTTTTAAAGACAGAACTTTGTTTTTAAGTATATACATTTACACTGCAGAAGTCCGAAGGTTAAATAGAAAACTTCAATAATTCATGGGTTACCTCTCTAGTATCAATCTAAGCTTATTAGGAGAAATAAAGGCCAGCCCAACTTTATAATTACCATTTTAATGAATGGTTAAGTCTATAAAGCTTAAATCTTGGTATAGTATTAAAAAAACTTAGTTAAATGTGTAAGGCACATAGTTATGCTAAAGTAATGTAGGGTCTTATGATACCTAACTATTATTTAAAGTTCATTCACTGAACAGCTAACTTTGGAATCCACTTGAAAATTTCTGCTGACCAGAGTGGTACAATGCAACAATACTCACATGAAAAATTTCTTCTGTTTTGTTAAGCCGTAAAATTACAATTAAAATTGTTTACTTTTAAGTCATAAAAGGAACACCAAATATTTAGTAGTCAAATTCATCTTACAGGTGTATTTATGATGACAAATCAGCATTAAAAGTGTTGGTGATACAACTATTTAGAAAGGTAGACAAGAGTACACTGAATTTAAAATAAGTTCTAAATAGCAGTATGTAAGGAAAAAAACCTTGATACTAGATTGTTTTCAAATAATCAATTTGGAATCTCATTTCTAGTCATTTTGCAAGATTAATAACTGACTTACTGAATTATACCTAACCCCACTGAATTAAAACAGCTTATTTTCAGTGGAAATTATAAAGAAAAAAAATATTACTTTGACTGACAATATGATTATATGTGAAATATAATATAGTATATAATACTATGAACCATCAAATTCATGGACTTAAAATTCAGCTTTAAAACCTATAACAGGGTCAAAATTCTGAATGGAAAAAGTAAAACTAATTTAATGGAAAACAGATTTGACTCCTGCATTGTTAAAAAATAAGAAAAACTTACCATTTTCCCCCAGCATTACCATGATTTCAGAATCAGTAAACTCTCCAGCTACAATGGCTAGCTCAAACTCTCCCATTTTTTTCTTCATTCCTGGATATTTATACATACACATCTTTTTAACCTCTTCTTCATTTGCTGTTTCAGCCACTTTAAAGACAAGTGATGCATCTCGGAATCTCAAGTTTTCTGTTGGAACATAGCCATCCAAAAAAATGTTTATGCCTGTTGGAAAGAAAATGTCCACAGATTAGTACAGATTAAATAAAAAGACCAAATTTGGGCCGGGGATTTAGCTCAGTGGTTCCACTGCCTGCCTCCCTAGAGTTCAATCCCCAGTACCAAAAAACAAACATAAAAACCAAAACCAAACCAAAACAAAAAAATTCCAAACTTTCTCCAAACCCTAGGATTCTTGGAAGGAATCAATCTGTCTGTCTATCTTTACTGACTTATTTTAAATTTGTGTGGATTTTGATATATGCAAGCCTGCATATAATGAAGTGACAAGTTTTTTTTTGTGTGTGTTTATTATTATTATTTTTTCAGTGCTGTGTATTGACCACAAGGCTTTTTGTGCATGCTAGGCAACCACTGTACCACTAAGCTACATCCTCAAAATGATTTTTTTTGGTGTAAGTTTAAACATTTTATGCATATATATGTATTTGCCCACACATATATCCATATACATAAATGAAACACATCATTTAATTATGATTTAAGATTATTCAGGGCTTTTTTCCATCAGGTTTTATGTAAAACATGTCATTTTTGCTGTATCTTTAAATCAAAATTACAACTTTTTTCTAAAAATGATAACTAATAATGGAGTGTTTTCAGAGATTGAGATTTAACTAATATGAAATAGTTTGGGGAATAATTTTTTAAAATAACCTAAGTTACAAGTATTCAGTTTCACGTGAGATAAAACATATCCCTTTTTTTTGGACTAAATTACTTTCCCTTGAAGCAATGAACTTTTTAGTTTTAGACATGACTGATAAATTCAAAAGTCTCATGGGCAATAGCCTTATACTTTGGGGTTATTACATTTTATTTTATTTTTTTAAAGGTAGTTGAAATGCAGTTTTCTAAGAAACTGAGTAATGAGCTAACTTCATTTAATATTTTTATGGCTTCACTATATAAAGATAACCATCATTATCTAGGCAGACTTTAATAAATCCAAGTAAACTAACACTGCACATGAAAATTACTCCCTACTATAAATGTAAGATCGACGTGGGGGGAAAAAGTGGACTACTTGGGAAAGAATGAAAGGTCTCCAGCACTTCCTGTGCATACAAGTGAAACAAGGGAAAGAGTACAGTAGCTGAAGTTTTAGAATGTCTGGCTTTCATCTGGAATTGAGCCACATCAGGGGGCATGTATCCTCAGTCTAGAACATAGGCTTATGCTAAAACTGCTGAGAGAACATACGAACACTTGCTCTGCCAAAATCAGCAGGCTTTGTAACAATCTAGTTAAGTCTTAAGTGTAAAAAATTAAAACCAAACACTATATAAAAATGAAGGAACTTCTGTATCCCACAGGCCCAATGAATGTGTCAGTTTAGGAAATGAAGTAAATGCTTTGTTCAAAAACACAAAAACTCAAGTCTTTACATTTCTATTGCATTGTTTATCTTGCTGATCTAAAAGTGAGGTCAAACTATAATCACTTTTACAGTTCAGGGAGCTTTTCACATACTCTATTAATTTTCCTTTCAATTTGAAAGGAAAGCACAAAGAGTAAGAAGAGCAGTTTCTTTGTTTTAACAGATGATGCATATCTATACTGTATGTGTGAGGTAAGGTACTCAATAAATATTTTGTTAAATGCAGAAGATAAATAGGACATTAAGGGTTCAGACCACATCCCTTAAGAACACTGGCAAGAAGCTGGGAGTGGTGAAGATAGCTGTAACCCCAGCATTTGTGAGGCTGAAGTAAGAGGATCACTGTGAGGCCAGCCTGGGCTATTGAATTCAAGGCCAGCCTGAAACTATGTAGTGAGACCCTGTCTCAAGACAAAACAACTGGTAAAGAAAATTGGGCAACCTTACAAATATTTCTTTAAAATATACATCCATTTATTTTCAATGTACAGTTAAGTTATAAAAACTTTGTCTTAAAATATTAAGGTATTTTTATAAAAATTATAAAACTTATCACCATCTATGAAAAGGATATGATGCAATATAAAATTTAGTTTTCCAGAGGACTTTTTTAGATATCTCAATCTCTTTGAAGAAGAGACAGACAGGAGACAAAAACAACCAATCAAATAAATTATCACCACTTGGGAAACTACTAAGACTATACGAATTCTTCTAGAATATATTTTTTTCAACACATAGACTAAAAAAGTCTTTTTAGTTTTTAGTGTTCTACACTGTCAGTTAAGACATAGCTGGCTGGTGAAGCTATTCAGATAAAGGACTATTACCTAGAAAAGAGAAAGAAGTAAAAAAAAAACAAAACAAAAAAATCAGACCCCCACCTCCAATTTAAAGATCCAATGCAAAAACGGGCACCTGAAATAAAAAGACACTTCTCAGATGAAGAATTAGAAATGGCAAATAAATATATGAAAAATATTCAACATCACTGGTCATTTGTGAAATGCAAATTAAACCAACGTTGAGACTCTACCTCATTCCTGAAAGAATGGTTGCTACCAAGAAATCAACCAATATACTGGTGGGCCTCTAGGGAAAAAGGAACCCCTTTCCCTTGTTGGTGGGAGCGCAGACTGGTGCATACATTGTGGAGATTTCTCAAAACACTAAAACTAGAGGTTTCATTTTACCCAGCTATACCACTTCTTGGAATCTTCCTGAAAGACTTAAAAGCATCATACCACAGTGATATATGCACACTCATATTTATAGCAGCAGTTTATAATAGCTAAATCTTGGAAACAGCCCAAATGCCTACTAACTGATGAGTGGATAAAGATGTGGCTTTTTTATACAATGGACTACTACTCAGCCATAAAGGATGAGCTTAAGACATTTATCACTAAATGGATGGAGCTCAAGACCATAAACAAGAGTGAAATAAATCAGGCACACATGTTTAAATACTGCAATGTTTCTCTGGTGTGAGAAACCAAAGTGGAAATAAGGACTCAAATGCATAATGGATGTTGGGAAATGGGAAGAAAGTGCTCAACTGGGAAGGGGAACAAAGGAGGGAGGGAGAGAGGAACGGACAAGAAAAAAAGTGAAAATAGGAAAAAATGGAAACCAACTTTATAAACAGGGAAGGGAAGGAGCTTTTGGGGAAAGGAATGGGATAAAATAAAATTTATTTTTAAAAATGACATAGCTTGTGAGAAGAAATATAAAGTAAAAGAAATGGAAAAAAGCAGTGGAAGAAGACAGATTAAAAAAGCCAGGCAAGGCAGGGAACACATCGCTACTTGTTTCAGGAACCATTTAGCGATTAGGAGTTTCTACTTTTGTTTAACTTGTACTGGCAAGGAAGAAACATGGATGAAAGGAGCCAGAGAGACCCTCTTTCCTGAAGGTAGAGGAAATGAGTGAAAGTTTTAATATAATTGTTTTTAGTATATGTGCTGCCATGGCGAGCACTTAATTTTTAGATAGCTTTAGTTCCATTATTTCGAATATAGAGCCCAGACAAATTTGAAATAAGAAAATAAGTTGAGCACTGAATGAAGTTTAAGAGTTTCATTACTAGTACTGGCTTGTCAAAGATAACTGCTGTACACACAGAAACATCAAAGACTTTTTTTTTGTGGTGCTGAGAACTGAACATGCCAAGGGCTCAAACATGGTAGGAAAGTGGTGGAAGACTTTAAAAGTAACAAAAATAGTGACACTGCATTTTTATCCATTCCCAACAGAAAATTCTTCAAAAAATGGGATCTTTTTTGGTAACAACTGATATATATTAAAACCAAAAAAAAAAAACAAAACTTCTTATATATATATACATTCTCCTCAATGATTAACTTCCAAGAACTCAATTTTGCATAATTAGGACAATATAAAACTACTTCGTATCAATAAGAATACATTTCCTAAGCATTAGAGTGGAAAGGAATACAGCTTATGTGAAAACAGTTTTTCAAGTTACCTTCTCTTACACTAAAAGGCATAGTGACAACACCATAAGCACTCGGTACACCGTATAGACAGCAGATGAAGTCAGAGAGATAGTCTAATACACTTAGATCATGCTCCACCACAATGATATATCTGAAAATCAAAATAAACTTTTATTTTAAAATTTAACATAACATATATAACTAAAGCTCTTTATATAACTAAAGTATTTCTTTCTACTAGTTGTAAATTTTAGGTAAGTATATGTATTTTTAAACAACTTAAGTGTAAAGAATATGTTAAGCAAAACTCTAAAATATTTTGTTATCTATGCCTATTATTTAATTTTACCTAAACTAAAAGAACACCAGCTAACGTGAAAGTTTATGAACACACAGAACGTTTTGCTAAGAAACATTTAAAAATAAACTTTACAAAGTAAATATTTGTAGTAGACTTAAACAGTACATCTAATATAGCAGCCTAAATTGTTTAAATAATGCCTGCAGACACCTACAAAAATTTTTCTCCATACTTGCATTAGTGGTAAAAACTTTTCCAAATAGTGCATCATTCTCAAAAAGACCCACTGCATTTTCACTGATACATTCTTTAAATTGACAAGTCTGAATTTGTTCCCAACATCTGGTGTATCAATTTCATTCTTTTCCTTCTCTCGCCTAAGTTCTAATTAAAGCTATTTTCTAAAATATTGCAGTAGAATTTGGACAAATCTCACTAAATGAGTAATATCTTTAGATTCCTTTAAGACCTTCCAAAACTTATCCTTTGCACTTTATTTATAGGAAAAGTGGAAAACTGATTTTTTTCTTGAATAATTTTCTCTATTTTGTATGTTTAAAGGGTTATTTTCTTCCTAGTCTTCTAAACTTTACCTGTTAAAATCCTATTTAACTCTTATGTAAGGTCCATTTCAAATCCTATCAACTCTAGGAGTATCTTTCCTAATATGCAAATGCATTTTCCCCTACTCTTAAAACTCTCATTATATGTATCTGAACTGGTATTTGTCAAACCTCCTGCCTCTTTCCTTTCAGAGCTTGCAGACAGAAATAAAAAATATGATTTTGGTAGGCCACTGTGTTTTTCAAGGGTTTTGGAAGGAAAAAAAAAAAACACAAACAAACTTACAGCATAGTAAGTAAATCAGTTCTGGTAACATTTATATTCTGTAATTAATTTTTTTCTTTTGATATTGGGGAATGAACTCGGGACTTTGTGCTTGAGTCAGGCAGCAAAACCACTGAGGTAAATCCCTGGCATGTAATTAATTTTAGGTTACCTGTTAAATCTTTAACTTTAACTCTATAAAACCCCTTCTATCACTGCCTCTTTTTCTTGTCTTTTCTGTGTTACTTCCTATTTCTACAAAGCTATGATATCCAAAATCTTACAGCATTAAAGACTGAATGTATTCTTTTGACACAGAATTTCAGAATGGATATACATATACTTCTCTTTATCAGATACTGATTATTTTAACTTTAAATGCATAAAAAAAGACTAGCACATCTGTGAAAATGTCTTAATCATTTTTTTTTTACTTATTTGTCTGAACATGTTATAACTCTTACAATTAAGGTTAGTGCCCTTTCTCCCAAGAAAGTCTTGTATAGTATTACTTCTCACTGTTTTTTTCCTGAGGTCCATCTACACTTGCAGTTTATTTCTTCTGGTCTTATACAGAAAAGAGCTTCTGATCTTTTAATATTAAATTTATTCATCACAAATGAATGTAAGCACCTGTTGTCTTGTTTGCCTGAAATTTTCATATTAAAATATGTATCAGCTGGTTGTGAATTACTTTCCCTGTAGTGCTCCTTTTTAGTATGGTTAGGATATTATTTAATATTTTAAGTCACTTATGAAGGTAGAGAATATTATTTATGACTTTTTTTTCTTGGTACCGCAGATCAAACTCAGGACTCTGTTTGCAAGGCAGGTGCAGTGCCACAGAGCTAAATCCCCAGCCCTCTGACTTTCATTTTAATAAAATAAAAGGTTATAAAAACTGGTTTGGGCTGAGAAATACCAAGTTGACTGTTTGCATATTCTTTCCATTACACTGGAGTATGTGTGTATTCCCGTCCTTAGCACAATGCAGTTCTGTTTTTTGTTTTGTCTTTTTTTTTTTTTTTTTTTTTTCC
>NW_022900950.1:64519947-64544340 GCF_012274545.1 Fukomys damarensis | reverse complement strand
GGTACCAGGGATCTAACTCGGGTCCTTGTGCTTGTGAGGCAGGTGGCAGCACTGAGCTAAATGCCTGGCCCACCACAATGCAGTTCTTGAACACTAGTGCTATGTGTTGACACTTGCATTCTCTAAAGACCCTATTACAGTGCCCACCATGTGTAAGAAGTGAAAATAACAAATAAGACTGTCTCTTTACCACTAACATTCTGAGTTTCACTTTTAAATATGTAGGTGGATTATTTTTCTTCCACAGGATCTGTGCTCTTTTGAATTTAAGGAGTTGAGGTTCCAACAATTCTGAAAAATTCTCAGCCATGATTCTTCCATTCTATTTTTTATTAATAAGATACATGTAATCTTCATGTTCCATCATCCACATTTCTGAACTCCCATATTTCAATCTCATTTGCTCTCTGCTATATTCTAAGCTTCAGCAGATCAACCTCTAATGTTGTTTTGTGTGATTCCAAACTCATCTAACTGGTCTTGGGAATTTTAATGATTTGTTTGGATTATTCAACATTTAACTATAGCTTCCTTGTAGCACCATACTCTTAGGGTTTTGAATTCTTTTAAATATTATTATGTTAGAACCTCTTTCAGATCACATAAAGTTATAACCCTGCTACCATATGTCTGCTAACTGAACCTGTACATGGTTTCTTTTCATAATTTATAATCCTAGATCTGCACTCATGTACAAAAATCTTTACCTACAGGAATCCTGTGAATGAGTACTTAGTGCATATCCCTCCAATTTGCTTATGCTATGTACTATGGGACTAAAAATTCCCAGACCTTCTTTTTATGTTACTTTCTTGCCTTGAAAGGGTTAAAAACTGGTTATATAAATTGTATAACCATGTGACTGGCTGATCCATAAACAGAATTTAAAGGGAGCCACAATCTATTTCTAATGTGCTTCCTTTACATTTCAGTGCTTTGATAGGTAATTTATTTTCAATTTGCCTGTGTGCTGAGAGAGCAATCCTTTGAGAGTCCTGACATACTGTGAGTGATAATCTGACACAAGGCATTTTTTTTTTTTTTGGTACAGGAAATTGAACTCGGGTCCTTACACTTACAAGGCAGGCCACTGAAACACTGAGCTAAATCCCCGGCCCACAAGGCCTTTCTTCTTGTCCAAAGAAGGTGTTAAAATCCAAGACCTGTTTAGGGACCAATAACAACTGGAAAGCCATGCCTTTTATCTCTCTTTTCTAATAGTTCTGACTTTGATTTTTTTGATTCCTTGGGATTTCTTCTGCTTTCTTACAAGATAAGCCATGTATTTTAAAGAATATTTATTAAATCTGTCACCAAAGATAGGCATAAGAAATGCTGCACAGAAAAAAAAAAAATCTCTGTATTCTAGCAACTATAGCTTTGTCATATAGTAAATGAGTAAACATAAAACAAATAATTAGATTTTTCAGTCTTAACCTTCTTCAACAGGAATACTACCTATAGTTTCTTTTCCTTTTTTTTTTAAACCTATAATTTCTTAACAAGACTGTCATGAGGAACAAATGAGGTAATACAAATCTTGCAATAAGAACCCTTGGTCTACACAGAGCAAAGTAAATTTTGGTGGGAATTTTAAACAACACAATGAAAAACACATATATTTAATCTTTACAAATCTGTCTGAACTTCCCAAACAAACCAATAGAGGAATATTCCAGATTACTTACCTATCTGGATTGATCAGAGATCGAATAGTAATAGCAGCCTTTAACCGCTGTTTGACATCTAGGTAACTAGAAGGCTCATCAAACATGAAACTATGAAAAAAAAAAAAGCAAATATAATTTTGAAAGATAAATATGACGTAACTTACATTTTAAAGCAGTACAACGACAATTATCTGATTTTAACAATAAAAATGTCATATACTAACAAAGACATTTTATCTATAATGGTAAAATTTTCTGTATTTTGTTTAGGAATAAAGAAGAAAACAGTATGAAAAACAGACCTGTATACCAAGTTTGGGGTAGAGCTCCTCACGTGGTATGTTTTACCCTAACCTAGAGTGGTCTAATAAATCTTATTTCACTTGAGATATTTAAAAAGCTTGCTGGTCTGATTGCAGAGCTTAAGTCTTTATTTATTCTTTTGTTTTTTGAGACAGGGTCTTGCTATGGCTAGTTCTGAACTCACTATGTAGCCCAGGCTGGCCTTCAACTTGTGGCAATCCTCCTGCTTCAGCTTTCCCAAGTGCTAGGACTACAGGCCTGTGCCACCACACCCAGCATGGTGAGCTTAATTCTTAAAACTTGGAATCTAAAATTCTTGTTACTTATCAAAATAAGTGATAGTTTGTTCCCCCTGCAAGAATAAAAGGAAATGGGTAGTGCATGTGCAATTTCTTTAACATCTCACCTCAAGATTAGAGACTTAGTTATGAGTTCTTTTAATTTCATACGAAGCCCTTGCTTTACTAGTACCATTACAAATAAAAATGAGAAAATAAGGTTAAAGATATATAAAAATTATAAAGTAACCTACATATCAGCTTTCTGTATGCAAACGACAGCACAAGCAAATCTCTGCAACTCTCCTCCTGAAAGATCTTCAACATTTCGTTCCTTTAGGTGGGTTAAATCTACAAAGAACATAGTGGCATTGTGTTCAATGTCATAAATTTCACTTTACCTCTTTTGGGCAAAACTGCATGTTATTATTCTGGGTTTGAATGACATTTCAGCAAAAACTGTAACATAAATGTAACAACAACATGATTTTCCTACTTATTTCAATAATCCATATAAAGATGTATATACCTTTATGACTTTAAATTTAGGGTCTATTAAAACTCTTGCAAAACAGATACTCACCAAGCTGTTGACATACAATTGCTTGTGTCTTTGTTTCATCTTTTCGATCCAAAATAGACCCCACTGTCCCCTGTCATAATACACAGAAAGTTACTACTATTTGCATTTAATAAGAGAATCACAAAGTAAAATGTCTACTTTAATATAATTTTTATACCATACCAAAAGCCAAAATATATAAACTTTCCCTAAAAAGCAACTGACCTTTGCAGCCTTGGGAATCTGGTCCACATACTGAGGTTTGATAATGGCTTTTAGATCATCTTCCAGAATCTTAGTAAAGTAATTTTGTAATTCAGACCCACGGAAATAAGTCAGAATCTCCTGCCAGTCAGGGGGATCCTAGAAATACACACATAACTAACTGAATATAAGCTTGTAATAGAATTTCAAAGAGGACGAATGTTAATACAAATTAGGACATATATCCAAATACAATACTTCTGGCTTCTAGCTTTTAAGGTTGGAGGTGAATTAATTTCCAGTCAAAGCACATCAACTCACCACAGTTTAAGGAAATTAAGAATTTTCAGTTAGGTAGCACTAACATATAAATAGTTTTTTAGCATTAAAGCCACAAATAAACCAGAAAATAATGTGAAAAAAATCACATGCATATACCTCCCTTCAAAATCCCTAAAAATGTCCAAAGATAATAATTTTTAGAAGGTAATACATACATCATACTTTCCAAGGTTTGGCTTTTGTTTTCCTGCTAAAATTTTTAATGCTGTTGATTTTCCAATACCATTAGTTCCAACTAATCCCAACACTTCACCTGGACGAGGGATAGGCAACCTGTTACAATATACAAAAGGAACACGGAAAACAAAAATAAATAAGATTTAGAAAAAGCTATGTAACATCAGAACAGTATTTTAATGCACTTGCACTTCACACACATCCATTAATAAGCTAAGAAATATATGCCAGATATTATTGGCTATTAGGGGGGAAAAAAAAAACAGCCAACACTATCTTAAACTGTTAAGTGTTAGAAATGCACCCTTGAATAATTACTTCAAAAGTCCATTCTAAAGTAACATTTTTTTTTAAAACATAAAAGGCTCAATTTTAATGTATAATAAACTGTTCTGGCACAAAATTACATAGCAGGTGCAACCTCACACCATCATTTTTCTCTTTGCCTGCCATTTACTTACAAGGAGAGAAGTGCCACATCAACCAGAAATATTCCACTTCATTCTCCCTGCTGCAGTTGGCCCCTTAAAGCTGGCAGGTTGAGAAATATCTTTTTATTAGTAAAATCTAAAGTCCCAGATTAAAAATATTTATGTTCAGCAAATAAAAACTTCAATGAACTAAGGACGTTGTGATTTCGTACGTCTAAGTTCAGAGTGATAGTCTCTGTAGGTAAGATTAATGGATAAACAAAATCAAAGCCAAGTTCCCTCAAGTTATTTTGGAGATAAGGGTCCTATGAACAGTAACGATTCCCAATCCCAATTATGTATTAGAATCTCCTGGGGCTTTTTGTGGTTCAGTTCTTAAACCAGAGATTATGATATAATTCAAGTGGGCTAAACCCTGGGCAGTAGCAGTTATTTAAGTCTTCCAGCACTTAATTCTAATATTAACCAGAATGAACCACTGACATTTACAATATGATTCTACATTATGTTATAGCATTTTATTTCCCCTTGGTGGGCAGTTGTTAACATTAATTTTTGCATTTCTCTAAAAATTCTAAGTGTATTTACAATGAACTTCACTATAAAGTAAAGAATGTTGCTTTGAAAATATACCTGTGAAGTTTGAAGGCATTGGCACAATATCGATGTGTTGTTTCTTTTTCCAAGTTGCTTGGTAAATTGACAATTGATAAGGCGCCAAAGGGGCATTTCTGTTATTTAGAGTAAAAAGTTGATTTTGCATTAATTTGTTGAAATATATGTATATACGACTAAAATGAATTGAAAATACTTTCATACTCAATCTTTAAAACAAAGGAGTTACACAAAGATGCAAAATATTGTTTCATCTGTGTTCTTACAAGTTTCTTGGGTAAGGGAAAGGAAAGAAGGGAAAAGAAAAAATATGAGAAAAGGAAAAAATGGAAACAGAATCTTTGTAAATAGAGAAGGGTAGAGGGGTGAAAGGAGGGCAGGGGAATAGGACAAAAGAACCAAGATACATCATGTGTAGGTACAAGATCCCAATGATGAATGTAATTGTACTGTATACCTAAAAACTATCAATAAACTTAATGGAAAAAAAAAATAAAGTTTCCTGAAGGCCAAAATTGTACTGAGTAGTCAAGTATATTCCTTTGTGATTGACATAATCTTGACAGTTAGTATGTCTGTAATACTTTCCATATTTTGTCTATAACAGATGCTTTCCCTTTACTTCCTTCAATTATTCCTGTCCTTGTATACTTCCCTTTCTGCTTTAAAGTCCTTTAAGGCCATGGATTGTATCTTTTTTGTTTGTTTGATTTTCTGTGGTATTGATGATCAAACTCAGGACCTTGTGCTTGCAAGACAGGTGCAGCACCACAGCTAAATCCTCAGTCCAATTATATCTTTTTTGGGGGGAGGGGGTGCTATTTCCAACCCACCAAGAGATACCATATTAATACAGACCAAGAATTAATGACCTTCTGTTGTGACTTTTATCCATCCCATGTGAAAAAGATGCTTCAATTCCAAGTAAATTAATATTTTAAAAAGAGAACATTCATAGAAAAATTTAGAAATGATAGAGGCACATCAAAAAATGCTGTAAAGACTTCTCTCCTCAGTCTGAATAAAAGCCAACATCTCTAGGGTATGCCAGATTTTTAAAAAATATTCAGCATTTTCAGATTTTATGTTTGGGTTATAAATCTAATGCAATAAATAAAATATTATCACCTACCTTAATACAAATACCACAACCAATACAGAGAGTTTCAGAAATCCATGCTATTTTGCTCTGGGGTGTAACTTCTATGCATAATTTTCCTGGTAAAGAAAAACACACTTAGGTCATTTTTTCTAATATAGAATTTTTCTGAACATTGTTATTTAGGGAATGCTGGTTCTAAATTTCCGCACAGAAGCAGACTTTCTTTCTTCTTTCTTTTTCTTTTTGGTACTGGGGATCGAACTTGGGTCCTTGTGCTTGCAAGGAAGGCGCCGGAACCACTGAGCTAAATCCTCAGCTCCAGAAGCAGTCTTTCAAAAACAAAGGCCACATAAATAAATACATTTGAGATAAAGTCCTGTATCACTGCTTTTTGGGGGTAGATTTCTGAATTAAATTTCAGTTTATAAGAATGTAAATACTCTTTTCAAGCAACAGGAAATGACCCAAATATATTTTAACTTATTACCAGGGAAGAAAATATTCTAGTAAAAACATAGTAGATCTTGAAATACTTTCATTTTAAGCTGACTCTCCTGAATTTAAAAAAAAAAAATTTTTTTTTGCCAGGATTAAATTTAGGGCTTGCCATATGCTAACTGAATCTTTAATTTAATTTATAATACAAAATATGTTCACTAGATCAGAAAAACTAATGAAGTATGCAGTCATTTAACAGGTAAATTAAACAGTACAACAGTAGGGAAATCAATGATAGAATTTCTGAATAATATGGGAGAAAACAACAGAGGACATCTAAAATTTCTTTTAAGGTTCAGTTATTATCTATACTTCATTAGTAGAAGCCATCAATCATATAACATTGCCTTTATTTATTTATTTATTTTTTTTTGAGACAGGGTCTCACTGTGTAGTGAGAGTGACCTGGAACTCACTATGTAGCTCAGGCTGGTCTTGAACTCACAGCGATCTTCCTGCCTCAGCCTCCCGAGTGCTGGGATTACAGGCCTGCGCCACCACGCCCGGCTAACATAGCCTTTAAAGACTACCAACATTTGTCAGCTCTGAATTGTTATAAGTTTGTTTCACTTTGAAAATATATAATAAAACCTCACGAATAAACATTTCTATTAAGCTCTATATTCTGATTTTTCTTAACGAGCACTAACTGTATATTTATTAACTATTAGAATAAACAAAAATATTTTAAAAATTTTTATTAGCACATATTTGCAGTCCATGTTGATATCCCATGTGTGGAGTTGGTACAGGTACATAACACGTCTTCATTCCTTCTTCCATCTCCTCCCTGCTGCTTCATCTCTTGATCCCTTTCATAGATGAGAAAAATCTAGCTCCTTGCTTCCTAACATCTATCTTTTATTTTGCTCTTTATTTATAATCCGTGTTTCTAAGAAAAGCCATGGGATATTCAAACTTGTAAGTCTGATTTACATCATTTAACATGACAGTCTCAAGCTGTATTTTACTTTCCTACAAATTACTCAAGTTTATTGTTTTTTTATGTCACAGTAACTCCACTGTGTATAAATACTACATTAAAAAAAAAGATAAGATATTGTCAATTATAAAATTTTTGGCAATTGGTCCCCAATTACGTAAAAGTAATTAACATATTTTGGTAGAATAGCCAGTTGCAGTGACTTCTAGTATGATACCACATTTAGAAAACTTTAAAAATATTCATATTCTACAATTTGTTGTTTTAAACACAGAATCATTTAGTCACAAAGCAATAAAAGAAATTAAGAGCAAGCTCCAAATTTCTCTTCCTAATGACTTAAGGAAACCGATGAGAGGCCAGGGATTTAGTTCAGTGGTTCCGTCGCCTGCCTGGCAAGCACAAGGACCCAAGTCTGATCCCCAGTACCAAAAACAACAACAATAACAACAAAAAAAACAAGAAACCAATGATATTAAAATAAAATACATGTTAAAGCACACATGAAACTATCAAACAAGTTTAAATTTCTTTCAAAATTTATTTTTATAATTAAATAAACCACAGAGCAACTCACCCATTCGAACCACAGGGCAACTTTTTTTGCACTCCTGTCGACATTTCTTAGGTTTACATTTGTCATGGTTGACAATGGCAATTCTTGTCAATTTGTCTGCCATAACTGCAAAAAAGTAAAAATACCCAGCTGTTTTATTAAAGAAAAGTTCACAAAATTATAGCAAGCTCATAGTGACTAGTTAAGAGAAAAACTCATGAGCATAATAGGAGACCACAAATATAATTAATAGGAAAACAAATGAGAAATAAATAAAATAGTACAAACAATAAAATAGTAAGGTTTCCAAAAGAAAACTGTATACATATACTTTTAATCAGAAGATTTATATAAGAAAAAAATGCCACTTATAATATACAAGAAAACGTCTGGGAATATACTTAATACATGTGAATGAAAAAACTTTCAAAACCACTATATAACATAACAGGCCTAAGAAATAAAATGAAATTGTCTCAGCTTTTACAGCAAAAAATTAATACCAGAGATTTAAACTTTCCTGAATTAATACAATTTTTCCAATCCCATGAGAAAAATAATAAACCAAACATAGTAAACTTACGAAAAGTGAATAGCCAGGAAAATAGAAAAAGAGCAAGCATGGGAGAATAGATTAAACTGACAGATTAAACAAATTATATAAAACTTCAGTAATTAACACTGATACCAATATGAATGTGGTCTATTAAGATAGAAAGACCAGATATGATAATATATCTGATAAAGATGTTTGCTCTTCCCCCACCCTAAGCATTATTATACCGTATCTTAAACAGCATAGTGACTTTATCTAAAAAAGGCATATACTTATTAAGGCTGTGACCATGTGACCATCATACTGGTCAAATAGAAAAGTAAAAAACTAAAAAGTACAATTTCCTGGGAACTTGTGATATGGCCAGATAGACTTTATGCTAATAGCAATGAAATTCAAGCAAGATCAAGCAACTATATTTACACTGTGCTAGCTTCTAAAGCTTTGAGAAATCTTCATGTGTAACAGCTATATAGCATTAAGGTCCAAATGAAGTCAAAAATCTTTTACAATATTACATTTAGGGGACAGTAAGGTCAATAAACCCAAGAAGTACCTTATAGTCTATTCTATTATGTAACAAAGGAACCTGGGACCAAAAGACTATTTACAAAGATATTCTGTTGGCTTTTTCTGTGATCCTCAACCTTGATGTGTTTTGTTTGGCAAGACTGCTCCCCCTTGTAGACCTCTCATGTCTTTTTCATGTCCACCAATATGATTAGGCTTGGAGGAGGAAATCTTGCTCTTCAGTGCTGTCCTAGAGTATTTTCTCTCCCTTCTTCCTGAACCTTCCAACTGTTTTAGTCATTTATAGGCCAGCAGAACACTTTCTTTCATTCTTTGAAGCTGTTAACAGCTTGTCCACCTAGTTTCTTAAATCTTTTCTTCCAGTATGTCTTCAACTTTACCACAGCAACTTTGGTCAAACTCGAGACCTTCTTATTACTAGTAACGGCAACCCTTTCACAAACTTAATTTTGAATACCCTATCTTCTGGCCATTTTTCCTATCTTTTCAGCTCAGACACCTAGACCATAACAATCCACTGACTCTCGCTCACCTTACTGTTCTACATTCTGTCCTGTAGCCCTTGATATTTTCATTTCCCTAGTTATATAGCTAAAATCCCAGTTAACCATCTGTACCCTCAACCTTGATTAAGTCAATTTCTTCACTTGTATAAGTGCAGATGAAAATGGATAGAAACAACCAGTATCCCATGCCAACTAGTACGTACAGGGAAATGCTTTCAAAACCCTCATGAACCTTGTGGACACCACAATCTGAGAACATCCAAATACCTTATACAAGTGAGCACATTATTTGTATATAATCTATGCACACCCCCCTGCATATTGCAAGTAATATATAGGTTGTGCAAAATAATACAATATAGTTTTTATACTGTAGTGCAGGGATAATGACAAGAACACAATCTGTATATGCATATATTTACAGATAAGCAAATATTTTCCAAATGTTTGATCTACAGTTGAATCTGCAAATGTGGAAACTGTGCATACAGAACCCTTAGAGCTGGAGGGCCAAATGTATGTGTATTTCCCTAGCTAAGGCCATTTGCACACTACAGTATAGTTACTAAAAAGAATGTTCCAAAATTCTCCCTGTTGTTTTTCACATCAATCATTCTACTGGTTCACTCCTACCAGCAATCAAGCACTCTATATTACCTGACCCTATCATTTTCCACTGTTTTACTTTTCCTTTAAGACTATTATTAAAGAACTGCCTATATTCACCATCTCAAATTTCACTCCACACATTCTTTCTGGGTACAAAACACTCTTGTACATCTAGTAGGCATCTCTCCAAGTAAGCCCCTAATCTCACCAAAATTCTCTTCTTCAGCGCCTTCCATGCTGTTAAATGGCAAGCCAGCCTCCACTTAATCAGGCTAAAATTACTGAAGTCATCTCCCCACTCCCAACAGCAAATCCACCTAAAGTTACCCTCAAATTACCCTTAGAATCTGACCGTTTCTCATGACTCTGGTATGAGAGACCTATACCATCTCTTAGCTGCACTGCTCTAACAGCTTTCTAGCAGATTTCTTTCTACTCTTACCTCCTCTACTCTAACCTTTTAACTCACAGTAACTAGAGTACGTAATCCTTTTAAAAAGTATGTCAAATCAAATTGTTCTTCTACTTTAAAAGGTTACAATGGCTTTCCCTCTTGGCCTGAGTAAAGACAAAAGTCCTTAAAGTTACCAACTAGGTACTGCTCAGCCTTTGTTAACTTTCTCATCTGGTCTCCAACTATTGTAGCTCTTATTCTTGTGGCTCAAGCCTGAAGACTGGCTCCCTACTGTCCCTAGCATATACCAGACATATTCTTACTCCAAGGTCTTGGCTTTTTTTTTTTTTTCCTATTGCCTGTAACATTCTTCCCCCTAGAGAATAACATGGGTTAGTCCTTCAAGTTTTTACTGTGTCTTTGGGAGTCTTCTCTAGTTACACTATCAAAAAGTCACCCAACTGCCTTTTTATTCAACTTTTTTGCTTTATTTTTCTCCTTACCTCTATGATATGACATACTACGTATTTCATATGTACATGTAATATACAGATACACACAAATTTACCATACATATCAATGTGTTCTCTCTACATATTTTCTTCCTCTTCCAAATAAAATGTATTTTATCATCACAAGGAAAGAAATTTTAAAATTTTGTCCATTCCAGTGGTCATACCAGTGCCTAGCATATAACAGGAGCAAAAATATTTGTTAAATGAATAAGAAAACAAATTTAAATATAATTTTCCTCTAGGTTATAACAACTTCCAAAGTTCTGCATGTTACTAATATTTTATGGTGACAGTTTCCCACTAAACTGTATAGAGGAATGAAAGAATCACCCAGAGGAAACCATATAGTTTTATAATAAATAAAACTATGTTAACACTTGGGTTCACTTTACTCTTTTAAATGCTCGTCTTGTAAGGAAGGCCAGGACTAAATTTCTTGTTTTAGAATAAATTAATTGGTCTGAATCATTACAAAAAAGGTATCATCCTAAACACTGACAACTTCCTAACAACTAATAAAATTGGACACTATTCATTCTAATTTAAATGCTGAATGCCTTTCTGCAAATTATCTTGTGGTGAATTTTAGCAGGTAATACATCTTTTGTAATGAAAAACAAAACTTCTATATATTTACTAAAATGTTTCATTTAATTTTTCAAACTATTCTAAAAAGAGAGACTCGTAAAAAGATGTTCATGAAGGAATAAAAACATAGCAAAGGTGGCTAAAAAGACATTAAAAAGGTGGAAAGCAGAAACAGTGAAAAATTACAATGCATTCAAGAAAAATGAATATAGGGGCCAGGGATTGAGCTCAGTGGTTCCACAGGCTGCCTCACAAGTGCAAGGTCCTGAGTTCAATCCCCGGTACCAAAAACAAACAAAACAAAACAAAAAAAGAAAAATGAATATAGATTCTTTCTACAACTGTTAATCATGTAAGCATTATTATTGCAATTGCTACATTACTTTCAAGGATTAGGGAAAAAGTTTTTCTTTTTCATCAGGAAATCTTTAGAAGAGTGAAACTTGGTGGGAAGATTATACAAACAGATTCCTAGGAATAAAAAGATATTTTTAAGATAGTTTAGATCTGAAGACAATCTGTACAAAACAGTACTCAAAGAGTCTGTCATCTCTCAGCTGACAGCTGAGAGAAAAAAGAAAATGTGAGGCATAAACACAGAAAGCATTTTCAGTTTAACATCCAAATCATCATAATGTTGCATAAAAGCATTTAGAGACTTCTATTACCTAATAATGCTTGATATCACATGAAGTATTCTAACCTATGCTTACTGCTGATTATGAGTCTTATAAAACATAGTAAGTTCAGAAAGGTGCACAGCTTTGATGGCAATGGGTCCCTTCACTCTGGCAATTGTTAAATGCTCTTCCTAAATAAATAAATTTTAAAAATATACAATTGTGTATAAGAGAACAAAGTTTTTATTTAAAAATAAAATCCAAAACACTTATTTGGTTTAAATACAGATGAGAGACTTAAATTACATTGAAAGCATTGTTCATAGGTAGCTGGTATAGAATGAATTTCAGCATACAGGAGGAATATCTGCAACATAAATGCCACAATCATAAATGCCTGGTTAGCATTCTCCTGGAAATGAAGGTAAAAATAAAACAAAGTTGTCTTGACAGTCACTCCTTAGTCATTGAGTTTACTGTCAAAAAAAGTAAATTATTTATGTAGTTCATGGGATGTGCGGATTTGGCTTTGCCATCATTCATTCACAACAAATACGACGTGCTTAGAATGTACAAAGCTCTGAATTTAAATCCAGAGATATTTCGAATAAAGCTATTACCCTTGATCTCAAGAAGTTTAAGATATTATAAAGGGAAAAAATGATTAAGTCAGCAAGGGAAAATGTGCAGAATGCCATCAAAGTGATCTCCAAAGAAAGCTGTAAGAATTAAACTGGGAAACTACTTGAGATAACTTCAATCACTTCCAAGTACATGCTGCTGTATGAGGAAATCAGAGTGACATTTGCTCATTTTTATAAATCCTGGGAGTGGACTAGGAGGATTCAACTTCATGGCGGCAAGATGCCATGACTCATTCCACAATTACCAAAAAAGAAAAAAACCACAACTTCCCACGATCAAATACGCCTAAGCGTATTCTATTTTTCTGGAAGAGGAACCCAGGAGTCTAAAGGATGCTCTAAGCTCTGAAAGTGCCTTCCTGTACAGTGGACTAGCTCTAGGGTGGCAGCAGGGGAGAGAAGTACAGGGGTACTCGTTTGTTCTCGGAGACGGCACCTAGGAGCATTGTCGCAGCGCAGGCTGGGGATAGACAGCAGCAGCAAGCGCCTGGGAATGGGAAATGAAGCGCGAGAAGCGCGCGATTTCAGGGCACTGCCTGCGCTCTGTAGGTTCCAGCTGTCCCGCCGGCGCCGGGTGCCACACGCCGCAGCAGTCTGCCACTGCCACCCAAGGCCTATCCACAGGCTCCCGGAGGACATCCCCAGTCTTTCCAAAGTGGCAGGCGGCGGCTAAAGGCCAAACCCCTCCCATATATTCACGTACCTGGAGAAAACTATCCCCTTGCAGTGGGGAGCACAGAGGACACAAATCTTACCTTCAAGTCTCAACCACACAGTTTGTTCCTACGGCCGCCGGCCAAAATGGCGGTGCCCAGCCGCCGCCTCGCGCAAGCCACAGGGCGTAACGCGCGTGCGCGATAGAGCGCTAGGCGGCCCTGAAGGTAGGTGCTGTGTCTGACGTCATTGTGCTGCGACTCTCAGTTACATCCTTGGGAAATCCAGGCTGTGCTAAAATGAGTGGGAGTGGCGCGGATCTGCAGTTCCAGAGAGCCTGAGTCTTGGTAAGCGAGACTGGAAGCAGTTAAGTGCGCTTTTCCTCAACGTAGAAAGAGGGCCCATCGTAAGTAGACGCCTTCTCCCTAGTTTCGGTCTCTCTACACTCTCGGTCTCCTCAAAGCAGGTGGGCCAGGTGTGGAGCCTGATTTGTTCAGGTACCTGCGTTGTGTCAAGTAGGACCGGCAGAGCGTATCCTGACAGCGCTGGCGGTGGCGCTCTGTCTTTGGCCTCAGCTCTCTGTATTGTGTGGTCAGTTCTTCCAGACCAGGAGTCCAGTCTTCTCCGAACTGTCTGTTTTATCCACTTGGTGGCGTCTAGTCCCAAGTCCGCCAGTTGGATTCTGCTCCAATGTAGAAATGGTTTATTTTATTTTATTTTTAGATATTAGGCCGTTCGGCTTGTAATGATGGCTGCAGACTTAGTTTATAATTGGACCTGTTTATCCACTTATTCATTCAGTAAGTTATTTATTGAGCATTTAAGTCACAGGCCTTTCTGAAATTTACAATCCATTGTTTTTGCTTTTACTTAATGAGAAATGTTTGCATGGTAGCATGGGAACAATTTAGGATCTAATGGAAAGTGTCAGGGAGATGTAGAACTTTTGGAATTGTTTAGCGTTTGTGATAATGTTCTGTAAAAGTAACTGCTTCACCAAAACAATTTTACATACCCTTCATTTCCAAGAAGTGTATTTTCACATTTGCATAGATTTACTAAGATTAACCAAAGTTATGGAACAAGCCATAGATGAACAATCCATTTGCTATTGGTTTCTTTTTTCTTTTACAGAAAGATACTCAGATCTCAGCATAATGTGCATATTCTTTCTTTTTATATAGAATATTTAAAAAATGACGACGCCAAACAAGACACCTCCTGGTGCTGATCCTAAGCAGTTGGAAAGAACTGGAACAGTAAGGGAAATTGGGTCACAAGCTGTTTGGTCACTCTCATCTTGCAAACCAGGTAAAGCAAAAGAAAGCCAAAAAACTGTTGATAATAGTACTTCCTTACAGTATCCTTATACACTGGGCCAACTTTAATATTCTTGTTGTTCAGATGCTTCATCTTAGTTCTTTTTTTGTTTTGTTTTGTTTTGTTTTGTTTTTGGTACCGGGGATTGAACTCCGGTCCTTGTGCTTGCAAAGCAGGCCACCGAACCACTGAGCTAAATCCTCGGCCCACATCTTAGTTCTGATAAACTGGATTTTCATTTATTATATATCTCTGTCTAATTGCTGTATTTAAATCTAGTTAAAATTAACTTCACATTATGAGGTCTCCTCTTTATCTCCCCATGTCTCTGCCATAATTCAGTTGTTAATTAGGATTTTTTTGATGGCTATTTTCCTAAATAGGAAAAGAGAGTATTACATTTTTTGAGTGATTTCACAGTAGTACCTTGGTTCACAAACTTAATTTTTTCCATGATTCTGATTGCAAACCAACTTAGACAAGAACTAAATCAAATTTCCCCATAAGATCAACGTTGAACGTAACCATTGAATTTGATTCGGTTCATGTCCAATTCAGTTTGAGACTAGAATCATGGAAAGAAAAAAGTTTGTGAGCTGAGGTATCACCGTACATCCCCAAACAATTTTTTTTTTTTTAACTTTGGTTTGGTTAGAATTCTTTATGTTTTTTTTTGTTTTTTTTTTTCTTCTGGTACCAGGCATCAAACTCAGGACCTTGGACTTGCCAGGCAGGCACTGTGTCACTGAGAGACTTTCCTGGCCCTGGATAGAATCCTTTAAAAAACATATGAATGCTATTTCTTTATCCTCTTTTTCCATACTGAGGGTTAGAAGACCTATACCTCTCTCTCTTTTTTTCTAAGTAACTTGATTTTTTTGGGAAGCATCTTAAGATTTTTCTCTTTATTCTTGGAGTTCAAGTTTTTTGGTAGTATGTTCCAGGGAAAGGTATGTGTTCATCTTTTTTGATCTACCTAACTTATAATTTGATCTGTATTTTCAGTCTGCAGGCTCAAGTTCAGCTGAAATTTTTTAGCTTGCAGAATTTGAATTGCATATTAGTTTTGTTGTCAACTTTCTCAGAAACTTTTATTAGTTATGCATTAAGACTTCTGTAGCCACCTTGTTATCTGTGCCTCTTCTGTTTCCCTTCAAGACTCACATTTCTTTATGAGTAGTTTATTGAGGTATAAGTAGCATAAAACTCACCCTTTTTAGATGTACATTTCTGTGAGTTTTAGCAAAAAAACAACAACAATATCATATAAATATCATTACAATCAAATATAGAACATTTCCATCTTCCCCAAAAGTTTCTGTCCCATTCTGATCCCCTGACAACTTCTGATCTATTTTGAGTCCATTTTGTTTTGCCTTTTCCAGAATTTCATTATAAATATAATCATACAGACTTGTCCGGCTTCTTTCACTTAGTGTAACTTCATTTGTGAATTTTGCTTCTGTATGTATCAGTAGTTTGTTTCTTTTTCATTACTGCTTAATGTTGCACTGCATGAATGTCACCACAGTTTATTTATTAATCAGTTAACAGACACTTAGCTTTGCAGTAGCCAGCTTCCAAAGTGGTCACCAGTGATGCCTTCCAAAATTCATGCCCTTTTGTAGACCTCTCCCACACTGTGACCAACAGAGTATGGCAAAAGTAACAGTATGCAATTTCTGAGACTAGGTCCTAAAAGACGTCATAGCTCTGCTTGCTCTTGATTGGGTCACTCACTCAGGGTAATCATCTGCTATTTTTTGAGGAAACAAATGGTCCAATGGAAAGATTTGGTGAGGAACTATGGCCTTCTATCAATAACCAATGAGCTGAGTCCTCTTGTTAATAAGAATAAGCCATCTTAGAATATATACTGTCTCCAATCGAGTCTTCAGGTAACTGTTTCTGTAAGGAGTCAGCTTGATGTGACTGTAACCAATATTGCATTGTAACTGCTATAATTGTTCTGAATAACCCCTGTATAGTTTCCCAGCCAACTATAGATAAATAAAACTATTAAAGTAATATGTGGGACTTCAAGATCCAGATCTTGATGCAATCAGTGCCAAGAATGTGCCTGATATCTTTGATATTAGATTGAGTTAAACCAGGTATGTTTCAGCTTGAATGAAGTCACTTTTGTCCTGATTATTATATAAGCCCCTTCCTTCTACCTTAGATTGTGAGGTCCACCTGTTTTTGTTTGTTTTTGGTACTGGGGATTGAACTTGGGACCTTCCACTTGTGAGGCAGGCAGTGGAACTGAGCTAAATCCTGGGCCCTGGTCTGCCTGTTTTGTTACTATCCTAAACATGATGCTTCTGTACATAAAAGCCCCAAACAAATTGCATTGTGTGCATTCCTGGATCTGTGTGCTTCTTTGGACTCTGTGTCTGTTTCTCATACACATACTATTAAGTTCAACTTTATCTTTATTAATTTTTCTGCCTGATGGATCTCTAAATAACTGATAGGTGTTGACATCCCTAGTTAGGACTTGTCTGTTTTGTACAGTTCTACAAGTTTTTTCTCATGTACCTGGATATTCTGTTATTAGGTATACTCAAGATTATTATATTTCTTGGAGAATTGATACCATTATATAATCTCCTTTTCATTCTTTTCTTTTTTGATACCAGGGGTTGAACTCAGGACCTTATGCTTGTGAAGCAGGTGGCAGAACCACTGAGCTAAATCCCTGATGACTTTCTTTGCTTAAAAATTCTGCTTTATCTGAAGTTAAAATAGCTACTTCAGCTTTTTTTTTGTTTTGTTTTTTAACTAAAGATAGGTCTTTCTCTCTTTACATTTGAACTATTTCTGTCTATATGTAAAATAGTTTCCTGTAGAAAACATATAGTTGTGCCTTATTTTTTAAATCCACTGTCTTTCTTTCAATTTCTGCTGAAATTTTTCTTTTAATATTTTAAAAGGTAGGTCTACTGGTGATAGATTGCCCCAAGTATTGTTTGTATGGGAAGTTCTTTATTTTTCTTCCATTTTGTGGAAAAAGTTTTAAAGGACCCTTTCCTCTCTCATTCTCTTTCTCCTTTCCTCTGTTCCTTCCTTCCTCTCTCCTTCCCTCCTTCTGTCTTTCCCTTCTTTCATCCATCATCCATCTTTCCTCCCTGATTAAATATGGGGCCTTCTCAGTAAGTTATATCCCCAGTACTTTTGTGTTTTTAATTTTGAGACAGGATCTCAATAAGTTGCCCATGCTGGGCTCAAACTTGGAGTCCTCCTGCCTCAACCTCCCAGAGAACTGAGTTTACAAATGTGCCCTACAATGCATTGTTTTTTTTAAATTCTAACATTTCAAGTGTTTCACTTCTCTTACTGCTTTCTGAAGAGAAGTCTGATGTAATTTTTATCCTTTTTGGCAAAATTTTCTCTCTCTCTTTTTTTTTTTGAGACGGGTTTTGCTATATATTTCTGTTCAGGCTGTCCTTGAACTCACTATGTAGCTCAAGCTGGGTTTGAAGTTGTTCTGATCCTCCTGCCTCAGCCTCCCAAGTGCTGGGATTATAGGCTTATGCCACTATGTCTGGCTTCTCTTTGTTTTGACTTTTGACAGTTTGATATGATAGAGCTAAGTGTAGATATTTTGGTATTTGTCTTGTTTGATGTTCTCTGAGCTTCTTAGATCGATGGTGTCTTATCATTAATTTTAGAAATTTCAAGCCATTCTTCAAATGTTTTCAGTTCCTTTCTTTCATTCTTTTCATATATATATTCTTTTCATATATGTATGTATGTATTTATTTATTTATCTTGTGGTACGAGGATTAAATCTAGGGCCTTTGCCCTAAGCTACATTTCCCACCCTTTTTTATTTTTATTTTGAGATGGAGTCTCATTAAGTTTCTATGTTGCCCAGGCTGGGCTGACTTGAGATATTCATGCCTGAGCCCCCAGAGTGCCTTTTTCTTCTGATATTTAATTATTTGTTCTTGAAAACTTTTTATAATTGTTGTGCCTGAGGTGTTAGAGACTAAAATTCTTCTGATGTGATGTTTTGGTTTTTCCATTCTTTGACATATAGCCTATGGGTTTCTTTTTAGGTTAAGTGTGTTTCTTGTATACACTATATTGTTGGATCTTGTTTCTTTGTTTTTGTTTTTTTTTAAGAGTAGGAAAAATTTATTGAGGGAAAGACAGCTTCTGTCTAAGAGACAGAAGGGGGACTGGGTTGCCTGCTCACCCCACTTTTTGAAGATGTTTTATACAGCAAATCCATGTGGTAAGGTGGATCTTGTTTCTTGATTCATTTGCTAATCTGTGTCTTTTGATTTTGAGTAGAGCACATGGAACTTTCTTCCCAAATAGATGACATATTAGCAAGAGAAAAATAAGAACAACTCAGTTCTTAGCCAGTGGAAAGAAAATACCTTCCAACCCAGATTGATATATCTTGAAAAATTGATGGAGATATATGATATTTCTATGATAACCACAAAATCCCCTCAGAACTCATTAAATAAATAAAATTGGGTCAAAAGAAGAAAGAAAAAAAATTCTGTGTGTTTCCAAATGTGTGGTTTACTTCCAGGACCTATAGTCTTTGGAATCCAGAAAGTCACAGTCTTCTCTGCCCCACTTTATAGCCTGTGAGTTTATGAGGTGACCCCTCTGCTGAAGATGTTTCCCTATCTATAAAATCTAGTCTGTAGCAACTGTAAAAGCTGAGATTCATCCCCACTCACATTGGTATATGGGGAGCAATCAGACCACTGGTTTCTTCTGAATGTAGGCAGTTGGGTGGGTGCTTAAGCAGACTGATGGATTCAGTGCCATCACCTTCAGATCCAATCACCTCTAAAGACAGATCTTACCTCCCACCACAGAATGTAGGTCTGTGATCTTCCTGGCATGAACTTGAGCTTCTCAGGGGATCTGGGGGGATTTGTCTACCCTCACCTTATCCCATTCTGTCTCCCTGGCTGTATGTCCCTCAGTCACTGTGGTAGGGTAACACTTCAGTCCTGGAGTGAAGCTGTTCTATAGATGTTTCTTCACTTAGTCCTACACCATTAGTCCTTTCCCAAAATGGTGCCTGATTAAATTTTCTCTGGCAATATGATGGGCTCTGAACTGACTTTTTTTTTTTTTCAGTGCTAGCCTACTGTGAAGAAGCCACTGTCAAAGTAAAGCCCCACATTGTTTTTTTATTTAGTTTAACCAGCTGTGGACTTCTCTTGGGGCTAGTGTTGACCCATCTGTTGTTTTTCTCTGAAGCAGCCAAGTCTTCAGGAAGGCTTACCTTTTCTCTGGGGATATTTCTTTGATAGTCACCTGTGCAGGGGACAAAGGTGTACAGTCTGCTAGAAGTTGGAAGTTTGAAGTCCATGGCAGGTAGGGTCCTTTCTTGTACTGCACACACAAGTTCCTTGAATGTAAAAGAGTTTCCAGAAGTACAGGCCATGAAAGTGTGGTGCCTTTCCTTAGTTTGGGTTTCTGGGAGTTTTTTTCTCTCAATACTCTCTGTAATTAATTATTCTAAGTTTCTTAGCAGTTACTGATGCCAGTGGTGATTTCTATACTGTGTAAGCAGTGATTCTATTTTTTTCTTCTCACCAGTTTGTGGGCTGATTGCTTTCCATGTAATTTCCTTTCTCTACCTAGGAATTGTTGATTCTCAGTTTGTTTAGCTTTTTTTCTTGTCAGGGTGGGAGTGACAACTTCTAAGTTCTTTTCATGTCAGATTAGAAATAGAAAATGCTTCCTTTTATTTTCATTTGAAGTGTATTCCTTATAGACAGCATATTCTTGAGTCTTGCTATTTTAGTTTATTTTTTAATTAGTGTTTATACTATACTGTACTTGATATACTTATTGCATTTAGATTTAAACCTACCATTTTTTTGTTGTTGTTGTTCTTGTTTTTTTGAGACAGAATCACAGTATGCAGTTCATTGAACTCACTGTGTAGCCCCAGCTGACCTTGAACTTGCAGTGATTCTCCTGCCTCAGCCTCCCAAGTGCTGAGATTAAAGGCACCATGCCTGGCCAAATCTGTCTTGTAGATTTTTTTTTCTCTTTTTTTGTTTTGTTTCTTGGTAGTGGTGATCAAACTCAGGACCTTGCATTTGCAGGGAAGGCATGATGCCACTGAGCTAAATCCCTAGCTCTCTTTTTATTGTCTTAATGGAGATGTTCATTCTACATGATGGAATGAAAGTAAGATTTCACTGAATCCATAATGGCAAGGAGAACAGACTAGTAAGTACCAAGAAAGGTATGCAGCTTATTCAAAACATGGCTCATTCAAAAAATTACAAATTGTAATTAATAACACCAGAATCTAGGGAAATGGCATTGATAAAGTTACATAATTAGGTAGAAGCTTGATTATAGGGGGCTTTCTTAAACAGTTCATACTTTATTGGATAAGTCACATGAGCCATCGAAAAAACTTAAGTAGTGGAGTAAAGCAAGCAGAGTATTTTCATATTTAAGAAAAGTAGAGGATGAGTTGAAGTAAGGAAAGATTAGAAGTAAAGAAAATAAGGAAAAATGTAATGATATCAGGTAAGAAGTGATATGAGGGAGGATTTTAATAAATTTTCAAAATGTTAATGTCAGTATTTGAGTATTACAGATTTACTTGCCTCATCCAGGATGATAGCTAGCACATGGCTTTGCAAAATGTATCTTTAGAAATACTGGTTCAATCTTTCACTCAGATTAAGGTTGAAATTTATTTAGTAGTTTCAGCCTAATTGAACACACATCACAAAACAATCCCACAATTCAGCACATTTGTCAGTCTCTGCCTAAGAGATTAGAGAAGTTAAAGGTCAAATTTGGTGACTACTAACAGTATAATACGATCTTATAGTATATAATAATTTTATTTCATAAGCAGTAAATTCATACCATGTTGAAAAGCAAAATTAAGGGGAAAATAGAGTTAATTTTCTTTGTTTAACTCTACATTTGATACAAAATAAAGGATTTCATATGGCTGTATTTTGTGAACATGTATTCTGTTTTATCTATATCTTTTATGAAAAATTGCTTTTGTGAGTAAATTTTGTTGGGCCTAATAGCATGACGAGTTTTTTTTTTTTTTTCTTAAATGAAAAACTCAGAAAATTTTGATTTAAGTTTATGCTATAATTGGCAAAGATGATCATTGAATGAAAGACTTTGATTTGATGATGTGTATGATTTGGAGAAACTAAAACAGCAAAATAATAGACTAGAACATAAATTTGCATAGGAAGCTACTTTAGATTGTGTGACTAAGGGAGGTCTATTTTAGAAGTAAAATTTGCACCAAGATGTGATTGTTAAGTGTTTTCCATAGTGCAAAGATCTTAGGGAAGAAAATTCTGACACTTGGAACTGCTAATTCAAAGGCTTGAAACTAACTGGATTAGCATGTTTGAAGTTCAGGAAGAAGGTTTGTTGGTTGAAAGGCAGTAAGAAAGAAAATGGTAGAAGATGAGACTGGAGACACAATAAACACCGGCCAGATAATACGGAGCTCTTGTAGGCCAAAAAAAGGAATTTGATTTTAAGGACAAAGAGAAACCACTAGAGGTATCAAGCAATAGAGGAGGATCTTGTACAGAATTATTAAAGGATGTGGATAATGGTAGTAGACTTACAGTGGAGAACAGTAGAGGAAAGGCTATTTGTGAACTGTGTTAGACTTATTGTTGATTTGGACTAAGCTAGTAGCTGTAGATAGGGCTTTGGGATATATTTTTGGAGGCATATAATTATGATTTACTGAAGGAAGGGGAAAATTCAAGAACAATTTCCTAGAGTGTGGTAGAACAACCAATACTACTTTCTGGTTGAGAAAGAATGAAGGAAAAGGGGACTAAATACATTTTTGGGTTCAAAGATAAATAATGGGATTTTTGGGTTCAGAGATAAATAATGGACTTTTAAAAAGCCTAATCAGCATTCCAGTGGCAATCTTTAGTGGTTGAGTGAAGCTTGCAGTTCTGGTGAAAGCTCTAGGTTGTGGATACAGAATTGAGGGTCAACTATATACTGATGATATTCTAAGTCAGGGAGCAGTGCTAACTCACCTGTGGAGAGGAGTAGTAGAGAAGAGAGTGAAGTTTTTAAGTACTTCAATTTGTAGAGATCTAACAGAGCAGCAGCAAAAGCATCAACAGAGGGTACTAAAGAGAAGTGCCCAGTGAGGTAGGAGGAAAACCAGGAATCTGGGAGATCATGGAGAGAAGCTATAATGATCCATTTTTCTGTTGCTGTACTAAATTAGCTGAGGCTGGATACCTTCTGAAATGAAGAGGTTTATTTAGCTCACAATTTTGGAGATGAAAATTATAAGATCAGGGCCAAGGATTTAGCTGTCTCACAAGCTCAAGGTCCTGAGTTCGATCCCCAGTACCAAAAAAAGAAAGAAAAAAAAAGTACAAGATCAGTTGGCTCCTTCTGAACATCTCTGGTGAGGACATAAGCTCTGTCATTATATAGCTGAGAAGCTATAAAGGAGATAGCTGCATGCAGAAGGGGGTCAAGTACTGTATAGGGAGTGGTCTTGCTTTAGAATCACATTGTAACAGCTAACTCACTTTCAGAGACCAGCATGAATCTCTTCTGAGTGATTACCTAATACTAGACCCTACCTCTTAACCATTTTACTGCCTTACCACCATCATATTAGCGACCAAGTCTCCAGCACATGAAACTATAGTAGACAAACCACATCCAAATCATAGCAGGAGCCAAGAGAAGACAGCATTTCCTAAGTTAGTTATATCTTCTCTGTTATATATAGTATAGCTACTCTATTGGACAGTGTAGATTTAAGTTATAGAGTAACTAATTTAAAATCATAATTTTTGCATTTTAAGAAGTTTTTCTTAGATGAAATAGAAAGCTACGTTTTGAACATTCTCTCTTCACTGCTTTAATTCAGAGCATTTGTACTAGCAACAAGTAACCATGAACCTAATGGCTTTCGCTTTCCTTGGTGGTAAAGAACCTATCTAAAGATCTTGATCTTATCATTTCTTGATCCTGTAGCTTACATACTAAAAATCAGTAATAGGTTTGAATATTTTTCAAGATAGTTTATAATCCTTAACTTAATGCACAAGAGTCTGTATGACCTAGTTTTTTAAATTTTTCTGCTCATTTCCTCTTCTGTACTTTAAATCCCAAAAGGACCTACTATTGTTTGCCATACATGCCATTTATCTTGATTCATGCTATTACAAGGTTTTCTCTGCTGAGTGCCCTTCGCATTATCCTTCTACCTCTAGCTAGATAACAAGTGCTTCAGAATCAATATAAAAGTCATTCTTTCTGGGAAAATCTTTCATCCACTAGTATGTTTAATATAGGCAAGAGGTGCACATTCAGGATTCAGATTTCAAACATTTTTTACATGGAATAACAAGAAAAGAAAAAAATAAGAAAAAGTTAATCAGTTAAAAGCCAAAGTCCATTAAAAATATAAGAGTAAGAATAGGCATTTTATATAAGAAGAAATATACATTATTAAAAAACATGAAATACAATTTTCACTTGTCAGGTTAGTGGATATTTAAAAGATTGATTGCATTTCAGCATGAGCACGTAGTGCTGTTCAATAGAAATGTCATGCAAACAACATATATAATTAAAAACTTAATAACCATAGTAAAAAGTAAAGTTTACCAGTACAATTAATTATTTTGTTTCAAAATACTGAAAATATCACTTCAACATTGTATTAATTAGGGTTCACTAAAGGAACAGTAATATATATAATGTGTATATATATATATATATATATATATATATG
>NW_022900950.1:64513300-64519909 GCF_012274545.1 Fukomys damarensis | reverse complement strand
ATATATATAAAACAAAAGACGTACTAGGTAGGCTTACAACATTAGAAGAGAAAGAGTCCAGGGGCTGTTTACACAAGGGAGAGCCAGAGGATCTAGTAGCAGTTGAGAGTCAAAGGCCAGGAAGCTTACTGCAGTCACTCGTGTGAGTCTATTGAAAAGCCTGAAGACTCTGCTGCAAGGCTGAAGAGTCTGCTTTGGAAGCCTGAAGGAAATGGAGACCAGTGTCCAAAGGCAATGATGAAGATTGGAGCTCCTCTAACGCAAAGGGGCAAGACTTCTTTCCATATTTACTCTGTCCAGGCTATAAGCCTGTTAGTTGATGCCACCCAAATCGAGGGTGAGTCTTCTCTTCTCAGTTTGGGTCCTACATGTCAGTCATCCAGAGACACACTTCGAGCTTTACTAATCTGTTGGGCCATTCTTACTCAAGCCAAGTCAACATATCACATCTATTGATATGTAATCAGTATAAAAACTTATTAAATAGATAGTTAGATTTTTTTTATACTAAGTCTTCAAAATGTAGTTTATAAATTTGAGAGCATCTGAATTTCACTACCTATGGAGAGTAGATGTTCTTGTACATTATTGTACAAGCATTTTGGAGGAGAATTTGACAGCGTTCATCAAGTTAAAAATTCAAATGACCTGCATTCTAGTCTTAGTTTGTTTTCAAGATTTTAACATGGATAAAGATTATACAGGGGTATCTATTATAGCATTGTTTATAATGCTAAAACACTGAAAACTAACTAAATGTTCTGAAGGGGTTTGCTTAAATAATTATATTTTTAGGCAATGGTATGTTATATAAGCTTCAACAATGTGGAAGCTGTTTATGTTTAGATATTGTATGTTAGTAAATATTAAATGGTTTAATATATATATAAAATAATTAGAATATGTCTAGCTCATATTAAATACATTATCACTGTTTTTAATAATTATTATAATTGTTAATTTATTGATATAGGATAATCTAACTATGTTAACTAGAAAAAGAACATGGAAAAATTATATAGTATGTCACCATTTGTGTTCAGAGAGGGGAAGAAAAAATACATTTTCTTGCTTATATACATGCAGTATTTGTAAAAGAACAGGCAAGAAACTGATAATACTGATTATATTTGGAGAGGAAAACAAGATGGTAGGGAAATAGCAACTTTTCTTTTCTTTGGATTTTTGAGACAGGGCCTTCCTATGTAGTCCAGGCTGGCTTTGAACTCACAGCTATCTTTCTACCTTATCCTCTTGAGTGCTGGGATTACAGGCATGTGCCACCATGCCCAGTGGCAGATAGTAACTTTTCACCAGGTTCTTTTTTGTGCTTTTTCAATTTGATCCATCAGAAGTATATTACTCAAGTACATTAAATCCATTTTCTTAACTTTTGAGGGGGGAATCTACTTGTTACAGTTAAATCAGTCTCATTTCTAGCTTTAATATGAATTACTGTGGTTTTAATTAGGAAAAAACACAAGATAATTCAGTTACCTAGGATGGCAAAAGGACCTAGGATTCTGGGTAAATTTAATTTTAATTAACCAGAAGCACTAGATTTCAAAATGTTTATGCCTTTTGAAAATATTTTTCAAATCGTCCATTTTCTTTTTGTAGGAAGTATGGCATATTAAACTTATAGAATCTTCATTTTCAAAGATTTTACAGAATGTAGGGATCATTTTTATAATCAATTAGCTTGTGAAAGGTATGAGAAATTATTTGAATACATACAGACATAAGCATATATATCCTGGAAGATGTTTTTACAAAGCCAACAAGTCACAAGAAGTAAGTTGTAGTAGTGTTTTGTGCGCTACTGGTATTTCTTAAGAATTGAGATCTGGATTTTTAAAAAGTGGAAGAATTCTGTTTGTTTCACATTTCTGAAAATAATCTGCAACAATGCATAAGATTCTAATAAGATTACTGACATTTAGAAATGGGAAGAAAGGAGCTAAAGGTGTAGGGAAGGTGGGATGGGTAGGGGAAGAGTAAAAAGGGAAAAGAAAAAAATGTGAGAGAATGAAAAGGTGAAAATAAAGTGTTTGTAGATGGGGAGGGGAGGAGGGGGTGAAGGGAGGGCAGAGTTAAGGGGAAAAAATGAGAATCAAGACTTGTCATGTAGAGGTACAAGATCCCAACAATGAATGTAACTGTACTGTATCCCTAAAATGTACCAATAAACTCAATTAAAGCTGAAAAAAAAAAAATTTCTGAACAGGGCTGGGGATTTAGCTCAATGGTTCCGCTACCTGCCCTTCACAAATGCAAGGTCCCAAGTTTGATCCCTGGTACAAAAAGAAAAAAAAAAATTTCTGAACAAATAATATATGGTTATTTTATGTTTTGATTATGTTTTACAATGGGAATTTATTGTCATTTTTGGTGTTTTCAGGATTTGGAGTGGATCAGTTACGAGATGACAATCTAGAAACTTACTGGCAATCAGATGGCTCCCAGCCTCATTTGGTGAATATTCAGTTCAGGTAATACATTTTTTAAATTTTCAACTAATGAATGGGCAGAGACATCTGTTTTATTTATGTAAAATTTTAAAAAACATAGCTATTAAATGAAATATACCTAACTCTGCTTTTAGACTAGTTTTCTCCTCAACTAGGTTGTAAGCATTTTAAGTTTACTCAGTCTTATGAATTTCTTGTGGTACCTTGCACAGTTCCTTCATGTAGTGGTTTCTCAAATATATTTTTCAATATGATTTATTTTTAGAAGATACTTTCAGAAAAATATGTTTTGCTTATGACCTGTTACAGTGTTTTACTTTATTCAATTGAGGAAATGTGGAGTGATGTTATGTTCTTTAGCTATGGTGTATGGAGTTAGAATTCGATACCTTTGACTTCAAAGGCTGGGTTTGTAATTAGTACTCTTGAGTTGCTTCTTGACAAAGGTGTAACTAGTCTCATTAAAACAGTCAGGAACTCAAGGTCCTCTTTACTTAACTTAGCTCTTGTCCCCCTCTAAGGAAGCCTAAGGCTATAGAGGAAGATATTTTTAAATAAGTGTTTTAGAAAAGGGGAAATTTGTTAGGAATTTTGAAATATTATCTCACAAAGAAGTGTTAAGTATGGTAAAGTTTTTTTTTCTAAGTCATTTCAGAATAGTTGGCTTATCTTTCCTATCTGTAGAATACTTTACTCTGTCATTTCTATAACAATAACATTTTCTTCTATATAGCCAAAGATATACCCTTAGGAATTAATTTTTTTTTTTTTTTTGTAAACGGGGTCTCCTATGTAATTCAGACTGGCCTTGAACTCACTGTGTAGCCCAGGCTAGCCTCAAACTCTTGGTGATACTCCTGGCTCAGCCTACCACGTGCTAGGATCACAGGCATGCTCCAGTATGCCCAGCAAGACATTAAATTTTTTTTCTTTTCTTTTTTTCTGGTACTAAGGATTGAACTCAAGACCTTGTGCTTGCAAGGCAGGTGAGGTGCCACTGAGCTAAATCCCTGGCCCTGACACTATTACCATTTACTTCTACAACTCTGTTCAGGTTATATCAGTTCCAGTAAAGTTGAATCAGGTTGAATTTTGTAGTCATTTCTTTTTACTTTTGATCTAGAACAAACATATCTTCACTCTTGCCTTGATTTTTATGATCTTGACAGTTTTGAAGATTATAGGCCATTTATTTTAAAGAATGTCCCTCAACTTGAGTTTCTCCTTTATTTCTTGATGAGTAACTTCACATTATACATCTGGGAAAATAGCACAGAAGTGATGGTGTATCCTTTTCATTGCATACTGTCAGAATTGATGGATGAATTTTATTTTCTCCCGTTTCTGGTGATGTTTACTTTTATAACATATTAAGATAGTGTCTACAAAGCTTACCTCCCTATAGGATATTTATTCTTTTCCTTTTGCAATTAGTATTTTATAGTACTTTGGATATCCTATTCTTCATTTAATTTTTAACTCTAATTCAAATTAGAGTTTCTAGTTTTACTTCATTGGGTTATAATTATTGTTACTATTTTTTGCTTCAGTGCTCGGATTGTCCCAGATTTGGCCACTGGGAGTCTCTCCAAGCTGGCTCTATAACTTATTGATATGTGCCCATGCTCACTTGAATACTTTCTTATTTTCTAGCAAGATTTTCTGGCTAGGCCCTGGAATCAGCTTTTTCTCCAGTGAGATCTAGTTTATTTTTGTGGAATATAGTACATAGACACATATCTGGTGTTGGATGTCCTCCTTGCTATTGGGATGTTGCTGTTCCCGAGCATTCTCAGTGGATAGAGTTAGGGAATGTATTTAGGTCACATGCAAATACAAATTGAATCCAGAATACATACTGTTTATCCTAGTTTTCTCCCTTTCTGTTCTTATAAGCAACTTCTTCAGCAGTGAAAACTTGGTTCCTGTTTACCCACCCACCCCACTTCCTCTGGCTTTTTGATACAGAATCTTGCTATGTAGGTTAGGCTAATCTTGAACTTGCTGGGTAGTCTAGGTTGGCCTTGAACTCATGATCGTCCTTCTTTGTTCTCCCAAGTGCTGGGATTCCTGGTATGTGCCACCATGCCTAGCTCTCATATCCTTTTATTAGTCTCTCTGTACCTGACCATTTTACATTCTTCTCATTCTCCCTCTCCTACATACATGCCTCCTTATCCAACTTAGAGTCTGAGCCTTCCGCGCAGTTAAAATTTCCTTCTGTCCATGCCTTCCTACATGAAAATATCTTTCTCCAGATGAGTCTGACACCTTACATCAGTCGCTCTCATGTATAGTTGTTCTTCTCTGTGCAGTGGGCTCTGACACTCCTGCCAGGTCATATTTCTTACTAAGCTTTGTTCCAGAACCTCATACTACAGTATGGACCCCTCTTTAACCTTCTGGACTCTAACATTCCACAACAGGCTTTCTCATAGTGTGGATATTCCTTATTTGGCTTAGCTCATTTCATACAGTATCTGATACTATGCATTAGGCTGCTTCCTCTTTCTCTAGGAACATACTACTCAGTCTGACAGTTCAAATAGTCCAGTTTTGTGCAGATGTCTATCTTGTTTGGTCCCTTCTAATGTCTTCAGGACTAAATTGTTTAAGAGAGGTACTGAGGTTTTTGTAAATAAAATTTTTATTTCTTGAAATGATTCTTAAAATTAAAATGATGCTAGAGTTTAGTGTCTTTATTAGATAATAAGTCACTATATTTCAAGTAGGTAAAATATAATATTAGTTATAGTTCTTTACTTAATCTACATGATCCCACCTACTTTTCAAGAAAGTAAACTCAAGATGAGAAATGAGGACAAGGAAGAAGTGTGAAAGATATTTAGGGTTTTAATTGTCAGTAAGTTTAACTTCAGTTAATAGTATGATATGGCTGCCACAAGATGAAATATGATCTTAGAATGCAGTGATGGAATCATGGTACCTATCTATAAAGACCTTATCTTAGTTACTTTTTCTCATTGCTAAGACAAAATACTCAATGCACAAAGGAGGAAAGGTTTATTTGGCTCACAGTTTGTAGAGGTTTCAGTCCATAGTCTATAGTTGGCTCCAAAGTAGGGTGGAATGGAAAAGGAGTATGGTAGAGAAGAAACAGTTCATGCCAGACAGAAGGAAGTAAAGCAGTGAAGTAGTGAAGAAGCAGCAAGCAGTATGCAGCAGCAACAGCTATCTTTCTGTCCCTTTTATTCTATCCAGGCTACCTGCCTTTAGGGTGAGAAGCACGCACACCCAGGGTAGGGCACCCTTAGTCCCAGCATCACACCATGAATCAATCCCAACATCACATCCTTAATCCCAGTATCACACACTCTAGATCCAGCTCCCTCTGAAGAGCCACACTTATGACTTCATGAGGCTTTGTGGGGAACATCTAGATAAAAGCCATAACAGACCTCCTGGTGTGTTGTGTTCCTTTTGCTTCCTCTTCTAACACTGATAAATGCTAACATATGCTCAAAAGACAATTGGTTGAATGGTTAAAGAATTGAAAGCAAGCCATGTTATAAGAAAATTTGGAACATAATCTGCTGAAATTTAGGGGACATTTTGTTTTCTTTACATACTTTGAACAATTTATACTTGTGGAGGGATGAATTTCTTTTGTGTGACCTTATAGGAAAAAACTTCATCCAAAATGTAAGAGCTATACAAAGATGAATTATGGCTTAGTATAACAAAAATTTTTAAAAATTAGAACTGATTAATGATAATTTAGCTACTTCATAATAATAGTGAGTTACCTACCAGAAAAATTTTGAACGTGGATGTCTACTTGGTATAGATGGTAGTTAGATTATATGACCCTCTTAGTTCATTTTTAGCACTATGGGCTGTTGCTTCTGACTTTATCTAATTAAAGTACCTTATTCTTCACTTGCTGAATGGTTACCATGCTTCTTTGTGAACTTGCTTTAAATGTTAGAATATGAACATAATTTAAAGTATTAAATATCTCCAAATTCAATGCATAAGATTCTAATAAGATTACTGACATTTAGAAATGGGAGGAAAGGAGCTAAAGGTGTAGGGAAGGTGTGATACGTAGGGGAAGAACAAAAAGGGAAAAGAAAAAAATGTGAGAGAATGAAAAGATGAAAATAAAGTGTTTGTA
>NW_022900950.1:64501262-64513266 GCF_012274545.1 Fukomys damarensis | reverse complement strand
AAAAAAAAAAAAAAAAAAAAAAAAAAAAAAAAAAAAAGAATAGACACATAGCAAGTGAAGTATTTAACACGGGGATCATACATTAAATATCTGTATTTATTTGGAAAATTTTAGTATTTCTATATTTTTCTTTGCAGGATTGTACTATTCTGTTAGCAACTTAGAAAGTTTACAAAGAAATTTTCTTCATAACAATTTGAATAGACTATATTGATATCTTATCTAGTAAGTAAACAAAAGGAAAAGACCCCTCCCTCCCAAGAGAGAATCTCTTGTGGCAGTTAGTAAAAAAATACTAAGGAGATTGAGGGCACAAATATAACAAGAATGTCAGGTGTCCTTTGAATATGTAATTTATAAGTAGATGGAAAATAGAGATGCTTTTTGCTCCTAGAAAAGATTTGGTTAATTATTTTCTATTTGGTAAGACCAATACTCATAGAGTTTTGAAATTTTATGAAATGTAACAGTCTCTTCCCAAACAAACCAAAAATAGTGAGAAAGGTATTTTGTATTTTTTGTGAACTTCTTTGGTGTCTGGCATCCTGGAGTCTCATTTTTACTTTTTTTGTTAAATCTTTTACAGCATCCAATGGCAGTTAGCCTTGAAAAACTCCACTGTATACTTAGAATGATTGTCAAAAGGGCAGGTGACATTTTAGTATTATATGGAAAATGGTTGTAATCTTTCTGATCCCCTGAAAGGGTCTTAAGTTCCCTCATGGATTTCCCAAATCATTCTTTAAGGTCATTTCTCTTGTGCAAAACTAGCTTCATTATTAAGGATTGTGCATCTGAGGTCTCAAATGAATGTCCCAGATCTTTGAAAGATGATGAAATTAAAGTGTCTTTTGTAAAACTAATGAAACTTATATGTGCAGCATAAATTATGCATGAACCTTAGGAAAAGGACCTATGGTTTAAATAAAATTTAAATCACTGTAAACACCTACATATCACTGTAAGCTGATATTAATGACTTAAATAAGCAAATGTAATTAAAAAGAAGGCAGTAGTGGTTAAGATAATGTGAAATCTTGTTCAGTTATGCACACCTGCTAGTTTTCTGACTTAAGCCAGTTATTAATCTGAGTACAATGCTATCATTTTTTAAAATCAGTAAAATGGTAACAATAGTAGTTCCTGTACTACTGGGTTGAGAAATAAATAAATTAACACATTCAAATCATTATTTCTGGGCCAGACACAAAGTAATCATATTGATCTGAGGAAAAATCCTTAATTTTCCCATTCCTTTTTGACAGGAAGCTAAACAAATGTGGTTTCTGTAAGAAGAGCTACAGACCCTTGGCTTTTTTATAGTCTGACTTTTGAGAGACTAGTTCTGTTCAGGAAGTTTGTTGTTACTAAGTTAGTGTCAGTTTACACCAGAATTTAACTTTTACAGCACATTTCAATGCACTTATTATTGTTTTATTATGGTCACTTTTTAAAATTATCTATTTTTTTTCTGATGATTGAATGACAACTCATTCTGGGAAATTATTCAGAAAATATAGAGTCATTAAGAAAATAAAGATCTCTCATAGTTCCACTCTGCCAAAGTAATCTAATTACTTTTACTTTTTTTGTGCGATTCCGTCTAGACTCTTTTCTAAAGATGAATTTAGGTTTATAATCTTTAAAATTTTGGTTTTTCCCAAAGTTTAATGTGTCTGTATATAGTGTTTTATATTCTGCTTTCTTTTCCTGCCATGAGATGTCTGCAGATTATTTTAAACATAGATACTCCTCCACTTATAATAAGCCCATTGCAAGTTGAAAATGTAAGTTAAAATTATATTTAATGCATCTGATCTACTGAACATGATAGCTTAGCCACATAGTACAACATAGAGTGTGATTGTTTACCGTGGTGATCTCGTGGCTGACTGCCTAGCATTCTAAGACTGTATCTTACTGCGTATTGCTAACCAGGGAAAAGATCCAAATTCAAAGTTTGAAGTACAAAATTATAAATCAAACCATTGTACATCAGGGACCATCTATAGTTGTATAGTATTTTATTGAGTGGATATAATTTAACTATTTCCCTCTAGAAATGAATATTTATTTTTTATAAATTTTTTGTAATTTAATAACAGATCAATATTTTTCTACATCCATTTTTTTAAGTACTTGTGATACTGTTTTTTAAATGTATGTTTTTAGAGGTTGAATTAGTGAGTGGGTCAACTGGCTCTGAAAGTAACCTTTTTAAATCCAATCTGTGTATTATTCATCTTAATATTTTCCAATATAATAATACCAATATCTGTATATTTTAATTTCTCTTTTTTTGGTTCTTAGATATTGAACATCTTTTCATATTTTTGTCCTGTTGCCATTTTTCAAAGGTTAATTTTCTGTTTTCTTGTTTTTTCCCTTGGTATGTATATTTGGAAAATGAGTAGAATTTTACCTTGTTCATTAAATAGTAGGTTATGCTTTCCATTTTAAAAAAGACTTGAGTCCTTTCTGGACTCATTTTCTCACTTAGCAGGTTATTTTTAAGTATTAACATAAAGAAAACCAAGCTTATTAGAATTCTTTCCTTGTCTATTGTACAACTGAAGAGGATAGAAAACCTTTTTTTTTTAATTTTATTTTAGAAATCCTTAATATTTATTTGCACACAAAGGTTCTGTACCTGATTTGGTTCAGCTGTTTCTACTTTGCTGACATTTAGTTCTTGATCATTAGTTCTTGACATTTAGTTCTATGTAAGTAAAATGTTATATCTTTCCCAATATATTTGCATATTCTTCCTTTTTATTGCTATTGAAATTAAAAAGAAATCGAAATTATTTATTCAAACACTCATTTTAGTAACTTATGTTTTTCTTTAACATCAGAAGAAAAGATATTTTGGAAATAATCTTTCTGTATGACAAAGTGCGTGTTGTTTTTTCTTTATTGCTTTTAGAAGAAAAACAACAGTGAAGACATTATGTATTTATGCAGATTACAAGTCTGATGAAAGCTATACACCAAGCAAGATCTCAGTCAGAGTAGGAAATAATTTTCATAATCTTCAAGAAATTCGGGTATGTCTTTCAAATTTTAAAAAATATGTCATTCTTTAATGCTTGCTTTTTCGAAATTAGTTCCAGTTGCCCTTTGATTACACTAATTAAAATCTTAGCATATTAAAGGAAAAATTTTAACATAGAAGAAAACAGGTGTGTATATAATATTTTTCATTTTCTTCTGAATTCTGTTTATCATTTTTACTTTTCTCAGTATTTTATTATAGAAATTTTTGTACACACAGAAAATTGAAAGAATTTTACAGTGAATCCCTGTCTTCTCATCTGGATTTCTCAAGTGTTAATGTTTTGCTATATTTGCTTTAAAATCTGTTAATCTCATATTTTTTGCAAAGTTGCAGTATCTGTATATTTTACCCTGAATACTTCAGCACAGTACATTAGTAGAACTATGAATATTTGAAAGGTAAAGTTTACATACAGTTTTATACAAATCTTATTTAGATTATTTGGTGAGTTTTGACAGATGAATGCATCTGGTAACCCCAATTTTAGGATATAGAACTATTTCCACCACCCTACAAAATTCTCTCATATCCTTTTCAATCAGTCTATACTTCCCACCCTACTTTCTGAGGTTAATATTGTTATGGTTTCATTTGTTTGTTGCCATATATCACGTTTTCCTATTCTAGAATGTTATATAAGAGGAACCATACAGAATATAACTCCTTCATTCAGCCTAAGTTTGGGGGGATTCATCCATGTTGTGACATGTATTAGCACTTCATTCTTTTTAGTTTTTTTTTTTGTTTGTTTTTTTTTTGGTACCGGGGATCGACCTCAGGTCCTTGTGCTTGCAAGGCAGGCCACTGAACTGCTGAGCTAAATCCCCGGCCCCATTCTTTTTATTCTTGAGTTATATTCCCTTATTTTAATATATCACCATTTATTTTAGCTATAACTTTTTGAAGCTATTAGGATAGTGTTTTTTTGTTTGTTTTTTTTTGGTGTTTTTGAGACAGGGTCTCACTATGTAGTTGAGGCTGACCTGGAATTTACTATGTAGCCCAGGCTGGTCTCGAACTCACAGCAATCCTCCTGCCTCAGCCTCCCGAGTGCTGGGATTACAGGCGTGAGCCACCACGCCCGGCGTAGGATAGTGTTTTGTGACCTGAATTTTACATTCTTCTAATGTTGGAACTTCAGAGATATTATCAGTGAATTTGAATTATGTTCTTGTGAAACTCTGGTTCTTAATATTTTTTGTCAGAAAAATTGTTGAACCCAAGTAATCATTAAAATCTGGTGGTTTTGAGAGATTGAGAAAGATCTGAGTGATCTTTAGAAGATATCTAGTTAATTTGTGGCCTGGACTCTTAGTTGACCTATTGCTTATATTAAGATCATGTTTCTGCATTTATATTTCTTATTTGAGTTAGTGATAAAGTACTTAGTGAAAATCACAAGTACTATTGGTTTTCATTAAATACATTATTGTTCTTTTATTTGCTTACATATTGACAAATAAGAATAGATAAGGACATTGTCTATAACTATTTTTGTTTACTCCTTTGAGATGTCTGTCACGTATAGAATTTTTAAGATTTGACAAAAATTGTGTGATGATTAATGATGATGAATAGTTTTTCATATATGTTTTTATGTCAATACCATGCTGTTTTGATTACTTAGTAGTTTTGTGGTATATTCTAATATGAGGTAATGTGATGCCTCCATCTTTATTCTCTTTGCTGCAAATTACATGGCTATTTGGGTTATTTTGTGTTTTCATGTGAGTTTTAGGATTTTTCCATTCCTATGAAAAATTGGAATTTTGGTAAAGATTGCATAAAATCTACAGATTGTATTGAGTAGTAAAAACATTTTTTCCATTGTTTATTGGTACATTTTAGGTATATAATACATTTAATTCATCATTAGGATTTTGTACCTTTACATGATATATCTTGGTTCTTATTTCTTCCCTATTCCCCTATCCTCCCTGAACCCCCTCCACCCTTCCCTATTTATACAGACTTTGTTTCCATGTTTGTTTTTTCTCATATTTTTTCTTTTCCCTTCTTTTCTTTCCCCTACTCTTCCCATTTCCCCTACTCCTTTAGAGATTTTCTTCCTATTTCACAATATCAGTTATACATTTTGATCCTTATTTACACTTTCAGTTTTTCACACCAGAGAAAAACTATTTGGTATTTATACACTTGTGTCCTATTAATTTCACCTAAGGGTATGTCCTCAATGTGCATCCACTTAGCTGTAAATGTCTCTAGTTTCTTGTTCGTTATGGCTGAGTAGTATGCCATTTTATTAAGACCTCATCATCTTATCTAGTCTCCAGTTGATGGGAAGTTGGGCTATTTCCAAGTTTTAGCTATTACAAACTGTGCCACTATGAACATGGATGTGCATATATCACTGTAGTATGATTCTATTAGTTTTTTGGGGAAGATACCCAGGAGGGGAGTAGCTGCTTCAAATGGGACTTCTAATCCTAGTTGTTAAAGATATCTCCATATTGGTTTCCACAGTGGTTGCACCAGTCTACACTTACATCAACAATGAAGAAGTCTTCATTTATCCCCATAACCCGGCCAGCAATTGTTATTGGCTGATTTCTTGTTAGCAGTAATTCTTTCTGTGGTGAGGTGAAATCTCAGCATTGTTTTCATCTGCATCTTTCACAAGACCAGTGATGTTGAACATTTTTTCATATTTTTTTCTCATTGAGTTTATTGGTACATTTTAGGTATACAGTACAGTTACATTCATCATTGGGATCTTGTACCTTTACATGACAGGTCTTGGTTCTCATTTTTTTCCCTTGTCCCTGCCCTCCCTTCACCCTCTCCTCCCCTCCCCATTTGCAAACATTTTATTTCCATTTTTTCATATGTTCATTTGCTGCTTTTACTTCTTTGTCTGGAGATGTCTTTTAATTTTAGATACCCATTTTTTAACTGAGTCTTTATATTTGAGGGGGTCTGGCTGTTTTGAGTTTTTATTTTTTTTTATTTTTTTTATTCTAGGTAGTAGACCTTTGTCTGAGGAACAGCTGATAAAACTTTTTTCCCATGTTGTAGGTTGTCTCTTAGCTCTGTTGGTTTTCTCTTGCAGTGAAGAAGCATTTTAATAAGATGAGATCCCAGTTGTTGATTCTTTGTGCTAGTTCCTGTCCTACTGAGGATTTGTTCATAAAGTCTTTTCCTATGCCATTGTCTTTGAGAGTTCTACCCTGCTTATTTTCCAGCAAGTTTAGCATTTCTGTTTTAATATTTAGATCTTTAATCCACTTGGATTTTAGTTTAGTGCATGGTGCAAGACGGGGGTCTAGTTTTAATCTTTGGCAAGTTGAAATCCAGTTTTTCAACACAATTTATTAAAGAGGCTATCTTTTCTTCATTGAGGATGGTTGGCTCCTTTGTCAAAGATGAGGTAGTTGAGTGTGTCATGAGTTGTTTCTGCATCTCCTAATCTATTCCACTGATCCTCAGGTCTTTTTCTTTGCCAGTACTATGCTGTTTTTATCACAGTAGCTTTGTAGTGTAGTTTCAAGTTGAGAATTGTGATACTCCCTGCCATGTCTCTGTTGCCTAGAATTGCTTTTGCTATTCTAGGTCTCTTCTAGCTCCAAATGAATTTTTGGATTATTTTCTCTTAGTTCTGTGAAATATACTGTTAGGATTTCAGTTGACATTGCATTGAAATCTGTATAGTAGTTTTGGAAGTATGACCATTTCACTGTATTGGTTCTTCCTACCCAGGAACAGAAATATCATGGTGGAAGCTCTATCATGGTGACAGAGGAAAATTGCTCAGTTCATGGTAGGCAGGAAGCAGAGGAAGGGAACAATGCCAGAGAATAAGGGGGTAATGACCATATATAGTACCCGGCGTCACACTTTCATTCCCCACCCAGAAATATGCTTTACTACTTTTACTAATCTTTTGCAACTCACAAGCCAATCGAGTTGGTATAGTTAAACTTAACTGTCACAGTCAGTTTTTTTGAAGAGTTCAAGAAGGATTGTTAATCATTCTTTAAAAAATATTTTAAACATTCATCAGCAAAGTCATCAGGTCCTGGGCATTCTTTGATGGGAGATTTTTTTATTATTCATTTTTTCTTACTCATTATTGGTTTGTTTGAATTTTTCTATTTCTTCATGACTAGCCTGGATTGGTAGGTAGTAGGTTTCTAAGAATTTGTCCTTTTCTTCTAGGTTATCTAACTTGTTGTAAAATTGTAGTAGTTTTTTATAATTTTATATATATATGTGGTAATGTCTCCTGATTTTTTTCAAAAAACCACTGTTGATGTTTTCTATTTTTTATGTTTATTTTTCATTTATTTCTACTCTGACTTTATTATTTCCTTCCGATATCAAACTGTGTTTCTTCTTTTTTTAGTTCTTTGACATATAACATAAGGTTGTTTATTTGAAATCTTTGTTGTAGGGGTTTATTGCTGTGAATTTTCCCATTAGAACTTAGATGCATCTCAGTTTTAGTATATTGTGTTTTCATTCTCATTTATCTTAAGAAATTTTAAAATTTTTCTGTTTTTTTTTTTTTTGGTACTGGGCATTGCACTCAGGTCCTTGTGCTTGCAAGGCAGGTGGTGGAACCACTGAGCTAAATCCCCAGCACTAAAATTTTGCTTTTAATTTCTTTGTTCTATTGGTTAGGAGCATGTTGTTAATTTTATGTATCTGTGAATTTTATAAATTTGCTTTTATTTTTATTTTCACATAATTTAGAAAAGATACTTTATATGATTTCAATCTTTTAAAATTTACTAAACTTGTTTTGGGGTTCAATATATGATTTATTCTGGAGAATGCTTCTTGTGTGCTTGAGAAGAATGTATATTCTACTATTACATGAAATGTTCTGTATATATGCTAGGTTGCTTTGGTTTAACATATAGTAGAAGTCTAATATTTACTTACTGATTTTCTTCCTCAGTGACTGTCAATTGCTGAAAGTGAGCTATTATACTGAAGTCCACTACTATTACTGTAGCATATTCTTATCTATTTAGTTCATTTAATATTTATTGTATGTATTAGATACTCAAATGTGCTTCATATACACACACACACATATATGTATATATTTCAGTACATATGTATAAATGTCAAATCTGCTTTCTGGATTGGTCCCTTATCATTATGTAATGACTTGCTTTGTCTCTTTTCAGTTTTTGACTTAAAATCTATTTTATCTGCAATAAGTATAGTGATCCCTGCTCTCTTTTGATGAGAATATTCTTTTTTGCTCTCATTTACACAGAATACCTTTTTTCTTCCCTTTAATGTGTTTGTATATCCTCAAATGTAAAGTGAGACTCTTGTAGGCAGCATATGGTGGAGTCTTGTTTATGTATCAGCCATTCTATGTCCTTTGAAGAATTTAATCTCTACATTCAACATTATTATCGATAGGTAAGGACTTGATACTGCCATCTTGTTCATTTTTTCTTGTTGTTTGTTTGTTTTTGATTTTGGAGACAGGGTGTCCCTACGTAGGTCAGGCTGGCCTTGAACTCTGTGTAGCCTAGCCTGGCTTCAAACTCACAGTGATCTTCCTGTCTCAACCTCCTGAGTGCTAGGATTACAGGTGTGTGCCATTAAGCCCAGCTTGTGCATTGTTTTTTGGTTGTTTTGTTGCTCCTCTGTTCCTTCCTTCTCTTTCTGTCTTTCTGATTCAGTAATTTCTATAGTGATATGCTTTAATTTTTACATCTTATCTTTTGTGTTTGTTTTTTAACCTTAATACGAAAACTATGTTGTACACCCTTATTACAGTATCACAGTACTCTGAATTTGGTCATGTATTTACTTTGCCACTGAATGTTATACTTTCACAGTTTTGTGTTACTAATTAGCTTCTTTTTCTTTCAGCTGGAAATTTTTCCTTTAGTATTTCTTACTCAGCTTTTTTTGGGAAGTATTTTGATTTTTCCTGTATTTTTGAAGGACAGCTTTTCTAGGTGCAGTATTCTTGGCTGGCAATTTTTCCTTTAGCACTTTGAACATATTGTCACACTTTATCCTGGGCTATATGTTTCTATATTTCTGCTGCTGGTGTTTTTGGAAATCTTTCTTGTATGTTTTTTTTTGGTACTGGGATCGAACTCAGGACCTTGTGCTTGTGAGGCAGGCAGCAGAACCACTGAGCTAAATCCCCAGCCCTCCTGTATGTTTTGCTTTTTTTCTCTCTTCCTGATTCCAGGATCCTCTGGACCTGCCTTGAAAGCACAAGGTCTTGGTACCAAAAAAAAAGCTATGTCTCTTTCTTCACCTTCTTGAACTTTCATGATGTAAATAGTTATCCTTTTGATACTGCTCTGTAAATCCTATAAGAATTCTTCATTTCTTTTCATTCTTTTTTCTTGTCTGTTTTCTAATAACCTGTCTGTGCATATAGATTCTTTTTTCTGATTTGTCAGTTCTGTTTTTAATGCTGTGTTTTGTATTTTTAAATTTCACTCATATTTTTTTAGATCTAGAATTTACTTTTTTGTTTGTTTGTTTTGATACTAGGGATTGAACTAAGGACCTTGCGCTTGTAAGGCAGGGGTGGTGCCACTGAGCTAAATCCTTGGCCCCAGAATTTGTTTTATTTTTAAAAACAATCTCAGCCCTTGAAATTTCATCATTTGTTATTTTTCAGAGCATTTCTCTGCTTTTTTGAAGTTCATTGAGCTTAAAGTTTTTAAAGCAATTATCTTGAATTCTTTGTCAGGTAGTTCATGAGTGTCCATTTCTTTAGAGTTAGTCATTTGTACTTTATCTTGTTCCCTTCATGGTAATATTTGCCTGATTGTTCTTGATTCTTGTGGCCATCTCTTATTGCCCGTGTATATGAGCAAGTACAGATTTATTCCACTCTTTGTAAACTTGCTTTGCCTGGGAAAGCTCATTACCAGTAGACCTATCCAGAGATTCTGGGAAGGCTGTTAGTGTGGGCCTTAGATCCTGGAGCCTGTGGTAGGCTGGCCTGTTAACCTGGGTCTAAAGAAGTAGACCTGTGGCCTAAGGCCAGTGCATTGTTGGAGCCTGTTTCTGTGAAGGCCAGCCTGAGCCAGTGATTTGGCTTTGGGTTATCCTTGATCCTCAATTTTCTGGGGCCTTCCAAGTGCTGAGGTGGGGCCAGTGCCCGAGTCTGCTGGAATGGGCCTATCCTCTGAGTCTATGGAGGCTGATTCTGCACTGAGGTAGGTCTGTAGCCTTAGCCCATAGGCTTGGATCTTGAGTCTACAAAGGCTTTCTTGGGGAGGGGGTATGGAGGCACCAGGGTTTATTGGGGTGGACCAAGACCTGGGGTCTGCTAGAGCAGTCCTGGAATTTGGCCTGGTGCTAGAAGAAGCAAGGAGACAAGTTCACAGGGTGAGCCCACAGTGTGGGTGTGGATATTAGCCTGGAGTCCAAATCATCAGGAACCTGCTTGGATCCTATGGCTGCAGAAACCAGCCTGTAACTTGGGCCCACAGTAATGGTCCAGGAGCATAGATCCATGGTTGCCAGCCTAGCACTGGGAGTCTTAGGGGCGGTATGCACTGATCAGGCCTTGAACCTTTTTCTGTGGGTATCTGCCTGATGCCTTAGGCCAGAGGTGCTGATATGGCACTAGGCTGGACCAGCCCAGCCACTGGGTTTTGGGCTGATCTGGAACCTAGAGTGAATCTGTACTGGTCAGGTGGCAGGATCTGTGATACTAACCTGATGACTAGGGCTTTTGGCACTGACATCATATTTGAGAATATATGAAGCCTGGGGCCTTGGGCCAGCTTTGTGCAGAGACATTCTAGAACACAGGGCTGCCGGGGGGTTGGTCTGGTCCTGGAGCATACAAAGAAGTCAGATCTGTGTTTATAGTTGAAGTATGGGAGGCAGGTCTAGAGCCTGGTGCTGTAGGATTTGGCCTTGGGCCAGGGTGGGTCTGGAGTTCCCAGCATGTTCCGGCATCCTCCCTAAGCTGGCTTTTATTGAAATGGGCCCCACTTTGGGATCTGAGACAGAGTCCAAAGCTTATTTCCTTCCTCTTTCCTCAAGAAGAACATATGTCTCTCCTTGATATGCTGCGTGGGAATGGTGAATAATATAAAATTGTCCTTCCTAGACTCTTTAATACCTTTTTTTTTTTCTGATTTCTGTGCTACCCTCAGGCTCTTGTGAAGGTAATTTTGTGGGCAAATGTGGATAGTAATACAACTTGGTGTTTCTGTGGGTAGATAAGTGTTGGAAAGTCCCATTTCACCATCTTGTTGACATCTAGACTCAAGTTTGTTGCTTTGAGGTGACTATCTGGTCTTGTTGACAGTTGTCTTATGTTAGTTTTGAAAAGCTTCTTGAGAAATAATTTTTTGAGATGGGGTCTCACCAAGTTGTTAGAGTAGCAAGAATTATAGTCACCTTACAACTGCACCTGGCTGAGAAAAGTAACTTTGTTTTTGAAAAGTTATTGTAAATGAGTTTTTTTTAGTTTAATTTTTTTTGTCTGATTGCCCCAATATACTTTTCCCACACTTTAATAAGTTTATAAATAAAACTTTTAATTTTCTTATTAAGTACTTCCATTCACTCCAGTGCTTTTTAAATTGACTATTTAAAATTATTTTTCTTATCATAGTCATATTTGACCAATCGCTCACCCTCTGTTAGTCACATATCTGATACATTTAATCAGTGCTTATTACTCCAAAGATGAGATACTTCTTATAATTTGTTAAATATTTAATTGATCAAAATAGAGCACTAATAAGACTTCTAGGGATAGAGTTGTCTTGTTTTAGTTTAATAACTAAAAATTATCATAATTCTTCAGTCAGTTTAAGATATGTAAGTTTAGATGTATGGTATGTATTGGAAATGTCCACTAGATGTCACTGTTGTCCCTTACTTTCTAGTCTCATTTTCTAGTTGTAGGTTTAATGCCTAAAGTAATCTTAGTGTTACTAGTTTTTCCTAGAAAATATGTATATGTAT
>NW_022900950.1:64497129-64501211 GCF_012274545.1 Fukomys damarensis | reverse complement strand
TATATATATATATATATATGAACTCTAATTCACTTTGTAAATCTTTTGTATAAAATGTACATCTTCATACAAGATTTCAAAATTTATGTATTAAAAATGTTTTGTATTCTATTTTTACTAATACCAAATTAAGGATTTTGAGAGGTTAATGGAGAAACTTTAAATGATATTTAGACCTCGTAGAATACCACTTAAGTGCTGAAACATTAGCTATTTAGAAAAAAAGGCTCTTACAGCTAGTCTCTTAGTTTTTTCTTAGTATATTTGTATTTCTGTATGGTGACCACAGACCCTCATGAGACTATTAATCCTAAATATTACCAGGTGACAAGTTGTTCTCCTGAAAAACTTAATGAACACACTGCTTTCCTGCCATAGTTCTCACTAAGGAACCATAAGTTTGGGATATTGCTTAAAAATACTAGTGCGTTATCCTTTGTAGATTATATGATAAAGGATATTTTTGTTCTTTATACATTTTTATATGTACTTTATTCTATATACAATTTTCTTTTATGAATTAAAGAAATAAGTAGTAAATAGCATTTTATTTTATTTTTATTTATTTTTATAGCATTTTATTTTTAAAGGAAAGATACAGTAGATTGTGGGTTTTGGAAACATAAAGTAGATTTTTAATGTTACTATAAGATCTACAAATTTATAAAAAATCTTCACTTCTAACAGGTGTCAAGACAAGTAATTAAAATACTATAAGTGTTTGGAAAGTTTTTAAAGCCATCATTTCATTAGTTATAAGACTGATTTAACAATTTTTTTTATGTTTTTCCATGAATGCTTGCTACTGGATAGTATAGTATAAGTTGGAGTGTTTGAATGGGTTTTCCTTTTATTTTTAAGTAAAAGTTATGGAATTGTTTACTTGAAACACTCAAAAATGCTTATTTTTCTGCAATTTATTATTGATATAAAATAGTATAAAATTAAAGATGAAAAAAGTGAATGACTACCCCACTAATCTCAGAATTATTCTTTTTCTATCATGTGTCTTCTTGCATTTTAGTTGTGAAGCACATACTGTATCTAGATCTTTGTTACCTCTGTAAAACATGGCAATGAAGGATCAGGCCCTTCTTTTCATAGTCTAGAAGATGTATTTTAACCTCTACTTGAGGAAAGACTTAAAATAGACTATGCTGAATGTTTGCAAGTTATAAAATGGGATTTGGCCAAAGAGAATATTTTGGTTGCCAAAATTGATTTTATTGCCAGGCATGGTGGCGCACGCCTGTAATCCCAGAATTTGAGAAGCTGAGAAGCTGAGGCAGGAGGATCTCTGCGAGTTCAAGACCAGCCTGGGCTACGTAGTGAGTTCCAAGTCAATCTCAACTACATAGTGAGACCCTGTCTCAAAAAAAAAAAAAAAAAAAAGATTTTATTTATGCTGTTTATTCTTTTTTGTGTTCAGAATTTCCTTTATCACATAAATTGAGATTTTAAAACTTTTAATGAGACTTTGCAATGTGTTGCTTCTACTGAGAAACTAGTTATCTACTGAAGTGAGGATTTAGGATTTCAAAATCTTTATATCAATATCTTTTCAGAATCCTTCATCTGTTGTGTTACTTTTGTGCAAGAAATCATGCTATTCAGTGAAAGGTTTTGCTGGGGATTTAGCTCAGTGGTTCTGGCACCTGCCTCAATGAAAGTTTTTGCATAAAGATACTGTTTTTAAAGTTTGAAAATCCTTTTTATTTTGTCATCATGTTTTGGCACAATATTGTTCTTTTGCTTTCAGAAAGAGAGATATATGTGAAGGAATATTTTTGTCATTAAGAGTTTGGAACCAAAGAACACTGCATCTTACATTGGACTTTTAACATTTTAGAAAACATCTTTAGCTGAAATTCACTTAATTTCCTTTTGAATTTGCTAACTAGTTATTGTTTATTTAAAAACAATTTTATATGAAACTAAAGTGATGTAAGGCATAATTGTGGTAGCTTTCCATATTTTTTAGGCTATTATATACAAAACAATTTCTTAGCTTACTATTAAGCAGATATTTTCAGCATATGTGATGTTTTCATTTGGTTCATTATTCAAACTTTGTTTTGAAACTTTGTAATCGTGAAAGGATTAAATATTGACAAGACAGAACACGTAAGTGAATTTTAACTCTTGTTTTGTCTTCTGATTAGAAAGCTGTTGCCAAGTGATTTTTTTTTTCCTTTTTAAGGGGTTTGAGATAAATCTTCAATATTGAAAAAGCTCTAATGATACTTTCCCTTTTTTCCATGTAGGAAAACCTTTTAGCTCTTGAATTGTACCTTAAATCAGTAGCATTGCTATTTGAGTCCATATATGGTACTTTGGCAGAAGTGGTTAATAAGTCAGTTTGTGTGTTAGACTAATATTTACTATTATAATTTAAGTTCCGTTAATGTGTGTGGTTCAGTAAGAAGATTCAAAGTCTCTGACTCTTCATCAATCTTAAAATATACTCATATTTACTTTCTTATGAGGGACCTATTTTAAACAATTTGATAGAAAGTAGGATGACTTAGCTAGTACCTACAAACATAAATTGGTTTGATAGGACAGAGAATATAATTTATTATATCCATAGAAAAATAGCTTTTGAATTTTTAGCTACTTAAAAAGAAAATCAGTTTTTATAACTAACTTGTTCATCTTTTCCATCAGCATAGACTGTTTTGGTGTGACATATGTAATTTTTATTCCAGAAACATTATCTTTTTACTTCCCTCTAAAAGTAATATATTGAAATTTTGAAAAGTTTTTAAAATTGTGTACAGTAATTATTTACAAAATTGAGTTGAAGTAACTAGGCATTCATCTGTGATATATTTCCTTTTAAAATTAAAATATATAGTAAAGTATCACATTTTAAAGAGAAAAGCACTCTTGTGTTTCTTGTTTTTTGTTAGACTGCAGGTTACTTAAGAAATGTAATTTGGCATTTCTACACAAATAGATTTATACTGTATCTGTAAATATTTATTTTGGGCCTGCTAAATGCCAGGCACCATATTAATGAGATATTTGGGATATAGCAAAAGAAGTTACAGTTTCTGCCCTTATACACTTCATTGTCTGCTGGAGAAGAGGCTAGTAGATCAATAATTATAGTATTTTTTAAAAATGTAAAATGTAAGTGTAGTGCTTTTAGCTAAAAGGAATCCCATTTATATTATCTTAAAACAAGTAAACAAAAAAAACTAGGATTAAATTTAATAGATGAAAATCTCTTAGAGATGAAAGATCTTTATCTTTCATATTAGTGAAGGAGGATTAAAAAAATGGAAAGACATTCTGAGGTCATAGATTAGAAGAAGCAATGTTAAAAGTCTTAGTCAAAGTGATCTACAGATTCAGTGCAACCCCTGTCAAAATTCCAAAAACATTCTTCATAAAACTAGAAAAAATTATTGTAAAATTTGTATAGAATCACACAAAACCCTGAATGCTAAATAGCCAAAGCAATCTTGAGCTAAAAGAACAAAGCAGGAGGCATTATACTCCCTGACTTTAAAATATATTCAAGGCTATAATAATTAAAATAGCATGGTGTTGGCTTAGAAAAAAGAAATGTGGACTAATAAAACAGGATAAAGAGCCTAGAAATAAGTTTATATATCTATAGCCAACTGATTTTCAACAAATATTTGAGGAGCATGAAGTAGAAAAATAGTATTTTCTATAGATACAGTTGGGGAAATTGGATATCTTTTCTTTTACCATATATAAAAATCAACTCATAATGGATCAAAAGCTGAAGTAAAAGACATGAAATTCCTAGACAAAGACATAGGAGAAACATTTCTGGACATTGGAATGGACACAGATTTTTGCAAAAGACCCTAAAAGTATATGCAACAACAGCAAAAATAGACAAATGATATTACATCAAACTAAAAAGCCTCTGCACAGCAATAGAAACAATCGTCAGAGGGAAGAGAATGGAAGAAAATAATTTGCAAACTGTACTCTGACAAGGGATTAATATCCAGAATGTATGAGTATTAGAAACTCATAAAACTGAAGAGCAAAAAAAAAAAAAAAAAATCTATTTTGTAGATTGGCAAGAGACCAAAATA
>NW_022900950.1:64471089-64497098 GCF_012274545.1 Fukomys damarensis | reverse complement strand
AAAAAAAAAAAAAAATCTCATTTGTAGATTGGCAAGAGACCTAAATAGATATCCCCCCAAAACATACACATGTCCCATAATGAGAAAATCACAGTATGACAACATCATAAACCATTAGAGAATTGCTGATCAAAACCATAAAGAGAATCACTCTACTCTTACCAAAAAGACAAAAGATAACAGGTACTGGTGAGGACGTGGAGGAAAGAGGACTCATGAACTATTAGTTCATAATTAGACACATAATTTATATGCAAAATACAGTTTATATGGTGGTTCCTCAAGCAATTCAAAATAGAACTACCATATAATCTAGCCATCTTACTTCTTGGTATATATTTAGAGGATATGAAAACAGTATGTTGAAAAGATGCATGTACTCCCATTATTTATTATAGCACTATTCACAATACCCAAGAAATAGAAACCACCTAAGTGGCTATTAACTGATATTAACTGGATATACATGTTGAAATATTGTTTAGCCATAAACAAGAATGAAATGCTATCATTTTCCATAACGTGGCTGCAACTGGGGATCATTCTGCTAAGTGAAATAAGTCAGTTACAGAAATGTACCATATAATTTCACTAATATGTGGAATCTAAAAATGTTGATCTCATAGAAATGGTGAGAGGAATGGTGGTTAGTAGAGTCGTAGGGGAGTAAAAATGAAAAGAGGTGAATTAGGATTCACTAGAGGAATAGATTTAGTTAATATATATAGATATATAGATATATATAAAAATAATTATATATCTATATCTATATCTATATAAATAAATAATTATGTAAAGTATTTACTAGGTAGGGTTAACAATGGCCACCTGTGGAATCATGGGTAAAGAATGTAAACTGGCTGCCTGCGCACTCTAGGGCCAGAGGATCCAGTTGAAGGTTGAAGGTCTTGAGATGACTGCAGAATCCTGTGCAAGCCTGTGTTGAAACGTTGAAGAGTCTGCATTGGAGGCTTCAAGGAACTGGAAACAAATGTGCAAACGCAATGAAGAACAAAGCTCCTCCAAAGAAGAAAACGGGAAGACTTCTTTCCTTTTTATTCCACTCAGGCTACATGCCGGTTGGTTGGTGCCACCTACATTAAGGGTGGGTCTTCCCTGCTCAGCTTGGGGACTACTTGTCTGTCATTCAGAGATACAACCAGAGCTTCATGCTAGGCATTTCATCGGTCAGCTTGACTTGTCACCGTGATCACAGGAGGAATGTGGAAAGGTTGATCAGTGGGAACAAAGTTAAAGTTAGGAAGGAGTAAGAATTCTGGTGTGCTGTTGCACTGTAGCATACTATAGATGATAACTATAAAAAAGTTAGAAGATTTGGAATGTTTCATTATGAAGAAATATTAAGTGTCTGAGAAGACATGAGATGTATTTGAAATATTTGATGAATGTTTACATTTTTAAAATTTATTACAGTAAAAGACACATTGTCATTAATTCCTCTCACAGCACTCCCCTTTGCTTCAAGTACACTGACCTTGTTTTTGTCACTTTTCTTTGTCTGTCTCTGAGTCTGTTGTCTCTCTCTCTCTTTCTCTCTCTCTCTCTCTCTCTCTCTCCCCCACTCTCTCTCTTTCTCTCTCTCTCTGTTTCCGTCTCTCTCTCTTTCTCTTTCAGAACTGGGGATTGAACTCAGGGCCTTTGCACTGAGCTGCATCTCCAGCCCTGTGTTCATTGGTTTGATTTTGTTTTTGAGACGAGGTCTCACTGTTTTGCCTATATGACATGTCATATCAATCTAATGTTAGTAAACAAAAACATACCCAGAACATGAAAACATTGTATAGCTAGGCTTATCATCTTTTCTCACTATTTCATGTAATAAAAATACTTCAGCATGAAAAAACGTTTTTCTAAAAGAGATGGTTAAATGTAAAGATGATATATGTAAAGCCTATTGAACATGCATTACATAAAGGTATGGAAGCCTAACAGCATGTCATAGTGTCCGAACTGCAAGTGATTCAGTATGCCTGGAAGCTGGGTGGATGAGAGTGAGCGGCAAGAAAGATGAAACATAGTTTCTGTGTACAAATATAGTTTGTAATTATTTCATTGAAAATGTATAGGCAAAAATCAGATTGTATTTGCTTTTAGAGTTCCAGGGAGTATAGATTTTAAGTAAAGAAACGTTGGTAAAATCCGACTGTGGGAATGTTGTGGCTGGAGCAACATGAAGACATACTATATTGTATCTGTATAAAAATTATGATGATATAACTAAGGTTAGGTCAGTTCAGGTCAAGATGAAAAGATGTATTTGGATGGAGTAAAATCAAAAAGATTTGTGACTGAGTGCCACCTGGGTAGGTAGAAGATACATAGAACTCTTTCCAGGTTCTGGTAACTGGTTGGATATTGCCATCTACTAGAAATAGAATACAAATTTAAGGAACATTTCCTACAGAGTAGGGAGGGTGGAGAGAAAGGTGTTAAAATAATGGGATTAACTTTGGTTAGTGATTTCTGGTTATCTTTTCAAATGAAGGAATTTTTAGTGGATAGATAACCTGGATTGCACCAAGGAAAGAAACCTGGATTAGAGTTGTAATTGGAGAACCATCAATGTAAAAATTGAAATTTAGATGTAGGTATATATTCAGGGAGTGTAAATAGTGGGAAAGAAGAGTGTGAGGGCTGGAACCATCAAAATGCCAATACAGACTAAGCAGCTCTTCTTTAAAGTAGTTTGGAGAGCTAGGGATTTAGCTCAGTGGTTCCAGAGCCTGACTCACAAGCCCAAGGACCCAAGTTCGATCCCCAGGACCCCCCAAAGTAAATAAATAAAATATAAAGTAGTTTGGAATATTTGCCAAATATATAGTGAGATATCTTGGGGGTGTGATTCAGATCAAAACATGAAATCCACTTATATTTCATATATTCCTTACAGACATAATGTAAAGCTAATTTCATTCAACATTTTTATAAATTTGTGCATGAAACAAAGTTTCATGGTGTGTGGAATTTTTCACTTGTAATGCCATGTTGGTGCTCAAAAAAAGTTTCAGATTTTGGAGTATTTTGGATTACAGATTTTTGGATTAGGCATACTCAATGTCTGTTTGTACCAAATAAGATGATTCTGAGAGGGATTTTTGTTTTCATAATGCATTGGGTTGAAAGGTTTTCTACTGCTGGTGCATACAAATACTTAACACATACTTAGCGGTTGATGAGTTTACTAGAAGAGCATCATGCTGTAAAGTCAGTTTTGCAGTTAATCTTCTGCAGCAGTTATAGAACTACATTGTTTCTTTTATGGAGAGTGGCAAAAATAATAGTTAAAGGCAAAGAAAGCAAAATACAAATTTTTTAAAAACCTTATTTAACCATGTGACAATATATTTCAATAGAAATATGTATTTATGAAACTGAAAATGATTATCAACCCTTCTTGTCATGAAAGCACACTGGGCAGACCAAATGGCCACAGCGGGAGTGGGCACATGGCTGAGGACCTTGACTAATATGGAAGGTGATCAATAAAAACTATTAAATAGGGCTGGGGATTTAGCTCAGCGGTTTGGTGGCCTGCCTCGCAAGCGAAAGGACCTGAGTTCGATCCCCGGTACCAAAAACAAAACACCTATTAAATAAATCTATCAGTCAGTCCATGGGTTTGCCAGTTACCCATACATGTAGAGTTTGCTTCAAATAGATTATTTGGGCAAATCAGATTTCCTCCTAGATGTTAAGAAAAAAAATGTTTTAATTATAAAAAACACCATAAAATTTACTATCTTCACTACTTGCAACGATACTATTCAGTAGTAAGTATATTCACATGGTCCTAAAATACATCACAACTTTTTCAACTTGCAAAACAAACTCTCTACTCACTAGTGACACCTCCCTGCATTGCTTGGTGACAGATACTCTATTTTTTGTTTCTATGAACTTGGCTACTGTAGAATGCTCATAAGTTGTTTTTTGTGACTGGCTACTCTGTTTACCATAATGTCCTTAAGGTTCCATCCATGCAGTAGGCACATGACATGATTTCTTTCCTTTTTAAGGCCAAAATATTCCATTGTATGTTTATGTTATATTTTCTTTATCGATTTCTCTGTCAGTAGAAACTTGGATTGCTTCCACTTCTTGCTTATTTTGATAGTACTGCTATGAACATGGTATGCAAATATTTCAAGACCCTGCTCTCAACTCCTTTGAATATATACCCAGAAGTAGTATTGCTGGATCCTCTGGTAAATCTATTTTTAATTTTTTTTGCCTTTTTTTAGATTTGGAACAAAGTTATCTGGACCAGAGAATGAGAAGAGAGTGGGGGGGAGGAAAGGAGGAGGGAGGGAGAAGGGAGGGAGGAAGAGAGAGAGAAGAGGAGGGAAGGGACAGGGAGGGGAGAGGAGTAAGATGAGCTGTGTGAAAACGAAGTTTTAAAATCAGAAAAGCTAGATTGTAAGATAAAGGATGCCATAATATGTTGTAGAATGAAAACAGTAGCTAGATAACCAGGAGAGAGAACTAGAATTGAGTGACTAGTGCCCCCATGGTCTTTGTTTACTGACCTCTCATACCTGATCAGTGATGTTTTCCTTGGTTGCCATGGGTTAACTTTGAGCCACCTGTACTAGCTTCCTGTTTCTGTAACAGATTATCTGAAATGTTCAACTTATAAAGAGGAAAATTTTTTTTGACCCACAGTTTTGATGGATTGGCCTCTTGGCCCAGTTGCTTTTGGGCCTATGGCAAAGCAGCACATCATGGTGGGGAGCTGCTCACCTCGTGGCTGGGAAGCAAAAGACAGAAGAGCAAGGGTCCAGAGTCCCAGTACTGTATATTCTTCAAGGAGACATCATCAGTGACTAGAAAACTTCCTGTTAGACCCTACTTCTTAAAGGTTCCACTAGAGACATGCTGGGGAATGAACCCTTTAAGATGGGGGACTTTTGGGGACATTTATGATCCAGTTCACACTTGATCTTAGCCAAAAGGCCATGAAGCGGTATTTGTGATCCATCCAGAGCAGCCTCTTCATCCTCTTGTAACTTTTTAGTATTCTTTATTCCTGGCAACTAATGTGTTCCTGATTTGAACAATAGCATCTTCAGAAAGTACTGTTATGAATATTGCTGAAACCTATCTGTTGAAGCACTTTATCATTTAAAGTTGTATCTTAATTGAAGTGAGCTCACTTAGGAGCCTTAACTGTCTCAGCTTCCTGTTTTAGATATAGTATATAAAGAATCAGTGAATATTCAAGTTTCAGAATAAAAGAATTAGAATATTGTAGCAGAAGCTGGGAATGTAAGTTAATGGATACTTTACTGTAGTCATTTTCTCTTCATAAGGGAATTAAGAAAATCTGTTATACAAATGTTTGTAGAAATTTGAGGTTCTTTACCCTTGTGTTTGAAGTTATTGATGTAAAAACCAAATTGTAGCGAAGTTATTTTGCCACCGTTTTTAGAATAAATTGTTTACTTTGTAATTAGTTTAAGAATGATAATTAGCTAATTGAATGGTTCACAGCTAATCTTGATTTACGGTCCTTAATTTAGAATTCCAGAAACTGTAGTCAAAGGAGTCTCTCAATGAGTTTCCAATGAGAAAAAAAAGTTTCGATTCAGACTAAGTGGTACCATTGCTTTGAGGCAGCTGTAGGGAAATTACTCACATACCAAATTAGCTATCTAATTTATCGTTATGAAACCTAAACTTTTTAGATTTAATCTTGTTCTAAGTTAAGGTAGAATTTCTTAAGTAGCTATGTGAATTACCTTTACTCATTTTGATAATAAAGAATTTGAATTATTGCTCTAAGTCTTACATATTCCTTAGGTTCCTATTCTGTCTTGTTTCATTTTGTTTTTTTGAGACAGGGTCTCACTTTGTAGTTCAGGCTGGACTTGGACTCACTATACAGTCTAGGCTGGCCTCAAACTTGTGACCTTCTTGCTTCGGACCCCTGAGTTCTGGGATTACAGGTGTGTAACACGATCTCTGGCTCATTCTTTACTGCCAGATAAGCAAAACTACCACAGAGTGGAAGATCTTTCAGATTAAATATATATAATTTGGCTTCAACCTTATACCCCACTAGTCAGGTTAAGAAGTTTCCTTATGGTTTGCCGGGTACACTGACCTCAAATAAATTAACAGTTACAATACACTGGCAACTTCTATTTTCCTTCTTCTTTCTTGAGACTTTACATATGTTGCTTAGCAAATGAGACTTTATAATAAATGAATACCCTAGTCTTTTCCTGTATTAAAACATTCCCAAATTTTATTATATCAATCTAAAGTTGATCACAATAGAAATCTTTGGAAAATAACTAATAAAATACTGTTTTAGTATGCAGTCATTCCTCAGTATCCATGGTGTTTGGTTCCAGGACCAAGTAGTTAGCAGAATTTCAGATGCTTAAATCCATTATATAAAGTGTCATACTATATAACCCACACATTCCTTCCTATATACTATAGTTGTCCCTAGATTACATGTAATACTTAATGCAGTGCAAATACAATGTAAATAATTATTGTGCTGTATTAATTAGGGAATGATTACAAGAAAAAAGTATATGCATATTCATTTATAGACACAGATTTTTCTCCTGAACATTTCTGATGAATGGTTGATTGAATCAATGGCTGTAAAACCCATGGTTATGGGGGGCTGACTTTATAGTATTAGTGTATCTATTTTATCTGTATTTAGAAAAACAACAAAAAGTGAAAAGCATACCTTCCAACTCTGCAAACTATATTCTTTCTTAAATTTAAACTTTAGTTTTAAAGATTTACTAAAAATTGTATATGTGGACTACAAATGGATATTTTGATACACACACACGTACATTGTGGAACAACTGTATCAACCATAAGTAGCATATACATTACCTCTCATACTTATTTTTTTGTGGTGACAACACTTAAAATCTGTCTTAGAAATTTTCAAGTATACAATATATTGTTATTATCTTTAATCAATGGGCTGTAAAATAGAGCTCTTGAACTTACTCTTCTTTTTTGACTGAGTTTTTATGTCCTTTGACAGAAAATTATCTCCCCAGTCCTTCCACCCACTAACCTCAGGTAATCTCCATTCTGTTCTTTGTTTTTATGGATTGAAATTTTTTAAATTTCACTTTTAAGTGAGATCATATGATATTATTTTACTCTAATATTTTTTAAAATCCCCATTAAAATAATTATATATTCTTTAACTTACAGCTTTTCAATTTTGTATGAGTTAACCTACATATTCATACTGTATAAATGCCTCTGAAATTGAGGAAAAGTACTCTGATTATTTAGTAATAGTGTCTTTATATGAAATTGTTTCAGGGAGAGTAGAATGTTCTTCAAGATTTACTCCTGTCATTTGACTCAGTGAATCTAGCAAATCAGTATATATTGTTTACATAGAGTGTCTTGTAACAGTTGTCTCTTAACAATAACCATGTACTCTAATTTCAGCTTCATGAGAGATGAATAGCCCTTTAAAAATATTGCGTTCATTTTTATTGTCCACTGAATGTTGTACTTATCTTAGTTATAATTGCTAACCCTTGAAATTGAACCTCAAAACTTTATTTTCCTATGTGTTACAGATTACCATAGAGAGGTATCACATACAAAATTTGTCTGAGGAGTTACTCTGATAGTCTTAACAGCTTACTCTTAGATTTTCCCTGTGCTGAATTTCCTATCTAATTTTTTTTAAAATTAGGAACTGCTTAAAGAGCATACATGTTCTTTAGCATTTGTAAATATTATATTTTAGCTGCATTATTTTGCAAAATCACTTTTATAGAACTTCTCTTAGTGTTAATTCATAGGACCATAAGGGGTTAAAGCAGAGAAATGTCTGTCAGCCACCAGCAGATGATATTAGAGTCATTTCTGTAGTGAAAAATTTGCACATGTGATTAAAAAGACATAATAATGGCCCTTTGGAAATTTCTGTTTGGAAGTAGAAGAATCTGTACTGTCAGAACCAATAATGGTATCTGTTTTGTTTTAAATGCCAGAAACCTTGAAGCCAAATTTGTGGCTTTCCTAAGTGTGTGTGTGTGTGTGTGTGTGCGTGCGTGCGTGCGTGTGTGTGTCTAATCTTTGATAGTTTCTATTAGCACAAGGATACTTTCTGTTTTAATAATCCTCATGACTAAATACCTGGCACATAGGTGCTTAGTTACACACACACACGCACGCACGCACGCACACACACATATACATACACACACATATACACACACACATACACACACACATTTTTTTTTCCTGCAGTAGTCCTTGATGTTTATTTTAAAAATACTGCAGGGGCATCTATTTTAGCTTTACTGAAAAGGATCCAAGGCAGATTAGTTCTTAAAATCATGTAACCATAATACCTGGGATTTAGCTCTGTGGAACCATGTCTGCTTCACAAGTGCAAGGTCCTGAGTTTGAATCCCAGTGCCAGGGAAGGAGAAAGGGTAAAAAAAAATAATTCAACCCTATTGGTGGTCCTGCTTTCTGATAGAAGCATGTAATCTTAGAGAAGATAGTGATTAAGGGCATTGCACTGTACTTTTTAGGAAATGAGTAGAGTCATAATGTCTCTTTCATGGCCCTAAGGTGATAAAGTATGATAGGGAAGACATTTTTGAGGAATAAGAAGAAACTTTCCTGCCTTCATTCTTCAGTCTGTAAAATCTAGTTGGTAAATTCTATCATTTTATTGTTTCTCTGAGAAAAATCAGTGAAAGGCTTTGAGAGGTATTCTTGGCTTTAGAATACTTCTTTTTATGAAGACTTGTATTGAAAGGGAATTGCCTAAGACAAATATGGAATTCGAATTTTGAGTTTTCTTTTGACTAAAGTCAGGATTATCAGTAGCATGGAATTACCATGACTCATTGAACTCTATTTAACCTGAGGTTGTGGTCTTTTGAAACTTGCTGATATTTCCCCAGAGTCATGTTGTACTCACCATTGGACGCAAAGTTCTCTAACCCTGACTTACAGGGGAAAACCCAGTCTGTTTCATAATCTGCAATCTGGGTTTTAAATATTGTTTTCAGAGTAGGACAGAAAGATGAGACCTAAGCCAGAGAAAGGAACATGTTTCTAGATTGTATTGGCCACATGCTGCTTTAATTATGGGCTTTGGAATCTGTCAGATTTGAGTTGGGAGTCTTAATACTATCACTTACATGTTTTGTGATATAGGGCAATTTCTCTTTTTTCTTTTTCTTTTCTTTCTTTTTTTTTTTTTTTGGTACCAGGGATTGAACTTAGGGCAATTTCTCTGTGTTTCTGAACCTCTGTTTATTTAGTAACTTTAACTCTTAGTAGCTATCTTGTTTGGGTGGTTGTGAAGATTAAATGAGATACGCAGCATAAAAACATCTCCTTTATACATAATACACAGTAGGTTCTTAGATAATATAAATTTGTGTCCTTCTACACTTTTCTCTTTTAGCTTTGTATTGGCTGCTTGCTTTATCCTTACTTATATGTGACTGCACAAGGTTGGAAAGAGCTAATAAGTGTGTCCTGCATATAGTAAGTCATGCTAAAGTAAAAGAGACTAGGTGGGTTATTTTGGTGGTCAATTACTTTGGTGTTGCTATTGTTGATTTTTTTACAAATGTTGATATTTGGCATTTTAATATCAAGAGTTCACTGTTGGACAGGAAATGCTTCTCTTGCAGGTTAGTTAGATGTTTTTTTTAAAATAAAATTTCCATCAATGTAGGGTTAGATAATACAGATTTAATTCTTCAGAATGACAATATCAGTGGCATTATTAGTTTGTGACATGTAAATTATAGCTTAGCAATTTCAAGTCTTCTTATATTTTCTAGTTAAAAGTCTAAAATTGACCATTGTGTCAAGTATTAGCTCTTTCTTGACTAAGGTAATTGTTTACTAACTTGGACACTTTTTAAAAATGTTATACTCTGTTCTTGATTTCTTTCTTCTTTTCTTTGTTCCTGGGGATTGAATTCAGGACCTTCTGCTTTCGAGGCAGGCAGTGGCACCACTGAGCTAAATCCCTGGCCCTAAACTCTGTTGTTGAAATGTTATATGCTGTGACATTTAAGACTTAAACAAAGTTGACTTTATGATGTCGGTAACTGAATTGTACCTCTGAGCCCTTGTACTTTCTCTGAAGGATGTACTGTTTTAAAGTAATTCAATATTTGCAGTGACAACTTTATAGAACAAGAGGGCATAAGTGAGCATTTTTAAGGAAAAGTGGTTTGTACACATCGTTATTGCCATCACTTTTAGGTAAGCCCGTAGTTTTGAGAAAGCTGTATCATAATTATACAAATATTTTATCAGAGAATCACTGTAGCCAATTGGAAGGCAGAAATGTTGGAAGTAGTAATCGATTTTTGGATCATGCTTCTATAACAGGTATTTGTTTTTAGGTGACTTTGGTATAATAATTAAACAAATTGATTTTTTGAAAATTTATAAAACAAAAGCCAAAGGAACCCTGACATACCTTTTGCCAGAACATACGTTAAGTTGGCTCACTAAATCAGACAGTTACGATAAGCATGACATAAAAAGTCATTCTTTGCAAAAAAGATCAACACCTTGATCATGTCACTCTGAACCAACTTTTCCTTCATGGTCTGGCAAAATGGGGAATACCTTTGTTTTGGAAACTGGAAATATTGGCAAATAGCATTTTAGATACATTTGTGTGTATCTGAGCAGGTATGTATGGGATAAGTGTGTGTGCAGATCACACATATGTGTGAGAGTGCATTTGGGTTGGATGTGATTTGAAAAAATATATTGTTTTGCTGTTATACAACTTTAATGTGCAATTATATATAGGATTATTAGAACATTCTTTTTTGGAGGGTTGTTTGAGACAGGGTCTCACTATGTAGTTGAGACTGAACTGGAACTCACTATGTAGCCTAGGCTGGTCTCAAACTCAAAGTGATCCTCCTGCCTCAGCCTCCCAAGAGCTGGGATTACAGGCATACACCACCATGCCCAGCTACTAATTAGAACAATCTTACTTATTCATTAATCTCCTTCAAGTTGTTTCTGATCAATAATTGGATATCACTTTTTTGTAGAATGGCGTTGGAGCTTGGTATTGTTGTATGACCCCCTTACTGTAAGATGACACTGGGAGAAGACCAAGGGACTATCCATATTTTTTAGGCTGAATGACATTCAAAGACCACAGTTTGCTGAAGTAGGCAGATCTGGCCTCAAATCTTAGTTTTGCTATTTATTATCTGTGGAAACATTTGACTTCTCTGAAACCTCAAGTTTTTATCCATAGATCTCAATGGATTCCGGAGATGGTTGAAATAAAGGTTACAAAGTACTTACTGCCTGTCATATAGTTAACCCTAAGCTAATGCAAATTCTCTCCTTACATGCTTTAAAAAGTATTTGACAATTTAAAGATTGTTTGAATATTTGAAATAAAGTACAAATTTGTTTTCATATTAGTTTCGAGGAAAGTAGTAGTGCTTTCTGCATCTTGGGGAGAAATCATGACACAATATAATATGTGGTTCTCATGCTTGCTTGCTTGCTTTCTTTCTCTATTTTTTGGTACCAGGGATCAAACTCAGGCCCTTGCACTTGCAAGGCAGGCAGTGGAACCACTGAGCTAAATCCCCAGCCCCTCATGTTTTATTTAGTTGTATAAACATATAGGAAAATGTAGGCATAATATAGCTAGTTATTATTTCAAAATTTTTGTCCATTAAATAAAATTTACTCTGTAATTTATGTATCGCTTAAAATCAATTCAATATGGGGAAAATATAGTTTCTATCAAATAATATACCATCAATTTTGTGAAATTATATAACTATAGTATGTTATTAAGGTAAACTTAAAATCCCATTAGATAACCAGTCTTGTCATGTTTCTGAGGTTAATTGGCTACATTCAGTTATAGATTATGAACAGTCCCACTTGAATAATCTGCCAAGCTATTAGGCAGAAAGACTAATAGTTCACAGGGCTAATTGACCCTGTCAGTATAATAGAAGCGCTCACAAATAAAATTCTCCTGGCCAACAACATTGCAAATGAAAACCCCAGAAGAAGCTGCTATGTCCTGTAACCATTCTGGAATGCTATGATTCAGTTAGCAGACTGGGTGGAGGTGGGTTATGGTGGGCCGGAGGTGGGGAAGGCAATGTAAAGGGTAGGAGAGGGATTTTGGCGGGAAGTTACTCAAGCAAAGTTTTTCAGGGAAATGCATTTTTAAAAATGATTTAAACCATCTTGCATATCTAAAAGTAGTGTCTTTGAATCTCTGAAAAAGTACTGTCCACAATTTTTTAAGCCTTATTCTGTATCGCAGACCCCTTTGTGTTTGGCAGTTATTGCTACATTATTGCATTGAGCTGTTTTGAAAGGTGAGAAAGGAAAATAAATTTTATCTTTAAATTCATTTTAGATAGTAGGGATCCTCAAAATAATCTGAGATTTTTGTGCTGTAACAACAGCCTTCATTTGTAGTGCTACAGAAGGATGATAATGTTCTTGTTTCATTTTCTTTTTTAAAAAGATATCATTTACATCATCAGAAAATGATATTTTATAATGAGGCTTCAAAAGTAGTACTAAAAAGATTAATACAGAAAGAATTGATGGTATATTTCACCTAGAGTAAGAAAGACAATGTGTAATAAGGATTTTGTGGTTTTACAGCTCAGTGCATGTGTTTGAAAGCTGTTCTCTCAGCAACGTGGGTGGCAGGTTATGCTACCATATAATGTATTGTAGTTGGCTCTCCACACTTGTCAGGGTTAGTGTTCAACCATTCGGAAAATTTTCCCATTGTTCTATCATGTGAACCAAGACTAGTATTGAATTCCCAATAACTTACAAAAAAAGGTTTAATTAGAAACTTTGAAATTTGATTACTTCTTATTGTCTTAATACAGTACCATATATTTTAGTATTTTATCTATTATTATAATTTTTAGTCAAAAAGATATATCAAAATCAAAATCTTATTTTTTAATAGATTTTACAGAAATTTGTATACTGAATCCTGTCCTTTCTTTGTATTAGCACTCTATTTCCATCTTAAGCATTTTGCTTTAGATGGACATAGCTCTTGGCAGCTAGTGCATTTTCTACTAAGAGTTGCAGAGGGGGAAAAAAAAACTTTGTGTGAGGTCCTTGTAAACTGAACCTTTGGAACATTACTTTATTTCTTTTTTACCCCCCTTTTGTGCTTCTTCTCTATGTGTGTAATGGTTATAAATTACATCGTTTGAAAAGAAGAATTAAAAACATTTATTTTGTTATTTTTGTAATTTTTCGATACCTGTTATTTTAAAGATACATGAAGAAATAAGCAATTATGGTATTGAAATTCCATTGTGCCAGCACCTCCAGAGCATAATCCAAAAAAAACAGAAAACTGCCTGCTGGGTTGTCTGCAGTATGCTTGTGTGAACATCAGTGTCTGCTATTCACACATCATGTTTTTACTGAACGTTCCTTTAGGAATAAAGACTCTGTGTTTTCTGAGTGTAGTTAAACATTTGTTGGTCCTTATATTTTCAGTTTGTGAGCGTTTTGGTTTGTAGGATAAGTTGTATGTTATACATCATAGATGTATATTGTCATTGGCACATCAAAGTAGGAAAAAACTGTAATGAAAAGTTTGAAATGAAACTAGAAGTATTAAAGGCTAAATAATGAGCTTTTGTTAGAGATATGTGTGAAGGACTGACTGCAATATTAGTTTTTGACATATAAAATTTGTTTTATTTTTAAAATGAAGTACGTCTTGACTAGCTGCACATTAAAAATGTCATAAATTTCCTGTATCTCCCTGGAAATTCAGATTCTTAAATATGTTTATTTCTTCACATTATTGTTTTCAATTAGTCAGGTTTTTCACCTGACCCTTACATAGTCGCTTCCTAATCAAACACTACGTTAGGACGTATGTTTATAACCCTCAGAATAATTTCTCATTTTTAATCTCACTTCATTCATTTGTACTCCTTTTATGCTTCTAGGTATCGTATTAGACACAGGAACAGATTTACAAATTGTGCAATGTGTTGACAAACTCAGTGTTCAGATTTGAAAAACTTCCAAAGCAGAAATCAATAACCAGATTGATAATAGGAAATTTCAGGTTTAAATTTGGTAAAATCTAAGTTCTGGTGTATAGTCTCATTAAAGTTTATTGGATTTATTCAGCATTATTTTGTTAAAAATTTTCTATAAAGAAATTAATAAAAAAATATGCACAGCTTTGCTGAAACTTGTTTTTTGTCATTTTGACTGTTTTTCATAAAGAATTTTAGATTTATTTCCATTTTAATTTCTTCAATTAAAATGCACCTTTGCATTTTATAATAGTTGTATGAATCTTTTAATTGTTTCTTCTGATTATTAGAATGAGATTGCTGTATATTCAGGACCAATTACAAAATTTTAGTCAACAGGGCTGGTAGACCAGAGTGCTTGCTAATCTCATATTCTTCTGGATTTACTTATTAATTGTCTTTAATCTTTTTCTTCTTCTTTTTTTTTTTTTTTTTTGGTCAAGAGGATGGACCAGAAACAAAATGTATCTCAAATATGGCTCTGCAAAGGGAAATAAAAGCGCCAAGTCCTTAACATGTTAGTTTTCTAAGGGCCTAAGGGGTCTGAGTTTCCTGATTGCCATGAAGCCTAATTGCTCACAGGGCAACCTGGCACACTGCCATTCCCCCACTGGGCTGTTTGTTGGTGGTTGTGAATAGGACAAAAATGCCTTTGCTTTTTCTACTTCTTGTCACTGATTGCAGTTTTAGGAAACAAGTTAACATTTTTCTCAAAATGATGGTAATTCACATAAAGGTCAAACTTCATGATATCCAAGCTGCAAGTGGTAGACTTAGTTCAATGTTTTAAAAATTCAAATAAAATAAAACTTTTTACATTTGTACTCCAAAATACTTATTTTGTATAATGTCACTTCATTCATAGATATTCTAGATTTGGTTCAATACTTTTGACAATAAATTATGATGTCAGTTTTTGGACTTTATTTACTGTTTTAAATAGAATCTGTCATATATGAATTATAGGACCAATAGAAATCAAAGCTTATGTGCAAAATGTGTGTATGTCTGTGGGAGGGCTATTTTAGTTATTTTGAAAATTTGTTATTGAGAATAGAGACATTTTCATTTTGATTTGAAAACTGGAGATGTATGTTTGATTTTTACTTCTGCCTGGATCTGTAACAAGAACTTTATTTGTTATGATGATCATGCTTTATTTTTGTGCATAGTAACTAACATAAGACAATGAATATTATGAGAGTTTGACACAGTTGAGTTCGTTTCTTTTCTTCCCAATCGTCTTCAAATTGTCACCTCTATTTAAAGCTTACACAGAATATAGCTTTTGGGATTGTCAGTATTCACTTGTACTCCTCTCAAAAAATGTTACTGTATTATTCTTATTCCAGAAAAATATCCTTAGAACTACTCATTACTTTTGTGATGTTCAGGTGTTTCTCAGGGAAAGTACTTTGAAATACTGGCTTTTGTCCTTCACCAGCAAAGTGATCATCAAGCTAATTATACAACCTCTGAGAAGTTCAGAGTCTGTAGCTATAAATTAGAGATGTGATGTTAGGATGATTGAAACAAATGCTTATTAAGTGCCTGAGCTGGTACATAGTAGCATCTCAGTGAATTATACTTTAAAGGAGCCATTACCGAAACTAGTTATATTTTTATAGGCTTTAGAAATAAGTAGTATATTTTTCTATATAATCTCATAAAATTGTGCATTTTTGCTCCATGTATCTGTTGGATATACATGTATTTGTTTGAATCAATAAGGATCTGAGAGCTCAAGCTTTGGAGTCATCTCAATTCCTGCTATTCCACTTAACCCTGATATTGGGAAAGTAGCCTCTCTCTGCCTTGGATTTCTTGCATACAAAATAAAGATTAATATGGTGTGCCTTAGGGCTGTTGCAAGATAGAAGTAAACCAATGCATGTAAAATTCTTAAGACTACATCTGGCAAAATGTGAGTGTTCCAAAAATGTTAGTTATCGTGAACTACCATTATCTTATAATGAAAAAGAAAAAAATCATAAAGCAAGAAACTTTAATGGAGTTGACCTTAATTGATGGATGTCTCCATCACCCATTGCTAAATAATTCTCACTACCTTTCCTCCTAGTACCCTTCAGAGTTTCATATTCCCACAAAATGTATTTAAGATTATATTGTGGTTAGAATTGCCCTTATTCACTACCTCTAAAGAATTGTGATGACTTTGTAGTAACAGTCTCTCAGTTGTCTGGGTACAGAATTCTACTCCAGAAGTATTTTTCTTCAGCATTTCAGATTCATTTTGTATTGCCTCATAGTTATAACTGTGGATGTTGAAAAGTACAACACCACTTTTGATTTCTGATGCTTTGTATGTATGTGGCTCACCTTTCTTAAAAGAAGCATTCATTGCTTGATCAAAAGTATGTGTTGTGTTTCTTCCCTGCTTCTTATATATCTTGCCTTAGCTTTTTTGTTAAAAAGGTAAGGCAAGTTATCTGCTATAAGATAACATAAGAAAAACACTCAAAGTCATAGACATAAACATTTCCTGAATAGAACTTCAAAAGCACAGGAAATAATATCAAGAATAATATCCTTTTGAAGGCATCTTGATAGCCAAGTGACCTTTTAAAGGATTCATTGCTATTCAGAACATATTTTAAAAAGTTAATTAGGTCTTCGTGTATCTTTCTGCTTCAGTTGAATTTTTAAATAAGCAATTATTTGCTTAATGGTTAAATGATTTATATAAAAATTTTTCATAATAATTCTTTGTCATCTTAAATTCCTGGTTCTCTTATCCTCATCAGTGCTCATGGCTTAAAATCAAGCCATGGTAGGTTGCTATACAGCCTGTTTCCTTTGATACATTACTAATGGGTATATTTAAATGCTGGTTTTAACTTTCTTTTTTTGTTGTTATTTTTATTTCACACTATTTTATTCTATTCATGGCTGTTATAAAAATAAGACGTGGTCATTGATCATAGCAGAACTGCTCTGAGGAAAGTTCCGCCTCAAATGGAGAACCTTTTAAAGCTACAGTATTTAATAAATTACCCTGTCCCTTCTCCCAAGCAGCACATACACAGTGCTTTTTATCCATCCATTCATGGAGTCATCTCACATTTGCTGGGTATTCAGTGGCAGAGGGGCACAAGCACTGTAAATATTGCGGTAAATAAGATAACTCTCTCACCTCCAGAAAGATACAGCCTATGAGGGAGATGGACATACAGAGATAGGTGGTTACTAGGAAGAAGGGGGAACAGTATATTTGAAAAGAATCAAAGCATTGTTAGATGTGGGAGTTAACCTTTTGCCGGGGAAGCTTATCTTGGAGACATAGATGTGTTATATCATTCAAAAGCAAATGGGTCAGGATTAGACAGAGCTAATGATGGCGCCCGGTGAGTTTGCAATGTGTATACATCAGTGCAATTCGCCCTCTGTCCTCTGCTATGAGCCCCAACAACAGAAGCCCTAAAAGTAATTCTCTGTGGGTAGAGGAAGACGGACTGAGTCACCTGAAGGACAAAGAATTTTGTTTTCGGCTTTTCCAGCCTGTCACCTCTAACCCTTTTACTCTTTATGAGAGCTACGTTCCCTGAGACACCTCACGTACAGGCAGTACTGCCAACCCTTTCCTTTAGAGACACCCGAAAGGGTTCACATTGCAGTTTGTGGGCTCCACCTGTAGTGGGCAGTCTTAAATTTGGCTGACCAGCAACTGAAGACTTCCCTGTGTTGGAGAGCACCTAGCTCATTTTGTGAATCTGAGGAAGGAGAGAGGAAAGGGTGGAAGCTAGGTGCTCCTTCTCCCCACCCTCTAATGTCAAGTTGCTGACACGAGCCAGGGTCACTGAGGAGCAAGGATAGCTGCCTGGGCCACGAGAGTCCAGAGGAGCAGCAACAAGCATCTAGGGGCTGCGATGCCACAGTCATGCCTAGTGACATGGATGCTGTGTGACTTGTGCCACTGCAAAAGATGTTGAAATTCATCCAGTATCTGTGAGTGTGACGTTACTTGGAAATAATCTTTGCAGATTATCAAATGAAGATGAGGTCATTAGCATAGATCCTCATTGAGTGGCTACATTCCTAAATATAAAAGAAAAGCTAAATGTAGACTCAGGGCTGGATGCATGTACAAGAATAATACCATGTGAACAAGAAGGCAAAGATATAAGCAGTACTTCTGGAAACCAAGGAATGCCAAATATTGCCAGCCAAGCACCAGGCGTTAGGGCAGAGGCCTGGAAAGATGCTCTCACGTAGCCCTCAGAAAGAATCAATTCTGCTAACACCTTGATCTCACACTTCTAGTTTCCAAAATTGTGGGACAATAAGTGTTTGTTATATAAGCCACTGATTTGTGGTACTTTGTCATGGTAACCCTTACAAACAAATACATGCATTTTTACTCAAGCTGGATTGCCAGCCTTTCTGACATTTTGTGGAGCTACTCAATGTCCTTCTTATACATTCTTTTCCTTAACTGGATTAGTCCTTGTTTGCCCCCCTAGAATCCTAACCAACCCTTCCTTTGGAATCCATTTGTCCTATATCCGTCACAACAACTTTTATTTCCACTTTAAGATTCACATGGTTCTTGGAGAAACTAGTTTCTCTCAGGACGCAGGAGTGAGCTCAGGACTTCTGCTGAGCAAATCAACAAACACCATGATTCTTTCCCAAGGAACAAGTCCCTGAATATGACCCAATCACAGTCAAGTGCCAGTCTTTTAATAAAAATGCTAAGGCAAAGATAGTCTGTCTTTCTGGATATATATAAATAAAGATACCTGCAGCCTAGCAAGTCAGGCAAGCTTGCTTCCACAGAAAACAAGAAAGAAGAAAAGAAACCCAGTGCTTGCAATGTCTTTGAACCACTGGCTCAGGCCACACCTGAAATCAGCTTCTTTCTTCTCTAGACTTCTTATCACTTCAGCTACTGGTCCTTGATATCATTTAGGCCAATTAGAGATAGTTTTTCTGTTTTCTCTAGTGTGAAGCATCTAAACTGGGATGCCTCATTTATACTGTAAACATCATCCTCAGAAATTTCATAAGCCTTTAAATTATGTGCTGTTTGAGAAACCACCAACAGAGTGAAGAGATAACCTATAGTGTGGGAAAAAAATTTTGCTAGCTGTTCCTCATACAAAGAACTACTATCTAGAACATATAAAGAAATTGCACCCCACCCCCTGATTTAAAGGCCCAATCCAAAAATGGGCATCTGACATGAACAGACATTTATCAGATGAAGTAGAAACAGCAAGTTTTTTAATTACATTTTCAATTTCACTGATTGTAATTGGGGTGTTTAAAATGTTTTTACCTTCTTTGTTCAACTTTGGTAGTTCATAAGTATCTAGAAACCTGTCCATTTCTTCTGTGTTTTCCATTTTATTAGAGTACATGTTCTCAAAATAGGTATTAATGATCCTCTGGATTTCTGTTGGATCTGTTGAGAGTTTGCCTTTTTCATGCATGGATCTGAGGCTTTTCTTTTCTTTTTTTTGATCAGGTTTGCTAAGGGTTTATCAATTTTATTTATTCTTTCAAAAAACCAACTCTTCGATTCATTTATTTTTTTGTATCATTTTCTTAGTTTCCATTGCATTCTGGACAGCGCAATAGGCAAAGACTTTTTGTGACATAACCCCAAAAGCACATCCAACAAAAGTACATGTAGACAAATGGGATTGCATTAAACTAAAAAGCTTCTCCATAGCAAAGGAAACAGTTATCAGAGTGAAGAGAAAACCTACAGAATGGAAGAAAATATTTGTAAATTGTGTATAAGGGGTTAAAATCCAGACTGTAAAACAAAAGAGCAAGAAATCCCTAATAATCCTGTTAAAAATAGGAAATAAATGTATATAAACATTTCTTTTTTGTGTAATTTATTTTTTAAAGTTGTTGAATTTTTTTTATGTATCTACAGCAGAGTACAAATGAATGTTACAAAAATTAACCTTTCTCTGTTGACAGTTCACCATCCCTGCCAGTCCCTCATGAAATTTCATTTTTATATCTTAGTGATCACTATCTTCTAAGGTTGGCTTTCATTTTATGTGATTGTTTACAGTCCACTTTTAAATATTAGCCTCTTAAAGGTGAAAAGTCAGTCTTACTACTTTTTCCCCCTCCATTCCTCTCTATTTACAAAGACTTTGTTTCCATGTTTTCCCCTTCTCGTATTTTTTTCCCTTTCCTTTCCCCTACCCCTCCCACTTCCCCTACTCCTTTAGATATTTTCCTCCTATTTCACAATATCAATTACACACTTTGATCCTTATTTACACTGTTAGTTTTTCATACCAGAGAAACTATTTGGTATTTACATGTGTGTATCCTATTTATTTCACTTACAAGTATGGCCTCAATGTAACATTGCTAAAACTAAAGCATATAAATGAACAACATTCTTGCTTCTTTAAATACAGTGTTTCATTTGTTCTTTCTAGTATCCATATAAAGTGAGTGATAATCTCATTTTTGGAGTGTTATTAAAATGACTTATATAATCCAGGCTTACAATGATTAGGTAATATGCCCAAGCTCTAATAGTGCTTAAGGTGTAGAACTTCCAAAATGTTTAACATCAAAAATAATGAGAAAAATGCATATCAGAACTTCAGTAAGGTAATTATCTCATGGACAGAAGGCTACTTTCTATGGCAAAAGAAGGGGCTTTGGGATATATTTCAGTGATAGTGCATACTTAGTATATCAAGGCCTTACATCTGATCCATAGCAGTACCAAAAATAAAATAAAATAAAATAAAAGAGAGATACAAAAGATAACAAGTGTTGGTAAGGATGTAGAGAAAAGGCAACCCTCTTACGTTGTGGAAATATAAACTAGCCATTATGGAAAAGTATAAGGTTTCTCAAAAACTTCAAAATAGAACTAGTATATGACCCAGCAATCCTATTTGAGAATATGTCCAAAGAAAATAAAATCACTATTCATAATAGCCATGAAATGCACGTTACCAAAGAATGAAATCTTCATTTGCAACAATGTGGACGGAATTGGAGGTCACTAGGTAAGTGAAATAAGCCAAACAAAGAAATACAGGCACTGCATGATCTCACACATATATAAAATCTAAAGAAGTTAATCAGATGGAATTGAGCCTAGAATAGTGGTTACCTGAGGGTTGAGGGAGTGATGGGGAGAGGGAAATGGGGAGAGGCTGAGCAGTGGGTCCTAAGTGGCAGTTAGACAGGAGTAGAAATTCCAGTGTGCTATTGCACCAGTAGGGTGATTATCCATTGCAACCAAACAGTAGAGGAGAAAATTTTGCATGTTGCTGCCATATGAAGAGCTAAAGATTTGAAGAGAGAAATTTAATCTGATTACACATTGTATACAAATATCAAAACATCATGTGGTGCCCCATTAGTATGTACAATTTTTATGTTTTTATGTATCAGTTTAAAAATAAGTTTAATTTTAAAGAAAGAATTGTGTCCTGATTCATGTTTTCAAGAGCTGAGTCTGTAAAGGATCTATATGCACTGTTAAGCCTTTATAAAGCACTGTAGAAAAAAGTAACTGGAAAATTGCCCTTTTGGTAAAATGCTCACATCACTGGAAGAGCTAACTGCTAGTGTGAAAGGATTTTTTTTTTTTTTTTTTTTTTTTTTTCAGGGATCAAACTCAGACTTTTGCGCTTGTGAGGCAGGTGGCTGAACCATTGAGCCAAATCCCCAGCCCAGAAGGGCATCTTTTAAGAATCACATTCTGATTCATGTTTTCAAGATCTATGTATAGTACCTATAAAGGACCTATATGATGGGCTGGGGGTTTAGCTCAGTGGTGCCCACCACCTGCTTCAGAAGCGCAAGGTTCTGAGTTTGATTCCTGGTACAATAAAAAAGGACCTATATGCTCACTGTTAATAAACCTTTGTAAAGCACCTTGGAGAAAAAACTAGAGTGTTGCAGAACTAATAATAATAATAATGGTATTATTTTCTATTCAGGAAATGGTTAAAACTCTATAAAGTGCCTTCATATTTCAAGTGCTTTAATTACTTAATTTATATAACTCTTGATTTTAAGTTTACTGAATATTTACTATATGTCAGATATTATGCTTGCTTCTTTAAATAGTGTTTCATTTGTTCTTTCCAGTATCCATATAAAGTGAGTGATAATCTCATTTTTGGAATGTTATTAAAATGAGTTATATAATTCAGGCTTCCAATGATTAGATAATATACCCAAGCTCTAATAGTGGTTAAGGTACAGAACTTGCATTCAAGCTTCTTTAGTTGACATACCAGGCTAGTATTCTTCATTTAATAGCATTTTGTTTTTTTAACATAGAAAATCAGAAATATATGTTGTTTTTTTTATCAGTAATAGCAGCATTTCACTGTTATTTTCCACACTGGTTACCTGTTTTAAATATGTGATAAAATTATATTTTTAACCTATGCAAAAATGCTTTATATTTCTAAAGGCTGTGGAAACAAGTGCTTTTTTTCTATTGTTATCTAGTAGTTTTCTATAAGCGCTATGACTCATACATCTATTTTTATTTTGTCTAATGTGACTCATGTAAAGTGCTGAATAACTGTAAAAATAGACCAGGTAAAATTGCCCAATAACTGGTAATGGTTATGATCATAGTGTCATTCTCTCAATGTACAAATGTTAATTGTAATTTAATTTTAGAATACATTCTTTATTATACATTGTATTCATTGGGCAAAAGCATAATCTAACTTTCTTTTCTTGTCAGCAACTTGAATTGGTGGAACCAAGTGGCTGGATTCACGTTCCCTTAACTGATAATCACAAGAAGCCAACGCGCACATTCATGATACAGATTGCTGTTCTAGCCAATCACCAAAATGGAAGAGACACCCACATGAGACAGATTAAAATATACACACCTGTGGAAGAGAGCTCTATTGGTAAATTTCCTAGGTGTACCACTACTGATTTTATGATGTATCGTTCAATAAGGTGACTTTAAAATGGAGTAAAAGTGATTAAACATGTTTTATCGTCTCATTAGATATTGATATAATCTGATATAGATATCTTTATTGAAAAATACCAGTTATTTTGCAATTTTATATATGTTTAAAAGTATTTTACTTTGATAAATAAATCAATTTTTGGTCATATTGTCTGTTTTCGTTAACATATGATCATGCTCACATATTTTGTATTACTAAATTTGAAGCCAGTCATATTTTCTTGTGTTAAAACTAGTTGAACTGAAAATTTTAAGATGTACACAAAGAGGTTTTTTTTTTTCCAGCTTTTATTTTTTTATAGGTACACGTTCATAGTACATAATGATTACATTCCTCATGGGGCGTTAATTTATATACACAATACTTTTAAAATCTTTATCCTTCCCCTCATCTCCTCCCGCCCTTGTCCATCTCTTGGTCTCCTTTCCTTTTGCAAAGGATCTGTTTTCTTTTTTCTTATTACCTGTCTTTTATTTTGCTTTTTATTTATATGTTGTGTTTCCTATATAAGAGAAATGTTATTTTTAGTTTTGTGTGTCTAATTTATTTCACTTAATATTATTTAAATGTTGAATCTTTTTAAATATTGCAAATATTTAAAATTGAATATCTTGTCAAATTGAATTTAACATCATATGTCTGATAAGAACCCATCTGATTGTGGGGATATAATTAATTGTCTCATATTTACTTCCATGAAATACTTATAACCCAAGGGTTGTGTATATCCCAACAATATCGTGTTGAATATTGCTAGATCATCTGTGGTTTATCTCAATTCTAGTGATAGTGTTAGTTTTAAATTTGTTTCTGACATCTTAGCATTCCCTGGGTATAATATATCCTGTGAAAATTTATAAGTATATGAAATTAGTCTTTACAAAGATTTAAAATCAATAGGGCTAGGGATTTAGCTCAGTGGTACCACTGCCTGCCTTGAAAGTGTAAGGACCCAAGTTCAATCCCTGGTTCCAAAAAATAAATAAATAAATAAAAAGAATGGTTTAAAATCAATAGTTGATTCCATATGCTTTTTCCTCCCCATGTCTATTACCTTTGAGGAGATGGTTACTGAGCCATAGAACTTCCTCAGATTCACTGGAAAAGATTGCTTGGTTTTTCATGCATTGTGGGTATACATAGTCTAAAATAGAAAAGTTTAAAAAAACAATAGTGTGTTTGTTTTATTCTGCAGAGTACTATTTAGACACTGTTGAAAAAACTTTTACTCTTTCACTAATCAAACATTTTGCTCTTCTTCCTATGAGCTCCAGAAAGTTTTATTATTTTTGTTTTGTTCTCTTTGAAGTAAAAAGCATGGTAGTTGATTTATAGGGTCAGCAAAAGTTGGTAGTCAAAACATACTTGAAATCACCTAATTCTGTAGGATAGATGTGGGATATTGAGCTGCATGGAAGAAAGGATGGAAGGAAAACACGTGGGGAACTGAAGGAAATAGAGAAAAGTGAAGAAATGAGAATGGAAATACACATTGGGGATTGATGCTTAATAGTCCCATAAACAGCAACATCTTAGTTTAAAAGAAATAAATTTAGTTCTTACAAAGTATAAGAGGTTGTATTCATGATACAGTTCTGCTTATTTAAAGCTTGCTTAAAAGAAAAGGAGAGGATGGTTAACCTTTATCTACATGATTCTATCATTTATCTCCTCCTAGGAGTTTGCTAAGAGAATCCTAAAATCAGGAAGGATGAAGAAAATTGTTGTGAAAACGTTATGTTTTCTATTTTTATGCCATTTCCATATTTGTCATGTATCAGTTGACTATCTCACTAGGCATGGGAGAGTTTTGTGGCTGAGGATTATGGAGATAATGCTTCTTATTACAAGGATAATTTTAAATGTAGGTAGACTGTGTTATATTAACAAATCATAGTTATCTAAAGCAGTAGTATTTCACTTTTTGTGTTCATGATGCTGGAGATCAAACTTGGTCTCATGCATGCTGTGTGCACCCTACCAGTAGACAACGTGGCTAGCCCACATTTCATTTTTTAAAATGCAAGGGTGTAACTCAGTAGTAAATGCTCACTTAGCATGTGCAAGATCCTGGGTTTTGGCCTAAGCATTTTGGGGGGGAACCACATTGTATATTTGACAAAGATATATATCTAAATTCTTACAATTCAGCAGTAAAAAGAAAAAAATCCAATTAAAAAATGAACAAAAGATTTGAACAGATACTTTTCCAAGGAAGATATGTGACTCGACCATTATATTCCTTTGTATTTGCCGGAGTAAAAAGAGTGTTTCCATATAAAAATTTATACATAAATGCAGCTGCATTTGTAATACAGGTTACTATCTTTTGTCCATAATGCTTAGGCTCTGAAGTGTTTTGGGTTTTTGGATTTTGAAATATTTATGTATACATAATGAGATATTTTGGGAATAAAAATCAAGTTTTTAACATGAAAATCACTTATATTTTATATGCACCACAGGCCTTGGTAATTTTATACCATATTTTTAGTGTGCCTGCATTTCCACTGTAACCCGTTATGTGAGGTCAGGAGTAGAATTGTCTTTTTTTAGCAACATCAGTGCTGAAAAGATTTCAGATTTTGGAACACTTCAGATTTTCAATTTTCAAATTAGAGATGTTCAGTTATTACTTAAAACTTTCTAGAAGTAACTCAAATCTGGATTAATAGGAGAATGTATAAAGAAATTAAAGTATATCCATATAACGTAAACTATTCATATGTGCAAAAACATGAATGAATTTACAAAATAATTTTAAGAGAAAAAAGATGTATAAATAGAGTACATACATACGATTAATTTTAAAATAAAATTCTAGAAAATACAGACATTTAGGGCTGGGGATTAAGCTCAGTAGCACTGTGTCTGCTTTGCATGTGCAAGGTCCTGACTCTGATCCCTGGTAACAAAAAAAAAAAAAAAAAAAAAA
>NW_022900950.1:64385245-64470772 GCF_012274545.1 Fukomys damarensis | reverse complement strand
AAAAAAAAAAAAATACGTCTAAAGTAATAGAGTACAGCAGTGATTCTGTAGGATGGGAGTAGAGAGAAGGAATGATTACTTGGTGGATAATAGGAATGTTCATTATCCTGATGATAATAATGGATTCAGAACTGTATAAATTTACCCAAACTCATGAACTTGTATATTTTAAATATACGCAGTGTATTATATTTGAATTATACTTAAATAAAGGTGATTTTAACAAAGCTTATTTTACTTAGCTCTTTCAAGTAGGAATTGCCTAAAAGATGCCAGATTTGAGGTACTTACATTTTTATTGTATGGGGCCTGAGAATAAAAAAACCAAGATTGGAAAAGCCATTGTAACAATTAATAACACAATGACAGAAAATTCACTGATTAATTTGCAAATAATTGCTGTTTAGTATTGGACAAACTGTTGTTATAGGATTAAAAATTTTTGATTTCTCCTGTAATCTAAGTATAAGTCAGGTTATTTGAAGAAGTGGTGTTACAAAATATATAAAATTATGAAATTTTAAATTAAACAGTCACAGAACACTAATAAATATGCAGCTCTCCATGGACTTATTCATTCAACCGATTTTTGTGTGCCTAAATTTTGGAAATTGAATTAGATGTAATACAAAAACCAAGATAAATCTGATGTACAGTTTACTTTGCAGTTATTTACAGTGTACTAGGAAAATATTAGTTCTCAAACCAACTAAGTCAGAATCTAGAAGTTCTAAGATCTCTAATGGGTTGAAAAAAGTATAGAGGAGAAAGGAGAATTTAATTCTTGCTCAGGAAGTTAGAGGTGAAGCTAAAGAAGACATTGTCGAAAGTTATAATTTTAGAAAGTCTATTTGATATATCAGCTGGTTTTTCACATCTTAAGCCTGTTATTGAATCCAGGCTATTATTGTTTTTATAGTAGTAACAGTTAGAATGACATGATTTGTATATTCGAAACCAAGTGATGTTTTATACATTTATTCTTGTTTGAAAGTATTCAATGATCAAAACAGGCAAATCTTGAAAGATAATTTTAAATACTATGCCTTCTGTTCATTTACTTATTATGACTAGTACAGGGTGAAATACATATAATTTATTTAACTTATCTATTTCTAATGTTTTAGGAAATTGTTATTGCTATAAAATTCTTAACTAGAAAAATACCAGTTTATTTATTTTATTTTATTTTATTTTTTTGGTACCAGGGATTGAACTCTGGTCCTTGCCGCTTGCAAGGCAGGCCACCAAACTGCTGAGCTAAATCCCCGGCCCCCAGTTTATTATTTTAATTGAGTTCTAGGTTATTAGTTTTATCTAGGTAACTAGCTTTTTAAGAAAAAGTTTCAAAATATATTACACTGAAACATTAGGGAATATAATTTATGTAATTACAGTTGTATGGGAACAGTTTTGCTTTGTAAGTCTTCCATCCAAGATGATTGTCTTTTGCCCAGATTGTTCTGGGTATCTTGACTTTTGCTATGACTCCTTGAGGTATGGTGCTGGGAAATTTTTACTGTGTAAGACTGTTTACCAACCTTCTACAAGAATGTTCTCTGTGTGACATGACTCTTGGGTCTGTTTTTTCCATTGTACCCAGAAAGCCTTGTGGAGTGGAAAATGGTGAAGGAGAAAGTCTTGGTAATTAGGTTATTAATTTTCCATGATAATATTAACAGGAAAAATATTAATCCTGATTAATTGGAAAACTCCATACTGTAAATCTAAGAAAATGTTATAATCCATGGCAATTTCATACAAGAAGTTATTTTCAATACTTTTAACCAATCTTTTTTAGTTTTATATGAAAATACCCTAACTTTATTCCAAGACTATCTCACTACTATTGTCTGTCTCCTCTTGTCTTTTCTGGTGAATAGAACCAACTTCTTATTTTGCAAAAAAGAAGCAGACATAATTAGGTTAATTTAGAATTGTTCTGCCTCCTTATGAAACTTTTTCTTAGTGAATTTTAACTTCAGGGAATGGTACTTTAACAAATACTATTGAAGTTCTAGCATATGCCATCTCAGTCAAAATTGCCAAGTTTGTAGTCATAGTTTTTCGCTGATGTAATTCAGCAATGACCATAAGTCTAAGATGTTTTTCTGTGCATTTACTTTTCCAATGTTGAGTGCATATTATTGCTCTCTCCCTGTGGTCTTAGAAATAATTATCAAAACTGTTTTTATAGACTTTGTTCAGAGACTATCTCTCCTCTTTACACTGGCATTCAACTGTAGCTGGAGATCCAGATTTTAACAGATCGTTTCCTGTTATTACTACGGGAGTATCAAAATACTGATCACTTACCAAGAAGCAAAGTATCCAAAAGCCTGAAATGGAGAGTTCACCCAGCTCTTTGTTTTTCCACTGTTAGAGTTTATAAGAATCACATATTAATGGATATGAAGCTTGAAGTCAAAGAGAGTAACCTTGGTTAAAGGAGAATAAGGAATAAGTCATCAGGTGTTAAGTTCTAACACCATCAAGCATTTTCTAATGACAATGGAAAGAAATTTTCTATGTAATTGAAAGATGGTGTCTGTTTTTCTAGGGTAGCATTCAAATAGGGGATGCGAGTGACCTTCACAAGTTGTCTTTTTTTTTGTTTTTCCTAAGCCATCCAGGCAGTTTTAGTATAAAATTCATCATTTCTTTATTGAAATTTCCACTTAGGTAATGGTGTGTAATTTAGACTCCTTTTATCTGCCATGCACAATAACCCGAAGTCCTGCAGATTCCTTCTCCATGTTAATTACTGTTTTAGTTCTTCCCCTTTCACCCTGTTCTAGGTCAATTGCAGGATGCTTCCAACTGTGCTGATACTGTCTTCAGTTTATGCTAAGGTAGTTAACCACACAATATTCAATCATGTGGCTTTACCTGTATAAATAAATGCAAAGTCCTCTGGTGTCCTTTTAAGGCTTCACATCTTTCTTCCCTCCCTTTTTTATAACTGGTGTTTAATTATTCTTAGACTTTGTTCTAGTGAAGCAAGTAAATACACTGGTGAGTTTTAAGGAAACATCTCCCTCATTTTTACTTTTTCTTTTTAATGTATAAATACCATCAGATAGCCTGTAATCTTGTCACTTTTCTACCAATTTATTTATTTATTTTTATTTAAAACATTAAAACAGTAAAAATAAATAAGATCTACTAAGAGTTATCTGGTCTTTTTTGACACATCTTAAAGATGTATCCGGATTCAATTTCTGTTGATTTATCATTAGATACTTCCAGTCAAAAATGTTAGCTTTATTTCCAAATATCTTAGCACCAGTATGACTGCAGTGTATTATCTCCTGGGGTCATCATGCATTGGAGGAGAAAAAGTAGATGTTCAAGCAGCAGGCAACATTTATGGCCCTTTCTCACAATGGCATCTGAGTGGCTGGCTACTGAACATGTCTGATAAAAACAAGCACTTAGCATAGTGCCTGATTAATGGTGTCCAATAAAATGCTGCTATTATTGCTATTATTAGTTTGTCTTCAGTTCATATTGTTGAATCTTAGAAATCTATTGGGAGGAATAGCTTTTTTTCCCCGCTTGAACCAAGAAGTGCTAGTTCTGTGGAATGACATGTATGTTGACCTTAGAATCCCTTTTTCAGCATCTATAATTTATCATCTAGCCTTTTTTTTTATAATTTATCACCTACACAGTCAGTGTTTTGTATCCTCAGATTCCACATCAGCAGATTTGACGCAACATATATGGAAAATGCTGTATTTGAAAGAAAAAATTGCATTTGTACTGTGCTGAATATGTATAGACTTTTTTCGTTCCCTAAACAATGCAGTGTAAGAACTGTTCTCATAGTATTTGCATTGTACTGAATGTAATAAGTAATAAATTTAGTGGGGGGTGCTTTTTGAGACAGGTTCTTGCTCTATAGACCAGGATGGCCTTGAACTTGCTATGTTTCCAAGGCTGGGCTCAAACTGGCATTTCTCTTCTACCTTATCCTCCTGAGTACTGGGATTACAGGTGTGTCCCATCCTCTAAGTATTATAAATAATTTAGAGATGATTTAAAATATATGGGAGAATATGCATAGATTACATGTAAATATTATGACATTTTACATAAGAGGCAAGCATCTGTAGATTTTAGTATTTATGGGGGTCCTGGAACCCATCTTCCACAATATAGAGGAAAAACTGTACTGTTGCCTCACTATAATAGCAATTGTATAGAACTTTACTACATACAGCAGTAGGAAGATCTAAATTCTATAAAATGAATGGAAGCTAAGGCTACCTTTCCAGTTTAACTACATTTTTGTTTGAGTCCTTCCAAAATATCAGAATTATTTCTTGATGTTTCAATTTTAGCGGAAAAAAAAAAAGATATTTTGAAACTTTCTAAGTTGCAAGCTGGAATAGGTGCTGAACAACCCTTAAGTTCTTAAGGCACATACTCATTTACAGAAATAGGACAGCTCTAGCACATTCCCACTGTGTCTAACTTGAGTGCAAAGCTACTATGCTAGACCCCATTTTTTTTTATCTCATTGAGTTTATTGGTACTTTTAAAGTATACAGTACAGTTATATTCATCATTGAGATCTTGTACCTTTACATGACAGATCTTGGTTCTCATTTTTTCCCCATTGCCCTGCCCTCCCCTCACCCCCTCCATCCTCCCCTATTTAGATCCCATTTTTTACTGCTGAGTCTGGTTTAAATTCTATAGCTGCTTATACTTTTTCTTGTTCCCATCTTTTTGACCCTTTGGAATTTCATGGTTTTCCTAGCTCTAATGTTATCTCTTCTCAATGTTGTTATATCAGACTACTTTGGTTAAATTTTATTTTGATCAACAGAGCGATAGCCTATTCTGTGTCATCTCTAATAAAATGAAGATATCACTATTTTAGGAACTGTGTGAATGAAGAAAGCTAAATACAGTTCAGCTTATGACATTTTTCTGCAGCTAGAAATTCTGCAGTGAATTTTATAAAGATCTCCTAGAAGAAGAAGAATGTGTGAATTTTTAATTATTAAGGATACTTTATTTCTTATCCCTACCAAATAAATAAGACAACTCTGTGATCAATTGTATTGCATTTAAATTCCAGGTAGAAAATTTTGAATTGTTTCAAATGATTATTTGAAATATTATTGAATGCCTTTAAATCCTGTGTAGAATATAAATAAGTAGAAAACACATTTCCTATTTAAGAAAAACTTACACACTACCTGGTGCCAAGTACTCAAGGTGATAATAAATGAAACATAGTAAATGTTACATTTTACTAATAAGGGAAGATAATCATTGTCCACTATACTCAGGAATGCTCTCAAGAAAGAGGCAGAAATTGTTGTTGTAGAAGTAACTGAAAAAGCTCCCTTCTGTGCAGTGTTGAGGTTCTGTACAAGATTAGAAGTTAACCAAAATGATGATGAAGTCTAAAATATCATCTCTCTTCCAGGTAAACAACATTTGACAGCTGTTTTTAAGTCTTAACCAAGTTGAGCTTCTAATAATGAACCTCACATTCATGTTATAGCTAGTTACACTGACTGAGGAGAAAGCTCCTCAGAAAGATGGTGTAGCTGAGCCTTATATTCTTTTATATTTTCTGTAATTACAAAACAGTGATTTTGTCTCCTTGGGGATGGAGTAAAGGGGTGTAGAGAGGTTCAAGGTAGAGATTGAGCTCCCTTGCAACTAGGAGTCATCAGTAGTGTGGAAAAAATATTCTTGAATTTACTGTGGATCCAGAATGAAATGGAAGTGCAGTTTCAGCGTGGAAGACTGAACACATTTGTGGAATGGAGAGGTTGTATTCAGACTACAGTCCAGCATTGTGTTAACACAAGTAATAGACTTACAGATGAGAAAATGGTAGGGTAGGGCAGGGTGAGATTTATCTTAGCCTGTTATGTTTGGGGGAACTGTAGTCTTATAACCATACACTTACATATTCTTATATCAATACAGATATAAATCAATTTCTATACTTATAAAACACTAGAGGAAAAAGGGGTAGTATGGATAGCCTATCATAGCCCACCTTCACCAGTGGTGAAAGAGGCTCTGGAATAATAACGACAGTTGTTAGATAATTGTTTCATGTAAATCAAAAAATTTAGTTAATGTCATATATAAATGACCTATAACTGGACCATAGAAAGGGCTATCAGAAGATTGCTAGGGGTAAAAATATGAGTGGAAATTTGTGCTTTTTCTCAAGTCATTCCCTAGAGGATGATGCTGTGGGTTCTTGGAAATGTCCAGTCAGTTTTAACCTGTTGTTTCAGATTCCTTCCTTTCATTCTGAGGTTTAAATACTAAATGGAATTCTTGAAACAATCCATTCATAAGCAAGACCATCAGGAGTCATACAGCACTCCAAATGGACTCTCAAGTGGTTATCACAAAAATACTTGGTTTCTTGGAATATAGTACGTTGTGTGAGGAAATAAAATCATTAGTAGGAACACAGTTTGACTCCTTTGGGATCAATTCATACTTCTCTCAAGTTTAATTCTTTTGGATTCAAAATAAATCATTTTAAGAAAAACTGAAGAAGTCTTTGAAACTTATTTCTACTGTAATTCTTTCTCATGGTTTGTCAACTGGAGCCTGAAGTGTACTAGTGATATTAAAAAATAAGAATATAGTGTAAGCATGTTTTCTTTCTTTCTTGCTTGCTTGCTTGCTTGCTCTTTCTTTCTTATAGTAACTACCTAGGCCCTCCAGTAAGGTATTAAATAGATGCCTGAGATGTTATATTGAGCCCTAAGAGCAGTCATTCTTGTTTCTATTCCCAGTGACAAATTTTTTAAAATTTAATATTATTGGTACACTTTTGATACAATCACATTCATCATAAAGAATTAGTACCTGTACGTGATATATCTTGATTTTTCTTTTCCCTCCATTCCCCTCTACTTCTTTCAATCCTTCTTCCCCTTTATTTACAAAAGCTTTGCTTCCATTTATTTTTCTTCTATCTGCTCTTCCCCCCTTTTTTCTACCTTCCCTTCCCCTGTTCCCTCCCTTATTCTTCCATCTGAACATTTTCTTCTTACTTCTCAATATCTATGATCCATTTTGGATCTTATTTATGCTTTCTGTCTGGAATTTGAGCCAAGGGCCTTCATATGGAACTATATCTCCAGCCCAAAATCTTTAAAATGTTGTAAGATAGGGCCTCACTATGTTGTTAGACTCAAGCTTTCAGTCCTCCTGCCTTGGCCTTTCTCAGTGCATGCACCACCATGCTCTAACCAATAGGAAAGCAAAACTTCACCATTATGTATGAAGTTTACTTATTTTGTAGAAAACCCCAATCAAGTTGGTATAGTGTTTACCCTGTAGTCTTTGTGTATAATATTCTATATGTGTTAATTAATTTAGGCTTTTGAGGGTAACATCCCATATTTTATGTTCTGATTTTTTGTCTGCTTGTTCTATCAGTTAAGTTTTTTGAAAATCTTGCACACGATTGTGGATTTGTCTACTTTTCCTTGTTCCAGTTTTCTCTATATATTTTCAAGCTATAAGTATATACATAGAATTGTTGTCTCTTTCTAGTCAAAGAGCCATTATTTATAGATGTTAAAAGTTCAAGAAGCATAGGGGAAGAACAGCCATTGGCCAAGGCACTGAGGTAGGGAGACAGAGGAATGGCAAATTAGAAATAATACAGTGTTTATGAAGTATACTTCAAAATTATTAGTACTGGTTTGCAGTGCATAATTATTACATATCTTGTATGGGGTTAGTACATGTGCAGAACATTTTAATGCCTTTTTTCATCCCTTTCCATCTACTTCCTCCACCCTCCTTCCATGTCTTGATCCTCTTCCCATTTCAGAAAGATCTATCTCCTTATGAAGCATACTTCTGAAGTGTACTTATTTTGATGTATACTTCTCTGTCTTTAGTAATGTTTTTTGCCATGACATCCATTTTTTCTGATTTAATAAAGCTATGTTAGCTTTTCTGTGATTGGTGTTTGAATATTTCTCTCGTTCTTTTATTTGCTACCTTTAAAAAAAATTTTGTTTTTGCTTTTGTTTTTTTCAGTACCAGGGATCGAACCCAGCTTGTGCTTGCCAGGCAGGTGTGGTGCCATTGAGCTAAATTTCAAGCCCTATTTGCTACCCTTTTGTGTACTATTTTTTCTTTTTTAAATTAATGCCTATTAATTTTACAAAATATTGGGTTTCATTGTGTATAATATATTTTGACCATATTCATTTCTCTGCTATCTTTCCTTAATACCCTTCTCCCCTTATTACTTTCCTCTTTATGTCTATCTTCTACTTTTATGTCATCTATTTTGGTTTTCACATATTAGGGAAAACATGTACTTGTCTTTCTGAGTCTGGTTTACTTCACTGAACATATTGGTCTCTATATCTGTTTTCCTGCAAATGACAAAATTTCGTTGTACTCTATGGCAGAATAACACTTTATTGTGTGTACAGGTACCCTTACCATGTGTGGACTTAATTTTAGCTATATATCAAGGGTGGTATAGTTGGCTCATATGGTTAATCTAGTTTTAATTTGTCAAGGAACCTTTATACTAATTTTCATAGGGACTGAACTGATTTACATTGCCACAAGCATTGTGGACCCCATTCCCACAGCGTCCTTGCCAGCATGTATGTATGTATGTATTATGTATGTATATTATTCTTGATTATAGTCATTCTGACAGGGGTGAGATGGAATCTCAGTGCAGTTTTGTAATGTAGTTTTGTTTTTATCTAGTGGCTAAAGATGTTGAACTTTGTTTTTAATACTCATTAGCTATAAAGAACAAGAAACTAGGGAGATTTATAGCTAAGTGGTTGCACATTAAAGCCATACTCTAAGTGAAATTAATAAGTTACACATGTTTAAATACCAAGTAGTTTCTCTGGTGTGAAAAAAATAAAAGGGCAAATAAAGATTAAAATGTATAATTGATACTGTGTAATAGGAAGAAAAGTCTAAAAGTAGAGGAAGTGGGAGGGGTAGGGGAAAGGGAAAAAAGGAAAAGAAAAAATTTGTGAAAAGGAAAAACATGGAAACAATGTCTTTGTAAACAGTGAAGCGTTGAGGGCTGAAGGGAGAGCTGGAAGATGGGGAAAAATAAGAACCTGATAAGTCATGTATAGGTACAAGATCCCAATGATGAATGTAACTGTGTTGTATACCTAATATGTCACAATAAATTTAATAAAGATAAAAAAGAAGACTAGGTGAGAAAGATTTTCTTCCATTCTGAAGGCTTTCATTTCTTTATTCTGTTAGTTGTTTCTCTTTCTGTGCAGAAATTTTTACTTTGATGTATTTGATTTTTTTCTATTAGCTCATGTGCTATTGGAGTTCTATTCAGGAAGTCTTTGTACCTGTGGCTTCAAGAGTTTCATGTATAGTTTCTTCCTTTAGTGATTCAGGCTTTTTTTTTTTTTTTTTTTTTTTTTTGGTACTGGGGATCGAACTCCAGCTTTTGTGCTTACGAGGCAGGTGCTGGAACCACTGAGCTAAATCCCTGGACCCTCAGGTCCTAAACCTAAGTCTTTGATCCATTTTGAGTTGATTTTTGTACAGGATGAGATGAGATATAGGGATCTAGTTTCAGTTGTCTACATAGAGAAACCAGTTTTCACAGCACCATTTTTCAAAGAAGCTATCTATTCTCCAGTATACATTTTTGGCCCAGAACCAGATGTCTGTAATTGAGTGGAATTGCTCTTGTGTCTTCTAGTCTCTTCCATTCTATTGATCTGTATCTATATTGTGTCAGTACCATGCTTTTTTTATTACTGTGGTGTCCTTATATTTCCTGTATGTCTTCTGTAAACAGAATATAATCGAGTTTTTAAATTCAGTCTGTTATGGAGATGGAAATCTGTATAACTTATTTAGAATACACTTTCGATACAAGATCCCAGTAATGAATGTAACTGTACTGTATACCTAGAATGTACCAATAAACTCAATAAAAAGAAAAAAAAAATAGAATACACTCTCTCCCAAAACATTATCAATCAAGTAAACATCTAGGAAAGAGAGAACTTTAGAAAGTTTAGGGTCAAGTTTTAGAGGATGCATTATTAGTTAGGGTCCTCTAGAGGAAAAAAGCCATCAGGGGGAAAAAAAAAAAAAAAATATATATGGGGGGGGTATTTATGTGACAGGCTTAGAGCATGAGAGGGTGGATAGTCCACGGTGATCTTCTGCACACTAGAGAGCCAGAAGATCCAACAGCTGTTCAGTCCAAGAAGCTGAAGACCTCAGAGGAAGAGGGACCAGAGATGCAGTTCCAGTGCAAGGGTGAAGGCCTGGAAGTTCCCTGGCAAGTCACTGGTGTGAGTTCACATTGAAAGCCAGAAAAAGCTAAAGGGTAGTGTCCACTGGCAGACATTGGCAGCAAAAGACACATCTACTCCAGCAGAATCAAACTTGTGTGTGCAGGCTGGCTTTCTCCTCCTGATTTTGTTTTATTCAGGCCTTAGCCTGTTTGGTGGCCCTGCCCACTTTCAGGGCAGGTTTTGTCCCCTCAGTCAGATGACCCACATGCAGTTATCTCTGAACAAACCCTCATAGACACACCCAGAAGTGTGCTGTGCTAATCTCGACATCTCTCAGGTCAGTTAAGCTGACAATCATAGCCATCCCAGAGGGCCTTTTATCAAATTACCAGTAAAGTATTTTTTTGTTTTTTCCCAATACCAGGAATCAAACTCAGGACCTTGTGCTTGCCACTGAGTTAAATCCCCGGCCCTAATGATACATCTTTTAAGCAGGTTAAATCAGTAAGATTTAATGAGTGGCACATACCAGATGCAGCAAAGATAAGTTCTTGAACTATTTTAATGGTATAGCATCCACAGCAACAATACCTCATGTAATTAACCTTTTAATAAAATATTTGATAACTAAAATAACCCAATGGTGATGTCATTAAAGGCCAAACAGGAACATGGTGGTGAAATTGGCAAGAAATGACTCCATATAAAGAGAGGATAGAACACACAGACTGCTTACATGTGATTGAATGTTTAACTTTAGGTTAAAGATCAGCAAATATTAATATCATGCTACGATGTCATCAGAAGACTAAATTAATGAGACAATGGATACTGATCATTAATCTGTAAAGCACTATAGTTAAGGGGGAAATGTAAATGTAACTTTTCCTTATTGCACCACCCTTAACTTTCAAACTGCTATGCACACTAGCTTTGACGTGTAGAGCAACATCCTTCAGATCCTGTACAGGTGGCAGTCTGCTCTCCATCAATGTTTTGTAGGCATTTAAAGAGAAAGATCCTCAATTTATATATTTTCTTTTTTTTTTTGGTACCAGGGATTGTACTTGTGTCCTTGCTCTTGCAAGGCAGGCCACCAAACTACTGAGCTAAATCCCTGGTCTCAATTTATATATTTTCAAGAGAAGCGTGTTCATATAGTTGCTGTTAAGTGCATTTACAACTTTATGTTATTACATGGTGTCAATGTAAATCATTGGCAAATAACTCAATGTTTCCTTTTTCTGATTTTTCCCCAGAGTACAGTTATTTCTTTTCCTTAAGAGTTGCTTACCCATTTTTCATTTTTATGTATATTAAGGAATGCATAATTTATAGTAGTTATTAAAATCTTAGGGGATTTTAGACTAGTTAAAATATGTGGTAATTCTTTTAGTTGCAGTGTTAGTCTTCAAAGGAAATTTTTATTATGTGAATTTCTTGGGTGTTTCAGTGTGTTTCTTTGGTTGCTGAATCTACCTAGTGTACATTTTTTTCTTTTTTTGTTTTAAACCTTAGATTGTAAGCTTATATTCAGCAGGGCTTTGTCTATAAAACTTCATGCAGCCTGTATTAAAAATATTCTTCCAGAGTAGCTTTGCGTTTACTTCTGTACTCTGGGAATCCCTGGCTGGGGCCCCATTGCCTTGTGAAGTCTTTACCTGTGGCTCTATGGTGTCTAGACCACACTTGACATAAATTCTGACCTATCTGTTGTGCCAGCACATTTTGTGAATTCTTGGGATTGATTTTTACCCTCTCAAGAGCCCAGGGACAAACAAACTGGTTTCCACATTGTCTGTCATATTCTTTAGCTGGTGAGGGGACTTCCGCCCTCCTCTAAGAATTTAGTCCTTCTGGTATTCTGCTGGGGTCTTAGTTTCCATTCTTCACCTTGCAACAACCAAATTATCTTCTATCCTTTGTATTCTCTGTAAAATCAAACTCATATCCTGTAACCCTTACTCACCACCTACCACCAAGGCCCCTGCAAGCTAGGCTACTCATGTCATCTACTATTCCAGTTTTCAGTTACTCCATTATTCTTGGCATCTGGATATTTTGCTTCATAGGGTGTCAGCTGTGCTTTCCCGCAGTATTTCAAGTTTATCTAGTTGGAAGGTTCTATGTATAGTTTTTCATATTGTTAAAAGTCACATCCTGAATCTTCCCACATATTTGGAGATTTTTCTTTACGTGTTTCTAAATATCTTTTCTTGATTTTTTAAAAGGGACGTTGCATTTCACAATTGTTACAGCCTTAAAATAGCATTTTCTCCCTCTTGATTTAATTGAAAAATAGTACCTAATTCTGGTATCATTAAAACTTTGCCACATTATAAATTCTAATCAGAAGCCAAAAGGAGTAATTACCTCTGAAGATGGATAGAAGACTAACCCTTTTAACTTGGCCTGATAGAGTAATCTTGAAAAATGCATCCTATGTGAATAAATAATATGAAGTTGAGAGTAGTGATTACGTTGGGGTCTAGGGGGAAAAGGAATGGAGAAATGAAGTCATTAAGGAAGCCTCCATTTAAATTGTGATATTTTATTTCTTAAGCTGAATAGTGTATGCCTAGGGGTACATTAAATACTCTACATTTTTAAAAAATCTTCAATACTTTATAAGAAAAATAATTATTAAAGAAATCATTACCTGATACAAATAGTATCACATCTGATTTTACATAACACTATATTCACGTAAGTGTTTGTTAAGCGAAAATGATTTTCCATCTAAAACAGGTAAGGACTAAGGTATTCTTTTAGTTGCTGTTAAGATTTAGTTACTCCCATATTAAGTTCCTTTTTTTCTTGGGCCTGTTTAAACTGTAAAATGAGTGATCACAGTCTATCCAGTGTATATGCTATAATACTTGGGGAGAAATTGCAGTATTATCCAGAATAGCAATAGATTGAATCTGAATCATCTTCTATGTGAAAAAGGTCACTTTATATGTTTTTATGATAAAGTTATCTGCTGATTTTCTTTGTGCATGATAATTATAAATGTCACTGCTTAGCTTTCTCATTCTCTTATGCCTGTTTTTTCGGCACCATGAAATGAACTTGAGATCTTGTTCTTGCAAGGCAGGCGGTGAAACCACTGAGCTAAATCCCCAGCCCTCCCTTATGCCTTTTAACATTGAAAGGTAAAGGAGAAAGGATAGAATGGTATGTAGGAAAACCCAGACCTTATGACTGATAGCTCTGCTTGATTTCTTGGGTAGACTCTCCTCCTCACATATATCAAAAATATCAAAATAACCTTTATGGAACACTTTCTTTGTGCCTGTCATATGAAAATATTCTTTATCTACTATCTTATTTGATCCCTACAACATTACTATAAAGTGGTCTTACTATCCTCTTTTGAGGAATGAGCAAATATAAATTGGATTAAATTGACAGGTCGTAAAACTACAAAGTGATTAAATAGATAGCATATTTACTTCTGAGGAATTCTTAAGCAATCCCTTCATATGTTACTCTATCTGTCTGTCTGTCTATCTATCTATCTATCCATCCCTCTAATCTTTTATCCATCATCTTTGTTCTATCACATTATCTAGTACTAGATGCTATGTAGTAATAATTTAGTAACACTGGGGTATCTGAAAGATTCAAGTAGCTGATATGGGATATAAGATTTATCTAATTTGTATTTACAATTAGTAAATAAGACAAAAATAGAAGAATTGGGTGAGCAGTCCAAAAAGAAAAAAAATGCTGGATCATAGAGAAGTTGTTGGAAAGCAGAATGTGTGTAAGAATCAGCCGCCTGGGGCTACCGTGGCAGAGCATCTGTTGATGTTGATGGTATGTGTGGATAAGTTTGGTATGTGGCCCCTGGTTTTATGTTTTCTGTCATACCAAAGACTATTAAAAGAATACTTTTGTCCTGGGATTCTCACCTTTGACCTAGCCAAATACACCCTTAGTTCCTCACATCACTACTGTTAGGAAAGGGAGGTGATGCAAAAAGGGGACACAAAAATAAAGAAATATGGAAAGTTGGCCAGGCTACCCTGCTTTCTATTCATATAGAGAGAAGCCAGCTATTTTTCTGAAAACAAAACAAAAACAAAGAAAAAAACAGGTGGAGGGAGAGACAAGAAAGGAAAACTGGTGGGTAGGGGTGGAGGTGGGGCTGATGCAATTCAGAGAAAAATATTCAATTCTCAACAAATAAGGTGCTTGCATGACTATTTCACAGCTTCACAACTTTGTTTGGGAGAGTTTTATTTAAATTAAGTCAACATGATTTAATTTAAACCGAGCCTTGTAAAGAGCTTTGGATCTCTTTCCCATAGTCTTTCCTAGAGAATTCATGTATCTCCAAACTTCATCTTGAAATATTATTTCTACCTCATACAAAGGCTCAAGTTTAATTATTTTGGCCTTGTGTAAGTAATTTGGGACCTGAGGCATTTAGAAATTTAGGGGCCCTTCATTGGAAAAGCAATAAATCATAAATGAATTAGTATAATCTCAATTAAAATAATACTTCATATATCCAATTTACATTGCCATCTATATATAGTCTAATCTAAGTCTCACTATGATAGCTCTCTTAATAATAAAATGGCTTATAAGACCCAGAGGCATGAACGTGAGCAGATGTTTTCTTTTGGCTTCAGAATCTCACAGGTGTCCAAAAACATTGTAAAGATGTAGTGAGGGGCCAATCTAAGGACAAGTGCCCTGAGGTGGCCAATAAATAGCTCTGCTTGCATGAATGTTTTGCTGCTTTGTAGTTTAAAATGACTAATTAAATTTAAATTGAATCTTGTGGAAAATTGTGAATCTTTTTTCTCCAAACTTTCTTAGAAAAATTCAAATATTTTCATGCTGTCATTGATACCAGATTTTTAGCTATTTTCTTTTTTTTTTTTTTTTGACAAAACCAATTTTTATTCTCCTTCCCACCCTGCCCTGTCTCAATCATAGTTGTTCACAGGCACAAACATAAGAATTATTATTTATCTCTTTTTCTTACTCTTTTATGTGGTCCATAAGCAAATCCCACTAGTTCTAATTTGAGCTGTTTTCTTATTCCTTGGGCAGATGCTATCTTACTACCACTTTCCCATGTGTTTGTAATAAGAAGTAGAAAACTTTATGAGGAATGTTTTAGAAAAAGTTTTGAAAATTTCCTTTAAAATTCATTCCATGTTCTCTATGCATAAAAAGAAAGTGAATTGTTCAAGTATTTTGTAATATGCCTTTTACAAGAAAGAATATTCATGTTCATAGATACTTAGTAATCCAGAGGTATCCTGTCAGATATAGCAGGTTTCTTCTGAACAGAAGAAAACAAAAGTGCAGATAGTAAATGAACCTGGTGTGCTTACATCTAAACTAGTATTCTTTCCATATTTCATTTTGTTTTTTGACTAAATGGCAGTGAAAGGATTCAATTTGTTTTATTTTGTTTTGTTTTGGGTACTGAGGATTATTTGGGTACTCAGGACCTTGCACTTGTGAGGCTGGCGGCAGCACCACTGAGCTAAATCCCTGGCCCTAGGGTTCAATTTTAATATGGATTCTTGGCTTTTCACATCGGATGTCACCTTTTTGAAACATTATACAATTGTTAGGATTATAATTGTTGATTAGGAGGATAATTGTTGATAAGTTGTCCACCTTTGTTAACTAACTTTGCTTCCTCTCCTTATATGTGTTCTGGTCTTCAAAGTAAAAGATGAAGTCTGAATTAAGAAGAGAGTCTTTATTACCAGAGAAATGCTTAAGTTATTATTGCAGATGGTAAGTGTAAAATAAAGGACAGCTTCAGAAAATATTTCAACACAATATGGAATTGGATTCTTAATTCAGGTTTATGACATTTAATTAAGCACTGTTTTCATTCACAGAGGCTTTGTGGGGCTTGCACATTTCAAGTCACTTCCTCCTAGGGCCTTGGTGTACTATATATGTGGTGTCCTCATATGGCAGCACTGCTAGCCCAAAACAGGAATGTGATGCCAGAAGGTTGTGAACTCTAACACACTGTGTTTGTTTTTATGAGAATTAGGTCAAGATTAGCCTAAGCAGAGCCACCATATAACTTAAGATCACAAGCAGAATGGGAAATAAAAGGTGTTTTATACTGAATCTTTACAGGTGGACTTTGCAAAGAACAGTTAATTAACCGTGGGCCCAACTGGGGACACATTTTTAATGATTTGTGGGTAGTCTAGAGAAAGGCTAAATAAAAACATGCCAGCTCCAACGGCTTGTCCAAATGAGTTAAGAACTATAGCAGTGAATTAAAATAACCTACGAAATTTTCTTTCCAAAATAAAAATACAAGTTATGGAATATTTCTTTTACTCTTTGCCAATTCTTTAATAGTCCATTAGGTTTCTAAAAGTGGAGTGTAAAATTTGGGCTGAAAAACCAGAGAGGCTGGAATCTTGAATAAAATGACTGAAGCTAGATAGAACAGGGTGTGAATGGAGGCTTTTTAGTGGGTGAATTTGCCTTCAAACTGGGCATGTTTCATTTGGATAAGTCCTTCAAAGTTCCAGGAATCATTGAAAAAAGGGACTTGAAGGAACTTAGAAATAACTAGTTTAATCCTCTACAACAGTGCAAGAGCAAGGCACTTCACAGAGAAGGTATTCAGTTGCCTCTGTATAACTTAGTAAAAGCTATTCTGTCTTTGCAGATCAACTCAGTCCTTCTCCCCCATTAGATGCTTGTTATAAAACTGAATTTCTTGTGAAATACCTCTCCTTTGCCTAACTTAGAAATCATTGGTTGCATGTGTTGCTCTTTATACCAATGATTATAGGAGAAGCCAGAATGAAAATCCTGCCTTTGTGCTGTCTTACTTTAGCATCATATGCCTACATTTAAGTAGTTTAATTTTTATTTTAAAATCCCAGAAATTTAAACATTTCTGTTGTTTGCACTAAAAATGCTAGTAATATGTTCAATAGTGAAGTTGAATCTGTTTTTATTCTTTTACTTCAGATTTAGTGAAGTTTAATTGAAAAATAAAAATTGTATATATGTAAGGAATACAGTGTGATATTTGATATTTGTATATACTGTGAAATGATTAAATCAAATGAATTACCATGCCCATTACCTTACATACTTATTTTTTTGTGGTGAGAACATTGAAGATCTACTATTTTTGCAATTTTCAAGTTATTATTATTATTATTATTATTATTATTATTATTATTATTATTAGATTTTTTGAGGTGAGGTCTCACTATGTAGTTTAGGCGGGCCTTCAACTCACTATATAGCTCAAGGTGACTTTGAAGTTGTAGCAATCCTCCTGCGTCAGCCTCCCAAGTGCTATGATTATAGCCATGTGCTCCACTATGCTTCAAGTATTTAATATTATTAACTATAGTCATCATATTGTATGATAGAGCTCCAAAACCTCTTTTTCCTGTTTGACTGCAACTTTGTACCCTTCAAATAACATTTCCCCATTCTCTGCCCAGTCCCATGGCTAATGCCTGATAACTATCATTCTAGTCTCAGTGAGTTTGATGGTTTTAGATTCTACATTTAGTGATTGTCCGGTATTAGTCTTTCTGTGTCTGCCCTCTTTCTTTAGCATAATGTCCACCAGGCACATCATGTTGTTGCAAATGACAAGACTTATTTCTTTTTAAAAGACTAAGTAGTGTTCTATTGTGCACATGTACACACACACAAACACACACTTTACTCACCCATCAATGAAAAGAGATTTATTCTGTATCTTGGCTGCTATGAACATGAATATCTTTTTGAAATGATGCTTTTATTTTCTTTGAATGTATACCCAAAAATAAGATCATGGGGTAATTTTATTTTGGATTTTTTGAGGAACTTCTATAGTCTTTTCCACAATGACTATACTGATTTACATTTCTACCAGTAGTTTATAAGGATTTCTTTTTCTCCACATCCTTGACAACACTCACTATCTTCTGTGTTTTTGGTAATATCTCTTTTCACAAGTGTGAGGTGATATCCCAATATGGTTTTAATTTTCCCAATGATTAATTATGTTGAACACACATTTTTTTTTGGTGGTGGTACTGGGGGTTGAACTCAGGACCTTGTGCTTGCAAGGCAGGTGTGGTGCCACTGAGCTAAATCCCCAGCCCCAAACTTTTTTTAATATACCTTTTAACTATTCATATGTCTCCTTTTGGGGAAGGTCTATTTAGGTCCATTTTTTAGACAGGTTACTTGTTTTCTTGCTATTTATTGTCTAAACTTTTTCTCCATTTTGCTTTTTTATTTTTTTAATTTTTAATTTTTTGGTGTTTTGAGCCAAGGTCTCCCTATTAGTTCGGGTTGGCCTCAAACTTATGGCAATCCTCCTCCTCTGCCTCCCAAATGCTAGGATTACAAATGTGCCCCATCATGCCTGGCTCCATTTTTCTTTTGGTGTTAAAATTTACAATTTTTTTACATTGTGCATCCTTTTAAAAATTAATGTAGCTATAGCTATTTATAATTTTGTCTTTTAACATTTATAATACAAATATATGATATATATTCCACCATTACTGTAGTAGAGTATTCTGAATTTGCCTGTTTACTTGCTTTACCATTAAAGGTTATATATTCATATATTTTTATGTGACTAATTAGCTTTCTTTCATTTTAGTTTGAAGTACTCCCTTTAGTACGTGTTTTTTGTAAGCCAAGTTTAGTGGTGATGAACTAACTTTCTTAGCTTTCATTGGTCATATAAAATCTTTATCTCACTATCATTTTTGAAAAATAACTTCACCAAGTAAAATATTTGTTTGACAGTTTTTAAAAAAATATTACTTTAGGGCTGGGGATTTAGCTTAGTGGTGCTGCCACCTGCCTCACAAGTGCAAGGACCCAAGTTCAATCTCTGTTCAAAAAAAAAGTACTTTGAATACATCATCTCATTCTCTTCTGGTCTGCAAAGTTGCTATGAGAAATCCCACTGATAACTTATGAAAGTTCCTATAAGGACTTTTTTCTCTTGGTGTTTTCAAGATTTTCTCTTTGTTTTAAATGACAGTTTGCTTATAATATGTCAATGTAGTCTTCTTTGAATTACAAATTATAGAAGACCATTGAGCTTCTTGTATGTAGGTATTTATATCTTTCCCCAAATTTAGGCAGTTTTCTGCTATTATTTATTTGAAAAAGCTTTCTGTCCCTTTTTCTGTCTTCTCATTCTTAACTCCTTTTATGTGAATGTAGCTCCACTGATGTTATCTCATAAATCCTAAAAGCTTTCTTCACTCCTTGTAGTTGTTCTCTTTTTCCTTTTCTTCTTTCATGGTATATTTTCATTTTTTTTTTTCTTTTTTTGGTACCGGGGATTGAACTCGGGTGCAAGGCAGGCCACTGAACCGCTGAGCTAAATCCCCAGCCCCTTTTCTTTTTTTTTTTTTAATGGTATATTTTCAAATAGCTTGTTTTCTTTTTTTTTTTTTTTAATTGAGTTTATTGGTACAACCTAGGTATACAATACAGTTACATTCATCATTGGGATTCTGTACCTTTACATAATAGGTCTTGATTCTCATTTTTTCCCCTTGTCCCTGCCCTCCCTTCACCCCCTCAAATAGCTTGTTTTCAAGTTTATACATTTTGTATTTTGCTAAGTAAATTCTGCTGCTGACACACTATTTATTTTTCATCTTATTTATTGCATTCTTCAATTCTAGAATTTCTGTTTGGTTTATTTTTAATATCTGTCAAATTTCTTGTTTTGCTCATGTTATTTTCCAAATTTTACTGAATTATGTCTATGTACTTCTGTGGCTTGCCAAGCTTCCTTAAATAATTATTTTAAATTCTTTTTTATGTTTAGTTGTCTCATGCATTTTCATTTTTAGAGGCCAGTTACTAGAATATTATTATGCTTCTCTGTGTTGTGTTTCATTGCTTTTTTTAATATGCCTTGCATTGGTGTCTACTTATTTGATGCAGCAGTCACCCTTTACAGACTTTATGGTGGTTTTGGCAGGGAAATATCTCTCATACTGGTATCAGGCTGCCTTTTGAGTGAGGGGTGGCAGTTCTGGCTTGAGTGAGGGAGCAGCATTCTAGCCTTCATGCAGCTCTGTATGAGGCCAGTGTTGGCAAAGGCTGCTATGATTCTTGGTATCCATGGCTATGGCTGTCTGCAGTGTTGGTGAAGGCTTTTGTGGTCTTTGGTAGGACATGCTGCTGAGCTCCTCCTGATCTGTTTCTCCTGCTGGGATAGATTTAGTTGAGAAAAATCTCTTGGTGCTGGGTTGGTTTGAAGGCATGCTTGTGGTGGCAGTCACCAGTGTCTGATGTGTGGTGCCTGTGGAGTGGCTGCAAAGCCAGGGTCTGGAGCTTGGGCATGTGTGGAGGGAACAAGATTCCAGAGTCCAATGTGGTTGTGGCACAGATTCCTGGGGCACAGTCAACTCTGCTGCTTTATAGAGCAGCTGGGGAACCAGGGTCTGGAACACAGGCATGTGAGGAGCTATGGCAGCTCTGCGGTCTAGGGAGTGGGAAACTCTCTGAAACGGGGTCAAATATTAGAGGGTTTGGTGTTCATGGAGTAGTTGAGGATTTGGGATCTGTAGTTCTGGAATGTACAGAGCAAGAGAGTCTCCAAGCCTGGGATAGGACTAGCCACTAATTGCTCTGGTAATTAAGGCACAGTTGCCTATGTTGTTGCCTCATTGCTAAGATCTAGAAGTGGTGAGCATGGAAAGGGTGTGGGTCTGGGATCGAATGGGTTTGGGGTTGAAGAGCAGCAGCTCTGGTCCTAGGTGGCACAATAACATCTTTTTCTTGTAGGGAGAAATGTCCCAGTAGCATCTCTCTCTTCAGAGAACCTGCACTGGAATTATTCTTGATAATCGCAGTGGGGAAAGGTGCTGGTGACCTCTGAAGAGTAGGTCCTGGGGACCATGGTAGCACTTGCTGTGTGACAGATGATGATATGTAGTCCCCACCCTTCTTTGTTCTTGACCATCTCCAGATTTCTCACTTTTAACTGTCTCTCCCATGATCCATACTAGCAGTTATTCTCTGTATTTTTTTTCTTTTTTGCTCATTTGTATTGAGTCCTCTCAAAGATATTATTGTTCATGGATAACTGTTGTAGTTATTGTTTATGAAAGGGAAAAGGCTTGTATCTCCTACTTTGTCATGTTGTTTTTATAACTCCTAAGAGTTCTATTTCTATACATTTGTTTAGCTAATACATGGGAGCAATTTTTCAACTTCCAGATCATTTTCAGAATTTTTAATTTGCCCTTTATATTAACTACAAGTAAAACAGTCCATCTAAAGGGGCTCTTCCTTGTGTAAGCCTGTGATTTTGTTTACAACACTGGAATGCTGATTTGACAACTGCATAGATAAGTTAAAAGAAGATGCACTCATATGTGTCATTTCATTGAAAAACAATTTCATTCTAAATTATGACTTTTATCTTCTTTCCTTTCTGTCTACTTCTCTAAATAGCAGCCATTCCAGAATTCATTCTTTAAATACCACCCTAAAGGAGTAAAACTAAAATAAGAATAAGTACCTTTAGAGTTTTTTTTTTTTTAATGTACCACAGAGATTATTTGGGTGGGAGATTACCTTGAGGCTAAAAGTGGAAATTTGACTTGATTCAAGGTGCTTCATGTGGCCAGTTACTCAAAGGAAAAATGAGACAGAATAATGGAATGTCAACTCTAAGAGCTGTTTAGTTTAATCACTTAGCAAATAAACTGAGGCCCTTTAGCCAGCTAGGATCTAGCCGATTACACAGACAAGTGGTAAGGAAGTCTACGAATATTTCTGTCAACTTAGAGTGATTCTGTTGAACCCTCTGCATTTGGTTAGATTTGACTTGGAAAGTGGTGAAAGAAGGGAATCTAAGAAAAAACAACCCATGACAGGTTTATGGCCAGCTTGTTAAATTAAATCCTTTACTTAACACTATATTGCTTGCTTTGCTGGGTGTGGATTGACAGTATTGACAAAATGTCTGAGGTTCTAATTCAGAATGCTTGGTGACAAATTATAATTTGACAAGATGAGGTTATCAACAAGCTACAGGGTGAGTCTGTGGGCTCCAGGCTGCACCAACCATTATACTGCCTTTAGAAAGTCTCTGTGCTTTAACAGGGATATACATTTGATCTCTTTACTCCCAAGAAGTAGACTAAGTGCTTCAGTAAATATGCCATTAATATGTAATTGTACTAAGCCTTTAATACACAGCACAAATGCACTGATACCTGAGGGCCTTTAGCCATCTAAGGAGATATAAAATGGTTTAGAGGTATATATAATGCTGTTTCTACTTTGACATTTCATTATTAAATATAATTTAAGTTGTTTAGGAAGTAAAGTTTTTATTGGTTTAAAAATAAAATCACAATAGAGAAAAATAACAATTTCTTCTCTAATCTGTTCTAAATGACCCCTTTTTCCATAATGTTTACTTTGTTGTGATTCCGATTATATTAATCTCTTGACTGTGTGTGAGCCTGAATCAAACTATAGGTATTGGAGTACCTTTCCATCACCAGATAACCCTTTTTAAAGTTTCCTTTTTTTATTGAGGAAGCTAAATTGGAAGCATCTAGAGATGTTTGTTTTGTTTATGTGCTGCCAAAATATTTGCTTTGAAAGTACTGTGCTGGTTGTTTGTTGTCTCCTATTTTATTTCTTTTCAAACAATTATAAAGGCAGTAGAATAACATGTTAATAAAGTTTTAACACCACATCAGATCTAAGAGATCATTTAAGTCAACTCTTCATTTTAGAAGTGGAAATATGATAGGTCAAAGATGTGAAGTCACAGCCGTTTGTGTTACTTTGTTGTAATAAAGGAATTTGGTTTCTGAAGGTTATTCTTTCCTTAAAAACATAAACACATTTATCCTTTCAAATACTTAGTTTTTACTTGGTTTTCATCACTTTCTAGTGACTGATATGATGGTTTGGGTGAGAAAACTTAGTACAAAGAGATGACTTAGCCAAAGTCAGAGACTGAGGTAAAATGAGGCAAGTCCGCTGCTGAATTTCAGTATTCTAGTTTCAAGAAGCTCTTTTTTTTTAAAAAGAAAAGTGTGCTCAGTTCTTTTGATATTGAAAAATGAAAAAGAAATATAAAATCTTCATTTTTCACATTGATCTTTAATGGTTTTATTTAATGACTTCTGATAAGTCAAATGCATCCTATAAATTTTGTAGAACAGTCCTTCAAATTGTTTGCACACCATTTTTATCTTTCTTGGGGAAAGGAGATGATTATAATTGCTTTTGGTGAAAGACTAGATTGAATTGACTGAACCACTAGTAAACAGTAATGCAGGAAACATAGTCCATGGAAGGCTTCTTTAAGAGGAATAATTTTATACTCATGTCCTATAGTACAAAAGGCTGTACACTTGAGTTCTAGAGTTACATGATCATGTTTGCTTTCTATGGGTTCAAGTCTTTTCCTAAAATGAGATCAAGTAATTTCATTATCACTTAGAACTTCGAAACAAAACAAAATTGAATTCACTGCCCTTAGCAAACCATTTTTCCTAACTAGTATAAGGATATATCTTACGTGAAGAATGAGCAAGTAGAAACTACTAATGACCATTCAGGAATGAATGCAGGAATGAAAGCAATTAAGAGTAAATAAAATGATGGAATTGTGGGTTGTGGCTAAGTAACAATATAAACATGTCTTACTTTTATTTTTTTAGTTGAAAATATTAAAGAAACAAAAAAATATGATTTTATAGTGATTTCATTTACTGGTCAAATCACTTGTGAGTGCTCCCATACAATCGTGTGTCATTATACTACAGCTGAATTACATTTTTATTCAAGTTGAAGTTGAGGAAAATATATGCATCTTGGATACCATGAAATATAGCAGTAACCAGCCATCATATCCTAGCATTGGGAAAGGATGTAGTACTCATATGTGTTGTCTTCACTACATCTAATTTCTTCCAAGACCAATACCATGCTTTATTCATCTTTGTATCTCCAATTCATAGAACAGTGGACTACTCAATCAGTATCTTTTAAGTGTATCTCAGAATCAAATTGTATAATCATTCTGTTTTACATTCTGAGTTTCTCATGGAAAAGCAGGATAGTATCCTAATTTGGCATCATAGCTCATTCATATATAAAAATATATACAGCTATTCAGTGTATGGGGAGAATGCTTCAAGGCATAATAAACAGTGGAGTATGTGCCTTTCTCTATGCTGATGACATGGTTTTATTAACACAAGCAGGGTTTTCCTTTCAAAGCTGCTGAACCTGTTGGCTACTTACTGTCAGAATGGTTTAACATCAACCAAGCTACAGCAAAAACCATTGTATTTGACAGACATTCTCCAGTATTTAAATGAACAATACTAAGTAACCCCATACAACAGGTCGGCGCATTCAGCTATTTGAATGTATATTTTGCATCTAACTTACCGGGTGGGTTCATCAGGATACAATTCTACTTAAAAAAAAAAAAAAATCAGACATTCACCAGAGGCCAGGCTGAACAGCTTTTATGATCCAGGGAGCCAATTGGTAGTTTTTAGAGTGCCTGGCTCTTAGGGACTGCCCCTCCTCCTGGTTTAGAAGTGATTCTAATCCTTCCCCCAACCTGCTTGCTCAGGATTACATGATTCTTCAGATTCTGAATAAAGCTGTCAGCTGCCAAGAACAGGAAAATAGATAAGAGAAGCATTCCTGAGAAGAGGGAGTAGACTCTAGTAGGAGGGAGTAGAGTGGACCTCCTGAGGGCACAGAGAGAATAACTACACCCACAGAACAAGTTTAGATCAGTAAACAAAGGCTTCTCAGTGCCTGGTTGAGATAGGATAACAAGACAAGACCACCACAGTGGTTGGTGCCTGAGGAAGATGGCCAAGGGGTGAGGTCACTGCCTGTGTCAGGCAAGGATAACAGAGAAGGACTCAGCTACCATCCTGTTTTCTGCTACTGTATTAGGACTTAACTTGCAGGGATAGAGCTTTGTTCCTATCCCTTGGACATGTGTGGTGAAAGAGCACAGTGCCATACACGGACTACTTCTCCTCAACTACTTCAACTACTTCTCAGACTTCCCTACTTCTCATTCCTAAATATATTTTTCCATTGCAGGGTATAGAACCTAGAAATCTTAGCTTGATTCGCACTTGATTATTTGTGCTGAATCAATATTACTTATTGAAAAATAATTCGGTCTTGGTTTGTTTTTTGGTACGGGGATCGAACTTGGGCCCTTGTGATTGCAAGGTAGGCAGTGGAACCGCTGAGCCAAATCCCTGGCCCTCAATCTTGGTTTATAAGCAAAACCCGTGTCTTGTTTAGTCATGGAAGTAAAAATGCCAGGCATTTAGGAATTTAAAAAAAACAACATTAGGACAGTTCTGCTACACGTACACCCCTCATATCAGAAATGTGGCTGCTTGTTAATAAGCAGCATGGAATATTTTTTCTCAGATAGCAGAACTTGATTGTGAGATGACAGCAATGTGCTTGCCAAAGCATCGCTGAAATGGGTATGGATCTCCTAAATTGGCTGCCTCCAAGGCAGAAACAGGATGGCAGAGGTAAAGATGCTCAGCCCATAGCAGCCAGGAAACAGAGTAAAGGGAGGAGCTGGAAAGGGGATATACCCTGCCAGGTCACACCCCAGTAACCTGCCTCTATTCAGGCCCTACCTTCTAACAGCAAGTCATCAGTAAACTCATCAGTGGAGAAATCTACTGATGAGTATAATTCCCTTAGGATTCAGTCACCTTCCAAACACACAATTTTACATCTAAATTATAACATTCTACTCCTGCTCCCCAAAAGACTCTTGTCCACCATATTACAAAGAATGCATTTAGTCTAAGAGCTGATAAAGTCTTAACTGTGCTAGTATTGCTCAAAAGTCCAAGTCCAAAGTTTCCTCTGAGACTCATGGCAAATTCTTAGCTGTGAGTCCCTGTAAAAATAAAAAAGAAAGTTTAATACTTCCAATGTATCATGGCATAGAGTAAATATTCCCTTTCCAAATTGGGAGAAAATGAAAATAGAAAGGAATCAGATCAAAGCAAGATTGAAATCCTACAAGGAAAATATTAAATCCTGCAATTCTGTGTCCAGCATCCAGGGCCATTTGTGGTGAGATGTGAACTCTAAATGCTTGCGTGGCCCCATCCCTATTGTATTTTGCCAGTTACGGTCTTCATGGGCTCTCCCTTGGACTCAGCTCACTGCCTTCTACTTTCCTCAGCAGAAAAGCCATTCCTGGTATCTCCAGCTTCCTGAAATCTCCACTGCTTGTTCAACTTCACTCTTACAGCACTGCCCTCTCAGGAGCCCTCCTAGGCCTTTTTCTGAAATCTGAGTAGAAGCCTCCATGATCCCATAACTCTTACATTCTGCCTGTTTTAAGATGAGTACTACATGGATGATGTCAAAATCTTCTGTCAACTTGAGCAGTAACTCAGCCCTATTGGATCACAGCTGCAGAGACCTCTCGGTGACTTGATATCTGTGTATTATAAAGCAAATACTGGGGAGCCAATTTCTTAGATGGCTTTTTTTAAAGAAGTGGACCCAAAGACTTACTGCTCAAATGAAAGCTTTATAGGTTTGTACCTTTGAGTCAGAGAAGGGTAGTCTCAGGTCTCAGGTAGTCTCTTTCAGATAGTCCTGATGCAAAGTACTTTGCTTTTTTTTTTTTTTTCATTGAGTTTATTGGTACATTTTAGGTATACCATACAATTAGATTCATTATTGGGATCTTGTACCTTTACATGACAGGTCTTGGTTCTCATTTTTTTCCCCTTGTCCATGCCCTCCCTTCACCCTCTTCTCCCCGCCCCATTTACAAACACTTTATTTCCATGTTTTGATTTTGTCATATTTTTTTCTTTTCCCTTATTACCTTTCCCCTAACCTTCCCATTTTCCCTACACTTTTAGCCCTTTACTTGGCTTTTTTTTAATGCTAATCTTCTCAGCAACTGTGTTCTCCTTTGTCTCAACTTTGTGGGTGATGAAATTGCAAACTAATGAAATTTCAAGCTTTTCAGATCATTCAGCTCTGCTATTGCTCCTAATTTTCACTACAAATGCGGCTAAAAACAGCAGAATTCATTATTGGTCTTGTACCTTTACATGACAGGTCTTGGTTCTCATTTTTTTCCCCTTGTCCATGCCCTCCCTTCACCCTCTTCTCCCCGCCCCATTTACAAACACTTTATTTCCATGTTTTGATTTTGTCATATTTTTTTCTTTTCCCTTATTACCTTTCCCCTAACCTTCCCATTTTCCCTACACTTTTAGCCCTTTACTTGGCTTTTTTTTAATGCTAATCTTCTCAGCAACTGTGTTCTCCTTTGTCTCAACTTTGTGGGTGATGAAATTGCAAACTAATGAAATTTCAAGCTTTTCAGATCATTCAGCTCTGCTATTGCTCCTAATTTTCACTACAAATGCGGCTAAAAACAGCAGTACTCATACCACAGGCAGAACACTGGGCTGCCTGAAAATTTCTTCCACCACATTAATTAATCCACTACCTTTAATTTAAGTCTTTCAGAAATTCTTCAGATATGGACAAAATGTGGACAATTTTCAGCTAGAGTGTAACTGGTAATGGAGCCCTGTTTCCAACTGAAATCACCTGATGCTGGCCATTATAATATTCATTCTTATCTACATTCTGGTCTTCTGAGTTCCCACCAGAATCTGTCATCAAGCTCAGTTTACAGCATTTTAAGGCTTCTGTAGCACACATTTTCAAACTTTTCCATACTCCCCCTACAAACAAGTTCTTAATGTTTCTATATCACATGGTCAGGTCTAGTCACAATGAAAACTCCACTTCTTTTGTATTAAAGTATATGTCACTCACTTTATTACTTGGACATAATACCTAACACACACAGCTTAAAGGGGAGAAGAGGCTTATTTTAACTCATGTTTTCAGACCACGATCAGCTAGCTCCAAGGCATGAACAAGATGGGAAAGGCATGGTAGAGGAAAAGGTGCTTATCACATGGAAGCCAGGAAGCAGAGAGCAATGGGAGAAGGCAAGGAAGTTGATAAACCATTCTAGGTCATGCGCTGCAGTGACCTACCTCCTACCAGGCCCAAATTCCTAACAGTAAGTTAGCTATGAGCTCATCAGTGGACTAATCCATTAATAAGTATAGCATCTACACAATCCAATTATCTTCCAATCAATCACCCAAGGCTTTTGGAGCATATTTTAGCATATTTAGTCATAGCAGAACTCATCACCATGTACTCAGATACAAAGAGCAAAATAAATGAAATGTTGTTTAAGGAACTCTGAGGAGAAAAACTCAGATGGATAACTAACCATGAAAATTTTGTGAGATTACTGATGTCTTTACCTGTACAAACATGGAGAGAAAGCAGACCTAATAAGTCAACACAATTACTTGATAAGGAAATTTACCTTGAAGTTTAACAAAAGAGACTTGAGAGCTGTCCAATCACTTAACAGATGAGAAAGTGAGAACCTAAACCTATGTTTTATAATCATAATTCATTGATAGTGTGTTGCTGTGCATGTTTGTGTCATGTTTACACTGTGATGGAATAGAAAATACATTCACCTCTTAAAGTATAGGTGCTACTTTTTTAGTACAGTGATTTAACCTGAAAAATGTGTCGCTGTGTTTGTAGCCCACATGTGAATTTGCAGAAGGCTTTGGCAGGCATAATGTGTAGGGACTGGTGTAGGAATTTCTCAAGTTTTGTGATATACCCCATTATCTGAGTGTAGTTACTGGGATGTCTCCTTGGGGTAAGGCACTGACATCTAGGTGGTAGTGTGGGATGGTAGCAGTGGTAATATCACTATGAGATCTCTGTTGGACTGGCAAAAATTAAGTATAATAAGGGATACAACTTTTTTGGCTAGGGTGCAAGGCTGGGCTTCTATCCCAGCAGGGTGCTAGGGTGAAAACCAGAAGCTGGGCAGAAAGCCAGTCAGACTGAATGGTAGCTCAATTCCCAAGGATCTCAATTCACCTCAAGGAATACTGGACAAACCACTTCCAGATTCTGCTTAATCCTGAGAAGGAAACTTCTGACATATTTGCAGACAACCATTCCCAGCTCCTGAACTTCCCTGAAGTGGGAAGCAGTCAAGTAGGTTTGGGATAGTCAGGACCCAAGAATGCATATTATTTTTCATAGGTATGGGTTTTTTTTTAAATAAAAATACACCTATTAATAGTAGAAAATATGAAAAAAGGAATAAGAGGAAAATGCTGTAATTAACTATAAAGTCAAAGACTGTCAGATTTTCCTTCTCTACATATTTTAAAATTAAGGTAATATTATAATTATTGTTTATTAAACTCTTTCCAATCAGTACTTCATGTACATTTTAGATCTTTAAATGTGTATTTTTATTAAGAATAACTTTTGAGACAGGGTCTCCCTATGTAGTGCAGTGCTACATTGAACTCACTATGTATTCTTTTTTTTTTTGGTACCAGGTATTGAACTCAGGACTTTGAGCTTGCGAGGCAGAAAGTGGAACCACTGAGCTAAATCCCCAGCCCTTGAACTTACTATGTAGTCTAGGCTGGCCTTGAACTCGAAGTGATCCTTCTGCCTCTGCCTCCCAAGTGCTGGGATTACAGGTGTGTACTACCAGCCCTGGCTTCTTTTCTTATTGCACATGTGTATGCCACTTTTCCAAGTTAATGTTCCTCCATTCCTGTAATTAATTTTAATAATAATTATAGGTTGAATTTATGAGTTGAGAAAGACTTGGTAAGTCATCTTGCCAAACTATCATTTTAAAAACTGAAGTCTAATTTCATTCAGTGGTGTACATGAGATCCTACAGTAGGATTGAACAGAGCCCAGGCAAACAGTAATCCAGTAATATCATTTGCTGCACAATGACAATGATTCCACAAATTATTTATTTCATGTATTTGTGGCTCATCTGCCTTGCCAGAGTACAACTTCCTGGAAGACAGAAATAAGAGGATTTTGGGTTTTTTGTTTGTTTGTTTGTTTGTTTTTATTATTTTGGTACCGGAGATCAAACTTGAGACCTTGCACTTTCAAGGCAGGCAGTGGCACCACTGAGCTAAATCCCCAGCCCTGTTTTGTTTTTAGATGAAGTCTCATTATGTTGCTCAGGATAATCTCCAAATCCTGGGATCAAGTGATCCTTCCATGACAGCCTCCCCAGTAAACTGGGACTTCAGGCATATGGCACCACACCCAGATGAGGAAAGAGATCATGTCCTACAATGGCTTGCTACTTTAGTTGTGGCTTCAAACAAGCACCAACAGCATTACTTGGAAATGGTCAATCTTAGGCACTACCCAAGATTTGAATCTAAATCTACGTATGAGAACATATCAAGGTAATTAATATTCACACTGAAGTTTGAGTAGCACTAAGGAATTAGTCAGTAAATATTTCTATATAAGTTAAGTTCTTTTGTTTATATCAATAGAACTTGATCTTAAAGATCTTAAGCCAAAAGAGAATAATGACATTTTTTGGAAAAGAGACTGATGCATCATGGGTCAGTCAGTACCACACTTTCAGGATTAGGTTTCAGCAACATAAGAAACAATCACTCACTGGTGCTGTACCATTAATGTGATGCCCAGTTACAATGTCTATTCAGTCCAATTTTTAAATGGAAGGGGGAGAGGAAGAGTGTATGGGTATGTGTGAGACAGAGAGAGACAGAGAAGGATAGGCAGGGTGAGAGAGAGGGGGACCGAGGGGTTAGGAGGGAGAGAGAATTTCAGTAGTTTTGCTTGGGCCAGGCTGTTACATCTTGATTTATTTTGTGCCAACATAAAGGATCATGTGGCAGGCATGGGAACTGCAGCCCACCCTTCCCAATGTAGTCATAAGCCATTACCAGAGATGGAGGATGTTCATGAGGCAGGCACCACCCTAATAGTTGTCTGCTCTAGTTTTTAAAGCTTTCACTTTTTTAACATACACGTTTTCTGAGAAAAATTGGGCCTAGAAATATGAGACTATTTCCAATCTTTTTCCCCTCTGTAGCCCTATTCCTGTGATTTTCTTTATCTCATTTTTTTTCTATCAGAGAGTTCATACATGCTAATGATTGTCGCATTTAACATTTTGGTGGTGACACAAATGTACTTCCAGCTTGAATCTCTTTTCTGAGTTTCAGCTTCATATCTCCAAATGTTCCATCATTACTTAAAGTTCAACATGGCCAAAATTGGGTTCATCATCTGTCCCTCCCAACTTTCTTGTTTCTATCAAGATGGTACTATCTTTCATGACACTTGAGCATCTGTAGTTCTTTCTTTGTTTTCCAGATTCTACTACTGAATCTTGAACTTTAAAATGTGAATTTCTTTACATCTCCCTCTTTTCCTAATTTGGCCTATGACCTTGCCATGCCCTTCCTCATTCCTAACTGGTTTTGTCATACCATTGTCATGTGTATCTTCCATAGATTCTATTTCTAACATCCTATGGTCCACCTCAGAAAATATTTGTTTGTATTTCAGGACATTTTACATGTAGATCTGAGATTGTCAATGTAACATAGCACACTGGCAATTCAGGAATCTGTATTATTAGTGATCTACTTAAAAGCTATTTGAAAAATTTATCTTCCTAGAAATAATACTAGGAGAGGAGATCCTGGAGATCCTGGAGAGCAGCAGGGTGGTCCAGAGTGGTGGGGCTAAAGGCAGAGGCTCAGGCACTCTGGCCCAAGCCAAAGGCCCACCCAGAAAAGAGCTGCACAGGCACACAAGCTTTAGCCAGATGACTGCCCCATAGCATTGGTAAGTGCACACAGATCCTGGGGAGCAGAGGTGTGGACCGGAGTGGTGTGATTACACACACATCCCAGCCAGGGCCCTGTCCTGACGCCAGAGGGTCAGGCACACAAGCAACAGGCAAGAACCCACCTAGAAAACAGCTACACAGGCACACAGTAATAGCCAGAGACACTTCCCAATACCATTGATAAGTTCATGGAGACCCTAGCCAGAAACTTGCTCAGACAACAGGAACTGGAGTGCACAGCCCCCAGCCAAAGGCCCTCCCTAACAGCAGGTACATAGGGGCCCCAGCAAAAGGTACACCTAGATACCATCCTAAGTGTGAATAGGTCCCAGCCAGAAGCCCACCCAGACAACAGGTCAATGCAGGGATCTAGAAGGCCACCATTCTAAACCCAGGAATTGGTGTACTGCTGAACAGCAGAGATAGGCTGCTTAGTGGCTTACTGAGAATTGAAGACCACTGATGAGCAAAATGTTACCTCAACAAAGTGAAGATATATCATGTAAAGGTACTGTTTCAATTCATCAAGCAAAAGAAATAGACTGGCAGAAGGAGTCAAGAAGAAAGATCCAACAATATGCTGCATACAAGAAACACACTTAATTCAAAAAGAAACTCATAGACTGAAAACAATACTCAGTGTGACAGGAATAACAACAAAAACAATAATAAAAAAAAGCAGGAGTAGCTATCCTCTTTGTAAAGCAGGAGGATTTCAATTCAACACTGATTAAGAGAGACAAAGAAGGACACTACATCCTTGTAAAGGGAACAGTCCAAGGTAAAGAGATGACAATCATAAATATATATGCTATGAACACTAGTGCACCCAACTACTTAAAACAAATACTAGTAGGCATGAAAAAAATCAAATAAGCACTAATACAATAGTAGTGGGGGACCTTAATACCCCACTGTCACAAATAGATCAACTAGACAAACAACAACAACAACAAAAAATTAGAACTCAATCTCCTTTTGTAGTTAAACTGTTTCCAAATAGTTTATATTTTCCATTTTTGCCTTTTTAAAAACAATTATTGAAGCTGCCTATTTTGATAATCACTTTCCTTTTATTATGATGTATTACTATGCTCACTATTTTCCAATGTGGTATTCATACATTTTTTTTTCTTTATTGGTACCTTTTTGGTATACAATACAATTACATTCATCATTGGGAACTTGTACCTTTACATGATATATCTTTACATGATAAACTAAAAGTTTTTATTTTTTCCTATGCATTCCCCTGCCCCTCCTTCACCCCTCCACCCTTTGCTATTTACAGAGACTTTGTTTCCATTTTTTTAATTTTCCCTTCTTAGCTTTCCCATATTCTTTCCACTTCCTCTACACCTTTAGGCATTTGGAAACAACCTAATTGCCCATCAACTAGAGACTGGATAAAGATTTTTAAAAAAATATATAAAATGGAGTATTAGCCATAAAGAATGAGAAACTAGAGACATTTAGAGCTAAGTGGATGCACATTGAGGACATACTTTTAAGTGAAATTAATAAGATACATGTCTAAATACTGAATAGTTTCTCTGGTGTGATAAACTGAAAGTATAAATAAGAATCAAAATGTAAAATTGATATTGCATAATAGGAAAAATGTCAATCAAACTCTTGAACAAATGAATTTAACAGATGTTTAGAGAGTGTTCCATCCCACAGAAATCAGAATACACATTCTTTTCAGCTGCACATGGGTCATTCTCCAAAACAGACCACATACTCGCTCATAGAACATATTTAAGTACAAAGGAATTGAAGTGATCCCATTTATATTATCAGACCATAGTGTGACAAAATTGGAGATCATTAGCAAAAGAAACCACAAGGATTTCATAAACACATGGAAATTGAACAACACACTTCTGAGTAGCCACTGTGTCACAAAGGAAATTAAGAAATCAGACAGCTCCTACAATTAATGAAAATGATAATACAACATATCAGAATCTCTGGGACACAATGAAAGCAGTCTTACAAGGGAAATTTATAGCAGTAAATATAAAGATTAGAGTGGAAATCAATGCAATCGAGACTAAGAGAAAGATATGAAAAATCAGTGAAGCTAAGAGTTGGTTCTTTGTATGAATAAAAAAAAAATATTGACAAACCCTTAGCCAAACTTATCAAAAAAAAAAAGGAAATAAAAGGCCCAAATCTATGCAATTAAGAATGAAAAGGGTGAAATTACAATGGACTCAGCAGAAATCCAGAGGATCATCAATACCTACTTCATAAACCTATTTGCCAATAAGATGGAAAATACAGAAAAAACTGACAGACTCCTAGATACATATGAATTACCAAAGTTAAGTGGTCACCTAAAAATTCTAAACAACCCAATGTCAATAAATAAACTTGAAAATGTAATTAGAAACTTACTAACTAAGAAAAGCCCAGTTCCTGATGGCTTCACTGGTGAATTCTACAAGACATTTAGAGAGGAACTACTGGCACTTCTGTTTAAACTCTTCAATGAATTTGAAAGGGAAGCAATACTCCTGAATTCATTCCTAGAAGCAAGCATTGCCTTTGTCCCTAAAGCAGAGAAAGACCGAAAAAGAGAACTGTAGGCCAATCACACTAATGAACATAGATGCAAAAATCCTTAACATGATACTGGCAAATAGAATGCAGAAGATCATCAAGAAGATCATACACTCTGACCAATTGGGATTCATTCCAGGGATGCAGGGATGGTTCAACATATGCAAATCAATAAATGTAATCCACTATATTAATAGAGCCAAGGACAAAAACTATATGATGATCTCTATAGATGCAGAAAAAGTATTCAACCAAAGCCAATACACATTTATGATAGAAACCCTACAGAAGGTTGGAATAGACTATCTGTACCTCAATATAATAAAAGCCACCTATGAAAAACCAACAGCTAATGTTATAGTAAATGGTCAAAAACTGAAATCCTTCATACTAAAATCAGGAACAAGACAAGGATGTCCACTATTTCCACTTCTGTTCAATATAATTTTGGAAACTAGCTACAGCAATTAGATAAGAGAAAGAAATAAAAGGAATAAAGATAGGAAACGAAGAAGTCAAATTCTCATTTTTTGCAGATGAAATGATACTCTGTGTAGAAGACCCCAACAGCTTCACCAAAAGTCTTCTAGACTTAATAACCAAATTCAGTAAAGTAGCTGGATACAAGGTCAACATACAAAAAACAAATAGCTTTCCTGTACATGAAAAACATTCACTGAGAGAGAAATGTGACAAACATTTCACTGTAGCATCCAAAAAATTCAAATGTGTAGGAATCAACCTAAGAAAAGATATCAAAGATCTCTATTTTGAAAACTGCAGCACTTGGAAAAAAGAGATCAAAGAGAAAGAATATCAGAAAATGGAAAGACATCCCTTCTTCCAGGGTAGGAAAAAATCAACATAGTGAAAATGGCTATAATTCCAAAACTGCTATATAGATTCAATGCAATCCGATTGAAATTCCAGCAGCATACTTCACAGATCTTGAGAAAATTTTCCAAAAATTCATTTGGAACCAGAAGAGACCTATAATATCAAAAGCCATTCTAGGCCATAAAGACAAGGTAGGGAGTTTCACAATCCCAAATTGAAACTATATACAGAGCTACTGTGATTTAAAAAAAAAAAAAAAAGCGTGTTACTGGCAAAGAAACAGACTTGAGGAACAATAGAACAGATTAGAAGATGCAGAAACAACTCCAAACACACTCTGCCACCTCATCTTCAACCAAGAGCCAGACACCCTTACTGAAGAAAAGATAGCCTCTTTAATAAGTGGTGCTAGAAAAACTGGGTTTCAACTTGCCAGAGATTAAAACTAGACCTGTATCTCTCACCGTGCACTAAACTAAATAGCTAAAACTTTGAAATGGCCCATTTGCCAATCATTGGAGACTGGATAAAGAAAATGTGGTTTTTCTATAAAATGGAATACTACTCATTCATAAAAAATGAGAAATTAGAGTCATTCATAGGAAAATGGATACATATTGAGGCTATACTCCTAAGTGAAATAAATAAGTTACACATGTATAAATACCAAATAGTTTCTCTGGTGTGAAAAACTATAATGGTACATAAGATCCTAATGATATAATTGACAATGTGAAATAGGAAGAAAAGGGCTAAAGGTGTAGGGGAAATGGGAAGGGTAGGGGAAAAGTATTGGGAAAAGAAAAAAAAATGAGAAAATGAAAAAAATGGAAATAAAGTATTTATAAATAGGGAAGGGAGGAGGGGGTGAAGGGAAGACAGGGATAAGGGGAAAAAATGAGAACCAAGACCTGTCATGTAAAGGTACAAGATCCCAATGATGAATGTAACTGTACTGTATACCTAAAATGTACCAATAAACTCAATGAGGAAAAAATGGATTGAAGATCTAAATATTAAAATTGAAACACTAAAGTGGAAGGAAGAGAAGTTAGAACTCTTGACAATACTGGTGTAGGAAAAGACTTTATGCAACAACAACAACAACAAAAAACCCCTCAGTTGTCCGTGAACTTGCACAATCAATCAACAAGTGGTATCTCTTCTTATTAAAAAGCTTCTGCACTTTGGGGATTTAGATCAGTTGTACCCCCATCTGCCTTGAAAATGCAATGTCCTGAGTTCGATCCCTTGTAAAGAAAAAAATAAAAATATAAAGCTTCCGTATAGCAAGAGAACCACCAAGAACAATGTGAAGAGACAACGCACAATGTGGAAAAAAATCTTCACTGGCTGTTCCTCAGATAAAGGTCTCCTATCTAGAATATATAAAGAACAGACCTCCCAAATTTAAAGACTCAATGCAAAATGGGCATCTGAAATGAAAAGACATTTTTCAGGCAAAGAAGTAGAAATAGCAAATAAATATATGAAAAAAATGCTCAACATCACCGGTCATTTGAGAGATACAAATGAAAACAACGCTGAGATTTCACCTCACCCCAGAAAGAATGGCTGCTATCAAGAAATCAACCAATAACAAATGCTGGTGGGGCAGTGGGGAAAGAGGAACACTTGTGGGAGTGTAGACTGGTGCAACCACTGTGGAAATCAATATGGAGGTACCTCAAAAACTAGGAGTGGAAGTCCACTTCACCTATTATTCCCCTGTGGGGTATCTTCCCCAAAGAATTAAAACAATTATACCACAGTGATATATCTGCACCCATGTTCATAGCAGCACAATTTGTAATAGCTAAAACTAGCTAGCAGCCCAACTGCTCATCAACTGGAGACTGGATAAAGAAAATGTGGTTTTTAAAGAAATAAAATGGAATACTACTCAGCCATAAAAATGAGAAATTAGAGACATTTATTGCTAAATGGATGCACTTTGAGGCAAAACTCTTAAGTGAAATAAATGGGATACACGTGTAAATACTGAATTGTTTCTCTAGTGTGAGAAACTGAAAGTCTAAATAAGGACTAAAAGGTATAATCGATAATGTGAAATTGGAAAAAAAGGGGCAAAGGGGAAAGGTAAATGGGCAGCATAGCAGAAAGGAAAGAAAGAAATGGAATTAATATGAGAATATGAAAAAATGGAAACAAAGTTTTTGTAGATTGGGTGGGATGGAGGGGTTGAAGGGAGGGCAGGAGAATGTGGAAAAAATAACCAAGATGGATTATGTAAAGGTGCAAATTTCCAATGATGAATGTCATTATATTGTATATGTTAAATATACCAATAAAATTAATTTAAAAATAATACTATGAGACAGATAGCAAACTCTACTAGAAATTAATAGCATTATGATGACATAAAGAACTATATGTTAGTATAACCATAGCCTGTTTAACATTTTTAAGTTTTTAATTTGGGATAAACTCAGACATTCAAAAAATTACAGAAGTAGTAGTTCCCAAATGTAACATATCATAACCATACTACAATAATGGAAACCAAGAAATTAATATTGATATAATAATAGACCTTGATATAATTATAGACCTTGTTTAATTTTGTCACACTAAAGTTGTTTTTATAGTTCAAGATCCAAATCAGAATGATCCACTACTTTTAATGTGCATGTCATTTCAGTTTCCTGTAATCTGTGATAGTTCTTTGGACCATTGCTTATGATGCTGGCAATTTTGAAGAGTCTTGGCCAATTGCTTTTATGGGGTATCTTTTAATTTGTGCTTAGCTGATGTTTCTGCATATTGAATGTGCATTTTGAATCATACATTTTGGGCAAGGATACCAGCAAAGTGATGGGACATCTTTCTCAGTCATCAGGTAGTATGTGATGCCAATCTGTCTTATGGCTGGTGATATTCATTTTTATCACTTGATTAAAAATATATCCAGCCATTTCTGCACTTATAGTTTTATTCTCTTTCATGATTAATGAGTATTTTGTGTGAAGATGTATTAGAACCCTGTAAACATCTTGTTTCTTGCTATACTTTTATTTTGTAATCCATTGATTATTTTAGCCTGAAATAACTATCATTAACTCAGGTAGTCAGAAAATGGTGCTCTTTTCTTTCCATCATTCTCTCTATGTATATTAGCTGAAATTCTGCTATAAGAAAGAGCTTTCTTTTCTTACATAGTTTTTTGTGTATTCAGTCATTTATATCAGTGTGGACATGAATATTTATTCTTTGGATTATATTACTATTATTGCCTATTTTTTAATTCAAATTTTCCCAGATTTAGTGATGGATGTGTAATTCATGTTGGCTCCTGTGTATTTTTTTTTTTTTTTTAATACTGGGGATTGAACTCAGGACCTTTTGTTTGTCGGGCAGCCACCATGCTGCTGAGCTAAATCCCTGGCCCAGCTCCTGTATAATTTTAACAGGGCAATATTATTATTTTAGGCCATTTTATTATAGGAAATTTCCAGGCTAATCTTTTATTTCTCTATCCTCTCCATAAAATTTGCTATTTCTCCCAAAACCCTGGATCCTTCTTACTATTATTTGCATCTGGAATGTCTCTCAGAGGCCCAGATGTTTAAGGCTTGGTTTCCAGGTTGGTGCTACTGGGAGATGGTAGAAAGTTTAAGAGGAGGAGCCTAGTAAGAGCTTTCAGGTCACTGAGGATTTGCCCTTGAAGGGGGCTCTGATCTCTTCCTCTTTTTTATATCTTGACTATGAAATGAACAGTTTTGCTATGTCACACACTTCTGCAATAATATGCTAGCTATGTGCTGCAGGTTCAAAACAATGGAGTCAATTATCATAGACTGAATTCTCCATAGACTGAATTGTTTTGAGTCAAAACAAACCTTACAACTTTATAAGTTGATTGTTTCAGGTATTTTGGTACATTAATCGAAAGCTGACTAATGTGCTTCTACTGCCATTCAAAAAATGGCATTTGAATACCAAGAATTTGGCTCCTAGTTATGTCAATTGTTACTATAGTGTCATTGTGTCTAGACTTCTGTTAGTCAGCTTTGTGTCACTGTGACAAAATACAGAGAAAAACAACTTAAAGAAAGGAGGTTTGCTTTGGCTTATAGTTTCAGAGGTTTTAGTCAGTGGTTGGCCTGCAGCATTGCTTTAGGTGTGTGGCAAGGCAGAAACATGATAGTGGAAGGATATGGAAGAGAAAATATTCTTTCCTTATTGCATCCAGGAGATGGGGGGGAGAAAGTGAGAGACATAATATATTCTATCTAGTAGGGCAAGCCCCTAGTGACCTACTACCAGCTACGCTCAACCTTCTAACAGCCCACTCAGCTACGAAGTCATTGCGGAACTAATCCACTGTAAAGGTTAGCAGCTGCACGGCTCAGGCACCTTCTTCAAACCCATTGACTGTCTGCCAAGCCAGTTTAGTGTATGACTTCAGGCGGCATTTGAAGTGCAAACCATTACGGCCTCTCAGGGTAGAAAATATGTGTATGTACCTGTATACAGACATGTGCATATACATCTATTTCTACTACTACCATATAAATTATGAACTTTTAATATACCTTATATGTCCCTAGCAAGAAGTCAGGTATAGATGGCTTGTAGCCTATAGGCAGACCAGAAATATTTTTTTTTGCTGGTTCATCTTTTACGAAAAAGAAAACAAAATAATAACAGTGGTTTCACTAAATAAGGCAAACACATGTCCTCCAAATAAGATAAAAGCATATTTTAAAAAATTTTTTGTATTATTAAAGAAGTTTGAAGTAGACAGAGTGAGAGTGAAGCACCACGACCTTCGAAGACTTAGGTGCTATCTTCATTTGTGCTTCCCTATCCCTGACTTACAGCTCCACCCTCAAAGTCACCCCAGGTCATAGTGCAGTACACCTGCTAGGGCTCCAGCGACTGTGTCCACACACCAGGCTGGAAGAAGACAGAAAAGGAGACAGGCAAAAGGAACTCCCTCCCACCTATCTCAGCCTTTTCTGAATGTCACCCAGGGATGCTGCTTACATCTCATCTGCTGCCCCTCAACAAATGAAGCTAGGAAATGCAATCTTATAATAGAGACATTGTAGCTAGAATCAAGTTAAAGTTCTATGAGTAAGAAGGGGCAGACAGATATTGAAGAGGAATCAAGCAACCTTTTATAGCAGGAGCATTTAAACATCTAAAAGTCTCATGTTGCCTTGTGTGTTGGCACATGCCTCTAATTCCAGAGCTCTGGGAGGCTGAGGCAGGATAAGCACAAATAGGAGCCTGGCCTGGGCAACTGTCTCAAAAAAAAAAAAAAAAAAAAAAAAAAAAAAAATCGTGTTGCCTGGTGTTGGCACATGCCTCTAATTCCAGAGCTCGGGGAGGCTGAGGCAGGATAAGCACAAATAGGGGCCTGGCCTGGGCAACTGTCTCAAAAAAAAAAAAAAAAGAAAAAGCCTGGAATGTAGTTTAGGACAAAAGCCCCGGGTTCAATCCCCACTAATGCAAGGAGGGAAAAGCAACTGGATGGATATTCATAGGTAAAAGAATCAAGTTGGATTCTTACATCATATACAAAGATTAACTCAAAATGGATCAATAATCCAAGAACTAAAGCCATAAAACTCTTAGAAGAAAACATAGGGGTAAATCTTCATGTTAATGGATTTGGCAGTTGACTCTTAGATGTTACACTAAAAGCACAAGAAATACGAGGAAAAAAATACATTAGAATTCATCAGAAGACTTTCTTAAAGACTTTTGTGCATCTATGGACATTGAAAAGAAAGTGAAAAGCAACTTCCAGAGTGGTAGAAAATATTTGCTAATTATATATCTCTTAAAGGTATAGTATGTAGAATATATAAAAAGTGCTCACAACACAACACAAAAAGACAACCAATTAAAATTGGGCAAAGGATTTGGGTAGATAGTTCTTAAAATAAGGCATATGAATTTCTAACAAAAACATGAAAAATGCTCAAAATCATTATTCATTGGGGAAATAAAACTAAAAATAACATATGACATGACCTTACACCCACTAGGATGGCTGCAAATAAAATGCCAGATATAATAATAGCTGGAGAGAATATGGAGAAGTTTCAACCCTTAGATGTTGCTGGTGCGATTGTAAAATGGCCCAGTCACTGTGGAAAATGACTTGGTTATTCGTCAAAGTTTTAGCAGAGTTAACCTTTGACCTCATAATTCTGCTTCTTCCTAAGCATAAACCCCCAAAAACTGAAAAGATATATTGAAGCAAGTATGTGTGCATGCTTGTCCACAGAAGCACTATTCACAATAGTAAAAATGTGCAAACAGCCCAAATATCCACCAGCAGATATACAGGTAAACAAATTGTGATATATACATAGAATGGAATGTTGTTTGGCCAGAAAGTGAAAAAGTATCGATACATGCCACAACATGAATGAACATCCAAAGTATGATGCTAAAAATGAGAGAAGCCAGATATGAAAGAAGGTAGAGCACATAATCCCACTTATAGGAAGTGTCCAGAATAAGCAAGTTCAAAAGGCTAGAGAATGTTTGATAGCTACCAGGGACTGAGTGGGTAGTTGGCTGGAGAGAAACTGCTTATGGGATATGCAGTTTTACTCTGAAGCAGTGGAAATGTTTTAGAGCAATATAAAGACAGTTATTGCACAACATTGCAAGTGCATGAAATCCCACTAATTATTTATTTTTAAATGGTTGGTTTTATTTTATGTGAATTTCATCTCAACAAATTACTTTAAAATTTTGGTTGTGGTCTCTAAAGTTTGGGACAGTGGATGTAGTGTATGTGAACACAGGTTTATTGAGTTTAAAGAATACAAACAAGGGCTGGGGATTTACTCAGTGGTTCCACTGCCTGCTTCGCAAGCACAAGGACCTGAGTTTGATCCCCGGTACCAAAAAAACAAAACAAAGCAAAACAAGATAATTGTCACTAAAACAACAAACTCAAAAGAATTACTGAAAAGTAGGCTAGACTAGAACTGGGGTATTAATTGGAAGGAATTTATGGAGGGGAGACAAAAGGAAGAATGATGTGATCCTTTGGTTTAAAAAAGAGCACCTTGATTACTATGTAGAGGATGGAATTTACGGGGCCATTTAACATTCAGTGACTCTGGTTGAGAGGCTGTTTCAGATATGTAGGCAAGGGACAATGGTGGATACATCTAGGACACAGGTGATGGGAAGTAACAGAGTATGAAAAGACTTGAAAAATATTTGAGAGACTTGAAAAATATTGGTCCGCTTTCCATTGCAGGGACAAAATACCTTACATATACAACTTAAAGGAGATGGGATTTATTTTGGCTTATGCTTTCAGAGGTTTTTGTCTGTGGTCAGTGGGCTTTGAGACAGAAACTTCATGGCAGAAGGGCATGCTGCCAACTTTATGATGGCCAGGCAGAGAGGATAAAAACGTGGAAGGGGGAGACAGACAGAGAGGAAGGGGCTGGGGACAGGATAGATCACCTCCAGTGATATACTTTTTCTAACTGGGTTCCATATCCTAATAGCCCATTCAGCTATGAACTCATCAGTGGATTAGCCCATTGATGATGTCAGTGGTCTCGTGATGCAGTTACCTTTCTAGTCCCCACTTCTGGGCATTGTTGCATTGAGGATCAAGCCTTCAATGCATGAGTTTTTGGAGGTGGGACTGCAAATTTAAACCATAACAGGAGCTTAATGTTGGATTAGATGTATCAAATAAAATACAGTGTGCGCAGTTAAATTTCAATATTTCAGAAATATTATTAAAATTATTTTTGTTTATCTAAAACTTAAATTCAACAATGGTCCTATTATTTTTAAACTATCAACCCTATGTTAGGGGTAAAAGAAAGGAAGAATTACTGGTGACATCTAGGTTTCTAGCACCAGCACTGGTAGGCAACAATACACTCTTCTGTGTTGGGGAACCTTGTGGAAAAATTGATATTTGAGGGAAATGGGGAGCATCATGCATTTAATTTGAATTTAACCTGTAATTGATAGATTAAGATAGATAGGATCACTGAAATAATATTTGTAGAGTAGAACAACATTGTGCAGTACAACATAGGTACATCAACAATTGAAAGATGTTCAAAGAAAAAAATCTCAGTATAGGAGATTTAGAAGTGGCTTTAAAGGGTGGGCGGGAAGCCTGGGTGGTGATAGTGCAGAAGCCTCAGGAGAGAAGTGGTGTACAAGTCAGAAGTTATAGAATCGTCCATCGATTGAGGACTTAAAGATCAGTATTTTTGGCAATTAGATTTTGGGAGACTGGAACAAAAACTCTTTCAGTGTAACATGAGCGGAGGGAGAGGACTGCAGATTTTATTTAAATTTAACTTTAGTGCATTAGGGAATGATGAGGTAAGGAAATAAAACCTGCTACAAATTTGATAAGTCTGTTAGCTTTTTGTCCCCATGACAGAATACTGGAGAACAACTTCAAGATGAAAGTTTTATTTTGGCTCATGGTTTTGGAGGTTTCAATCCGTGGTCTACTGGCTCTGTTACTTTAGGTCCAAAGTGAGGCAGAATATCACAGGGGTGGGAGTACGTGAAAGAGGAGGCTGCTCACCACATGGCAGCTTAGAAGAAAGGTGGCCAAGAAAGCCAAGAGCTGGACACAAAATATGCCCTTCAAAGGTGCGCCTTCTGTGACTACTTCCTCCAATGAGGCTCCACCTCCTCGACATAGACCTAGCAATAGTGCCCTCAGCTGGGGACCAGGCTTACAAGAAATGAGTCTTTGGGGGCATTCCAGATTCAAACTATAACAGTAATTAAGGGACTTACACTAGAAAATCTAGGCAAGCAGGATCAGAAAAAATCATGAATTCTAAATTCAGTATGTTGTTCTTTATTATTATTAATATTTATTTTGCAGAGCACTGAAGCAAAAGTTAAGAATCCATAATGTGGATTCTAGACAAATAATAAGTGAAGAATTGAAATTTTCCCCCAAGTTTTTCCTTTAGTTTGCTGAAGAAGACCCTAACTTTTTGTGTTTGAAACCAAAACTGATGTATATAGTAGAACTGTATAGCTAAACTCTAGATGATTATAAAATGCAGACTATTTTCTTTTAGGTTTTTTTTGCTTTTCAGCCTTGGTGATTTTTAATAGCCATCCTTCTGAATATCTTCAGAGTTGATTAACTGTTCTTATCACTTTATAATATCCATGACAGGTGTGTTTGTAAATGCAGGAGCTAGAGATAGTAGAGTCTGTCTAAATGCTGTCAGTTAAAATTGACTTGGTATATACTGAAGGGTACCATGCTATAAGAAAATAAATATAACTTAAAGGCAAAAACACTAAACACCCAGTTAATTTATGGTGAAACATGCTCAGTTTATGATTTTAGTTAATACATACTTTAACTAGAACAGTGTTCTGCTCTCATTTTTATTAAATACTGTAGGTGTTTGCTGGGGCATGAGGTAATAACACAAATACAATTAAAATGACCATAAAATTAAGGGTCTCCACATAGGCTTCCAAGGATGGGTCTGTTTGAGGCTTCTAGTCGTCGGCATTGGGTGGTCTGCTATCGGGGTATGATACTTAAATAGAGCCTTTTCTCCCTTAGGTCTGTAAGGTGTTAAGGTGTTTTTATAAAACCCCATAAACCCTCATTAAACACATTTTTTCATAAAGAAAACTTAAATGTTTATTTGACATGTTTTCTGTGGCACTATTTTGGCATTTTTACCAAGTTCTTTAGAGAATCACTCTAATAATTCTGTACAGCACTAAGGGGAGGGGGAAGGGTTATTTATGCAGGACTTTGTGCATTGAACTGCCTGATCCACTAAGCAACAGGCACAGGATTTTGGCATATTTTAATTTAATAAGGAAAAAGATTAAAAGAATCAAGGTGGAGAAAGGATAATTTCAAGTATTGCATATTAACTGAACAGAAGGTTTGACTACAAAATGAATTAACAGTTTTTCAAATATATATTATTTACTACTTGGAGATTGGTTTGCCCTAAACACTCTATAAGAAATAGCAGCATTTGCCCCCATCCTGTAACTCTTTATTCTCCTTTCCTGTTTTATATTTTATTTATTTGTTGTGGTTACCAGTTGTTTGTCTGCCTGAATGTAACTTTTACAGGAAAGAGATTTCTGTCTTTTGTTTGCTGTATATATTCCATGTCTAGCACACTGTTTGGGAATAATGGCAGACAATAAATATTTTCTGAATGAATGGATAAATGAGGGAATAACTTAATAAATTACGTTCCATATGTGTTTCATGGTGAAGCATGAACTTCAAACTCTTTCACAGCCCAAACTTCACATGCATCTAACTTTCTCTTACTTAAGGATCTCATTCTTTCCTCATTTACTCCACATCTTGAATCACAAAATCTTGGCATCAGTAGGAATAATATTTGTATGATAGAGTAATGATGTGAAGTCAGCCCATGGCTTTTTGGTGATGTCATGAAGCAGTAGTCCATATAAATACGTTGGTGCTCTAGAATTTCCTCCAAGTAGAAACAGGTGGTTCTGTTAATCTTTTTTCCCCTTCTGTATTTTAAGAGAAAACACGTCAGTTCACAGAAATATTGGTATTTGTAGTCTCTGTATTCCTTGGAAATATTTAACCAGGGAGAAGGATTCTGGGAATTTGAAAGAATAGGAAATGAGCAGGAATCAACTCTCCACCAGACAAGAATCTCCCTGCAATCTGACAGAAAGGACTATTATGGAATTCTAGAGTCTACTGAATGTTTGCAACTTTCAGAGGAAAACTTGCATGGTAAACAGCAGTTAATTCCAGTAAATATCAGCTCTTAGCACTATACCCCTTATCCTTCACGCTCTCCACACACCCCATGGCAGTGCTGTGCATGAGTTCCTAAAGCATATTGCATGTGGCCTGTGGGAACTAGAATTGGCAATAAAGTCTTTGTCTTCAAATGTCAGCGCTCTGTGATCAGATTAATTGTGACTTCTGGTTACAGGGGTGCAGACACAGAGGTGGACGGTCATAGTTGCACCTCCTTCTGTTCTTAAGAGCCCTTCTACCCCTGTTGAAGTAACTTAAGTTATTTAGAGGGCTAGTATGTCTTTTACAGTCAAAATTTTTTGTTTGCTTTTGCTTTTGCTTTTTGTTTTGTTTTCCAGTACTGGGGATCAAAAGTGGCAGTGTTGCCACTGATCTAAATCCCCAGCCCTGGTATGTCTTTTCTATACCCTCCTCAGTTTTTCTCCTTTTATCATTTTTGGAACCAGATCTTCTGGGACTTTATGAAGAGAGCAACTGTAAATACTGTGCCAGGGACCTGGAATGGCTCAGAAAAGATATAGATTCAAGAGAGACATGAGAAGATCCATAGCACACTTCAAGCCAATCCTTGGCACATAGCCTAAAACTATGAAGGAAAATTTGAATCTGGAGTTACCCTATTATCATGAATATCTGGTTTTCAGTAACACAAAGCATATAAAGAAACAGAGAAGTAGTCCCCACTCAAAGGAAAAGAGTAAGGCAACAGAAACTTGTTCCTGAGAAAGACCAAGGTCAGGGCTACAAGATAAGGACTTTAAAAGAAGTGTGTTAAGGATCTCAAAGAATGAAAGGAAATTTGGAGGAAGTCAAGAAAAAAATATTCCATACAGAACTACATATGCAATAAGAATTATCAATAAAAGGCAGAAGACATAAAAGAAACAAAAAATAAATTACAGAGTGTAAAAGTACAATAGCTAAAATTTCAAAATTCACTAAAGGTATCCAAATGTAGTTTGAACAGGCGGAAGAGAAAAATGTGCAAACTTGGAGATAGGGGAATGGAAATTACAAAGTTTGAGAAATAGAAAGACATGGCTGAAGAAATGTGAACAGTGACCGTGGGACCGCGGGACATCAAGCAGACTAACATCACACTGTGGGAATTCAAAGAGCAGAAAAATGGGCAGAGAGATTGCTGGGAAAAAATGGCTGAAAACTCTAAATTTGGTTTAAGACATGAATCTAAGCATAGAAGGAACTCACCACACTGTAAGTGGGATGAACTAAAATAGATTCACAATGAAATGGATTGTAATCAAACTGTTGAGAGAGAATTTTGAAAGCTGGAAGAAAACATGTACTCATTATAAACAAGGGATTCTCAATAAGTTTGTCAGCAGATATTACATTACAGGTCACAAAATTTGGAGGTCTGAACAGAGTAGGCTGATCTATTCAAAATGCTGAAACAAAAACAAAGACAGGAACATCCCTGTCAAACAAGAACCCTATATCCAGCAGTACAGTCCTTCAAAAAGTAAGAGAGAAATTAAGATATTCCTTGATAAATGTTGAGATAATTCTTTACCACTAGATCTAGCCACAAGAAATGTTCAAGGGAGTTTTACAAGGTAAAATGAAAGAAAACTAGAAAGTAACCTGATGTCTCATAACAAAATAAAGACCTCAGTTAAGATAAATACATTGGCAATTATCAAGGACATACTGTGATAACAGTCTGCAATTCCACTTTTATGCTTTTTATATGACTGAAAATACTAATGAACCAAAAAATTCATATAAAAGCTAGCATTATTATAAGTTTAGTTTGTAATTCCATGTTTTTCAAGATAATTTAAAAGATGACTGTTTTTAAATTAATTACTAGTTTATATTTTTTGACATACAGTATACAAAGATAATTTTGTGACATCAGTAACTGAAAGCACTGGCTGCATAACTGTAAATGGGCAGAATTTTTGTATGTTATTAGAGTTAAGATGATAAAAATACAAACTAGAGTGTTATGACTTTAAGATGCTACATCCAAGATTGGCATGGCAATGCAAATCTGTAATCCCATCTCAGGAGGCTGAGGCAGGAGGATCACTATGAGTTTGGGGCCAGCCTAGGCTACATGGTGAGTTCAAGGATGCCTTGAACTACATAGCAAAAGCCTGTCTCAAAAACCCAAAAGACCAAACCAAACCAAAACAACAAAACAAGAAGTTATATGCAATATCCATGGTAACTACAAAAGAAACAATTATAGAATTTACACAAAAATAAATTAGAAGGGCAGTAAAGTATTTCACTACAAAATGTCAAATTCAAGAGGCAATAATGCAGGAAATGAGGAACAGAAACTATAATATATATATATAGGATACAAATAGCAAAATGACAAAAGTAATACCTTTTTGTCGATAATTACTTTAAGAATGAATGGATTAAACTCTCCAAAAGATAGAGATTGAAAAATGAAAATAAAGCTTTTGTACATGGGAAAGCAATTAAGAGCTGGAAGAAGCAGGGAGAGAGGTGGGAAGGGTAGGAGATGAAAAATGAGTCAAGATACGTCATGTACCAACTTCCCATGCTGAATGCAATCATTCTGTACTGAAAACATGTACTTTTTTTTTTTTTTTTTTTATACCGGGGATTGAACTCGGGACCTTGCATTTGAGAGGCAGGTGGCACAACCACTGAGCTAAATCGCCGGCCCTGTACTAATTTTTTTTAAAGACCCCATTGTCTGCTCTTTATCAGAGGTTCATTTTAGGTTCAAAGGTGCAAAAGATAGAAAGTGAAAGGGTAGAAAAATGTTTTCTAAGTTACTTTTCTCATTGCTAAGACAAAATACCCAACACCCACAAGTTAAGAAAGAAAAAGTTGATGTAGCTCACAGTTTCAGTCCATAACCAGCTGGCTCCAAGGCAGAGTCGCACATGGCAAAGGGGCAATAGTTCATGGTGGCAGAAGACAGCAAAAGCAACAAGAGACCTTAACAGTGTATCCCCGCCCCTGTTAACTTATTCAGAATACTTAGGTGGGGAGCATTCACACACTTAACCCTAGTGTCCTTGGGCCTAGCATTGCACCATGAATCAGTTACACATTCTAGATTCAGTCGACTGGGAAAAAGCTCCACCAGTGAATGCATGAGGCTTTGGTGGTCATCTGTGCATAAGCCATAACATACTCCATAAAGATAGTAATAAAGAATGAGCAGAAGGCATATTAGCATACAATAAGAAGTTGAACGCCTTCAACCTAAGAAGAAAAGCCTTCATCAGGCACCTACTCTGCTGGCCCTTTGATCTTGGACTTCCAGTTTACAGACTCTTGAACAGTTACATTTCTGTTATATAAACCACTCAGTCTGTGGTGTTTTTGTTATGGTGGCTTGAGCAGCCTAAGACTGAAATGAGTGAAAATAAAAGCACAGAATGCCACACATATGAAAGCAATGATAAAAGGGTAAATTTATACCTATAATGATTAAATTTAAAAACAAGAGAGATATAAAGCTAAAACTTAGGTAACTAGAAAAAAGAAAAACTAAATCCAAAGCTAGCAAGAGAATGGAAGTAATACTGTAAAGAAACAAATGAAATAGAGACTAGGGAAACACTAAGGAGAATGAACAAAGCCAAAACTGCTTCTTCCAAAACTTCAATAAAATTGGTAAATCTTTTGCTAGATAAACTAAGTAGGAGAGAAGACTCAAATTATTAAAATCAGAAATAAAAGTGGGGACATAGCTGGGCATGGTGGAGCATGCTTATTGTCTCAATTACACGGAGGCAGGAAAATCACAAGTTTAAGTCCATCCTGGACAACTTAGTGAGACCCTGTCTCAAAAGTACAAAGGGGTTAGAGATATAGCTCAATGTAGAGCCTCTCCAGATTCAAACCCCAGTATAAAAAATAATAATTTTAAAAGGGGGGTTATCACATACTAATTAAATCTGCAGTAAAACTACTTCCAAGCCTTGCTACTTTGCGAAGTAATGGGAGCAGGACTTCAATGTACGAATGGGGTGTGTTCCACAGTGAAACCCGTATCACCACTCTGCATGTTCCGTCATTTCTAACACTTGCACACTTCCATTCTTAATTCATGAGCCAGCTATTTAACTGCATTTGATGGCACTATTTTATTTAAACATGTTTGAAGTGAGGTGGCAGTGTCCATTCCATTGGCTGGAATTTTGTTTTTCCACGATTTAATGGTAAAAACAAACAAACAAACACCAGAAACTAATACATTTAAAGAAATTAAATAAGAACTTAAAGGAAAGAATTTAAAAAAGGACAAGATGCTATGAACGAGGAAGAGGTAGATTTTTTTCAAAAATAACTGAAGAATTTGCAGAAATGAAAAATATAGTTCCTGCAAATACAAAACTTGGTGGGTAGGTGTTATGGTTTCGTGTGCTATTTGATTGGACTGAAGGAAGCCAGATAACTGGTAAAACAGTATTTCTAGGTGTTTGAAGGTTTTTCCATTAGATATTAGCATTTGAATTATTAGATTACTCTCACCAGTAGAGATGGACATCTTCCAGTCCTTTGGAGACCCAAATAGAAAGGCAAAGGAAGGATGAATTTGATCTCTTTGTTTAAGCTGGCATACTCCTTTCTTCCTACTTGTGGACATTGGCATGCTTGGCTCCTGGGCCTTTGTACTCAAATTGGTGCTTACACCATAAGCCCCTGCTCTGGGCCTCAGGATTTTGGACTTTGAATTATACCACTGGCTTTTCTGATTCTCTATCATGCACATAGTAGATTGTGGGACTTCTCAGTGTCCATAATTGTGTGAGCTAATTTATTCTTTCTTTCTATCTATCTATCTATCGATCGATCATCTGTCTATCTGTCATCCATTGATTCTATTTTCCTGGAGAGTCCTAACTAATACAATATGTTAAAATGTATTTAGGCACCTTTGAAGAAAGAACTGGTGAACTGAAAGGTAGGTCTGAAGAGACAGGGATGTAGCATAGAGTCGGGAGTGGGGGAGTAAAAAATAAGAATTAAAAAAACATACAGAAGAATCTCTATACTGTTCTCCATGGTGGTTGAACTAGTTTGTTCCCATCAACAATGCTGAAGCCCCCACAACAGGCTTGCCAGTGTTTGTTATTACAGTACTTGATTTCTTGATGATAGCCATTCTTTCCAGAGCAAGGTGGTTATCTCAGTGTTATTTTAATTTGCATTACTGTAATGGCCAGAAATATTGAACATTTTTTCATGTATTCACTGGCCTCTGTACTTTTTCTTCTGAGAAGTATCTTCATTTTGGTTGCCCATTTGTTGATAGGGTCTTTTATTTTAATCTTTTTTAAATGAGAAGGGGAGCAAGAGATGGAGGGAGGGGAGAAGGAAAGGAAAATGGACTTTTAAAAATTAAAATGGAAATAGAGAAATAGAGCTTTTACAATGGGAAGGGGATGAAGAGTTGGAGAGAGCAGGGAGGAATTCGAGAGGAAAGGGCCAAAAAATGACTTAAGATGTGTTATATAGATTTACAACCCCCCAATAAATGCAATTATTATGTACTATAAGCATGTGCTAATAGAAAACATCTGAAAAGAAACCATGGGAGGTCTAACATTTGTCTCATGAGTTTGAGTAAAGGAGATGGAAAAAATAGAGAGAAGTAGTAATTGCTATGTTTGATGAAACTATGGCAGGGAATTTTCCAGAACTGGAAAGAAAGCTTAGAAAGACTGAGGGAGACAGGTGGGTCGGAAGGGGAAGCAGATTAAAAAAGAATTAAGGATGCTATCTACATGCACCTATGCCATAAGATGAATGTAAATTTCATGTACTGCAAACATATACTAGTAAAATACAAAAATTTAAAAATAGGGAAAAAACCCCAAAACTGCTGATATCTGAAAATAATGCTAAAAATGGTTAATTCGTAAATATTGATAAGTTGACACTATTAGTTCTTGCTTTTCTACAGTGTCTCCAGAATAAAAGTGTAAGAAGATCCTAAGAAGGATCTAAAATTCTAAGCTTTTGTACTGATGTTTCTGGAAAAAGATTTTGTGAGCAAGGAGGTTGAAACTATTGGCTATGAGTTAAAGAGATTTTTTTGGAAGATTTTTCACATATTTCTCAGTTTCCAGATTGTATTGCATTACAAAAATACAAATAATGCCCTTTTTATTATCAGACTATGTATTATAAGGGTAGAATTTAATGGATTGTAAAATAGAGCTGGGTAATGAATTAAAACATTTTCAATTAAAACTTCTCATCAAGGAATATAAAGAAAATGTTTAGACTGAAGCTATGCTTATATGTAGTTAGCTGTGTTTTCAATAATTAACTAATGTGTGGTTTTTATTCTGAGTGTAATATTTGTTTTGAAATTTAAACAACAAATAATAATATATATGTATATACTTTTCTTTTTTTGCTTAAAGTCACATTTTGTCATATTTGGCTGCAAAGCATATGGTGGGACCGGTATGATTCCTACCCAATGGAAATATGAATAAAACCACACAAAAATGGTTCCACTGTGTCATCTTATTCAGTGTAGTCTCACAAAAATAAACTCTTTTCACCACAGAAACTTGGTTGTCATTTCCCACTCTTCAATATGATCACTCTTAACTTCACTTCTAGAACCTTATTTCTTTTTTAAATTGGTGTCTACTCTAAAGTGACTTAAAGATTGTTTATTTGCTTTGGAATCCTTCACTCTTCATTTTTACTACATTTCTAACTTTAAAATGCATATTACTAAAAACGAGTGGAGCCTTTGTCGTAGTTTGATCTTGGTAATCTGAGAGTGTTGGCTCATTTGTTGAGAGTTTTGCATTATTTGTATTTGTACTGCATTTGATATTTTTCTGTATGTTTTAATTTTTAGAGATGTTTTTAGTACATGATTGAGAACTAACTTAATTCTCCAGAATATTCAGTGTAAACTTTTAGTTTTCTTCCTTAGCTTGCGTATCAGACAGTGTATTTGTGAAACATTTTAAAATCCAGGCATGTTAGGTTTATCTTGACAGTAATCTGAGACACAGAATTCAGCTTCAAAAAAGGCATGAATTATGGCCAGATCTTCTAAATAGATCACAGACAGATTTATAGCAAAACATTACTTGCACAAGAAGAATATAACATGGGCAATCATAGTAGACTCCAATTATTCACAGTTTATACATTTAAAAGGGGTAATACCCTAAATGAGGCACAATATTCCAATAATAATGTGGTACAAAGTATGTTTGAGGGGAAACTTTAAATGCCTATTATCATTTATTTAATAAATTCCTGTATGACATAATTTTTTAATTTTTTTTCCTCAACCTTAGTACTGTTAAAAATTTGAACCAGATAATTCTTTGTTGTTCATGGTGCTTTTGTTGTGTCTAAGATGTTTAGCACTATCCCTGGTTTCTGTTCCCTAGATGCCCATAGCACTCAGCCCAGTGGTGACAATCAAAAATCTCTCCAGATGCTGCCAAAGTGCCGTGTGGGGCAAAATTTATTGTGATTAAGAACCATGACTCAGGGTGTTGTGTTGCTAAATATTCATTCAGTTCCTGGTCACATCAGGTCTAGCCACTTAGTTTCCAGCTGTTTTCTTTTGTACTTAAGGTTCTTCTGTCAGTTATACTTTTTTCCACATCTGAGTTATTTGTTTCTTTTAAAATCTATTTTATGCTGCTAATGTCACAATGGGTAAAGGAAAAGAAGTTTATTTTGGGTTCACAGTTCTGGTCCAAGCTTGAGGGGCCACATCTGGTGATCCCTTTTATTCCTTGCAAAGTCCTGTGGTGGGGCGAGGCCTCACATGAGAGACAGAGATGCAGAGTCCCAGTCAAATTGACTTTTAGAGCAGGCCCACTCTAGAGACAACCTGTTAACCCCCCAGTAATCCATTACTTGTTCACATGAATTAATCCATTTTATGAGCGCAAAGCTTTAATCACCTCTTAAAGGTTCTACTTCTTGATATTCGTGGTGGAGATTAAATTTCAACATGAATTTCAATGGGGACAAGCCATATTTAAGCCATAGTATTTTCTAAATGTGTACATTTTTTTCTTTCTACTTTTGATTTCATTTTATACGAAATTTACCAGTTTTACCAGAGTCATTTGAAATTCAGCCTATCTTTACAGAACACACCTGCAGTATACTGTACATACATAATAATTTACTTATTTTCAATACTTTTATTACCAGCACAAGTAAAGATAAGAACTATGTTATATTGTAGGGTTAATTCTTGTGAAACACAGCTTGGAAAGTTTCTCTAAATTGATAATATGTCACTAATAACAGCCCTTTGAGTGCAACATCGATATCAGTAATTTGCCTTGTTGATACTGGTGTGGCCCCAAACCTGCTTTTCTGAATGTCTTTAAAATTGTTTTGTGAGATAAGAAAAAGGTGTTGATTAAAATCAGAAGAGATCACCCCTTTACTTACTCTTTGTTGAAGGAAAATAATTTGGTTGATCACAGTTTCTTGATATAGTCACACTATTTGCTTGCCAGTGATTGAGTGGAACCATTCTAGAATTACACAGGGAGGTGATGAATATATAAGCTATGCAATCTTGTGAAAATGCAGTAAGCTGAGAGTGGCCTGACAATGGATTTGTAGATTAGGGGAAATGAGATGTGACACTTTAAAGTTTTAAAATATTTTTCAGTACTGAGGCTTGAACTCAAGGCCTTTGTACTGAGCCATATCCCTAAGAATTAAGATATATCATATAGAGGTACAAATTCCCAGTGATGAATGTGGTCATAATGCATACTTAAAATGTACCAGTAAAGTCAATTTTTTAAAAAGGCAGCCGCTATTTGGTCCCCCTATGAAATTAATGCTTTTTTCCATTAATTTGAAACATTCTTCTTTCTTTCTAGATCTTTTATTTTCTCTTTCTTGATTTTCAAAATTAGGTATTTCTTTTCTTCTGACTGCTTCCATTCTCCATATCTTGCTATTTACTGGAGTAGATCATGATCGCTATTCTGCGAGGATAGAAAATGATGTGACAGCAATTAAATAATCCTTATGCCCTTCAAATCATAACTTGCAAATGGGCAGAAGCATTTTTGTGTCAAACTATTCGAATTTGAGAGCAAAAACTAATTAATGTTGCTCATCTTTATTTAGTAATTATAATAAATTCAATTCCTAAAATTAGAAGCACTTATTCTCCTCTTCTTTGAAAGAGAGTGAAGCGGGCTGGGGATTTGGCTCAGTGGTTCTGCCGCCTGCCTAGCAAGCGCAAAGACCCGAGTTCAATCCCCAGTACCAAAAAAGAAAAAAAGAAAATAAGCGAAGGGTTAGGGATAGAAGGAAGTAGTGAGTTTGCTGGGGGGGTTGTAATAAATCAAGATACCTATGAATAATTAAGCATGTGTCATATAGTTTATGAAGAATATATGAAATATTCCATTTACATTTTAAAGACACCCTTCTTATAGTTAATATAACTGGGTACCTTCTTATACATTTCAATGTTGACATAATTGATATTTCTAGAATTTGCATGGGAAGATGCAATTTGTCTTCATTAAAATCCTCTGCTTCGTATCATAAGCATTCACCACAGAGCTTCTCCCCCAAAATGTCCACCTTTTAACCCTGAAACTTATGAATGTATTATTTCTTGCAGGCAAAAAACAGAAGTTGAGGTAGAAGAAAGAAGCAAGTTCGCTAATCATCTTGGCCTTAAATTGGAAGATTATTCTGGATTATCTGGGTGAGTCCAATGTAATCACGTGAGTCTCTAACCATAAAAATGAGAAGCAGAAGAGAATCAGTGTCAGAGTGGTATGATGAGGAGGATTTGACCCGCGATTGCTGGACTGCAATATGGAAGGGGACCATGTACTCACTTTATTGCAGAAAGATTTGAGTGGCTATGATTTAGATGAATGTCCCCCAAAGGTCTATGTTTAAAGGCTTGGTTTTTAGGGTGGTACTTACAGAAGACAGTGGGTCTTCTGGGAGGCAGGGCCTCACACAGGGTCTTTAGGTCTTTGGGGTATGCCATGGGATTAAATGGGATTCTGTGACCCTGGACCTTTCTTCTTTATTTCTTTGCCTTTTCATGAGTGGAGCAGTTTGTTCCATCACATACTCTTGCTGCCATGATGTACTGCCCCAATCTTAGAGTAGAACTTCCAGAACTGCTAGCCAAAATAAATAATGTCTCTCGATAAGTTAATTCTCTTTGGTATTTTGTTATAGTAATGGGAATCTGACTAATATATTAATAATAGATAAAAACTGGTCACTTCCAGTAAAAAAGTACCTTGCAATATGACTTTATGATACTTTACATAGTAGAATCTATGTTATAGCCCCTTTATTGCAGAGTGGCCTGCAATAAATTCTTTTGTCAAAAGAATGAAGCAATAGTGCCAATTCTGATTTTAGGCCTCATGAAGATTTGGGCATTTCCATACTTTCTTAGATACCTGCCTCTTCCTGAAATAAGTCTGACCAACTTGAATAGGGATCATATACCATGTTTGTTAATGTCCTTTCATGAACTGATGAGGCCAACACACAGAGGTCTGCTTGAATGTGTGTCATTTGCTTTGCTCTTACCCATCAAGGCTTGAGAACTGTGCATTTTCCCAAAACTAAGATCTTCTGGCTCATTGTCAGTCAAGTCGTGCCAGAGCTTCTAGCCAATAAAAGCATATAGGGAAAATAAATTTGTCATAGGAAAAGTACAGGAAAGTGATCACTTTCAGGCAGTGCTACAGTAAGAACACTGTTAGGCTGCATTTCACAAATGTTAAAAACTAAATGCCTTGCCAAATATCTTTTTAAACTATGTGTGTGTGTTAATTAAAACACAAGCATTTTTATATACTTCCAGCCTGCAGTGAGGCCTAAATTCAGTTCTACAGCAAAACCCATAGAGATTTACAAGACCTATTTGCCTGGGAACCAAGATGGATATTTGTGAACACTTTTTGCACACATGACTCAAGCATGTTTTTGCTAACCAGCTCCCAGGTGTGAGGAGTGGGGAGAAGTGGGGATTGAATTTCAGTAAAACATAGCAGGTACAGTGGTGGTCCCAGAGAAACACCTCCCTTTAATTCACAGAGTACCAGGTCACTTCATTGTTTTCTTTAGCACTTGTACCTTCCTTACAGCTTCAAATACGTACTACATGAAAAGTGTTTTTAGAAGACTGAACGATGGCTGGTAGAAACCCAACTGGCTGGGAACGGAGGTTCCTGTCTTTGTTTTTTTCTCTAGAGTATAGCATAATAGTGATGATGCTTCCCTTCTTTTTGGCTCAGAAATTACTTAGCAATACATATAAAAAGACAAAAGGAGAGCAAGGCAGTCTACAAAATATTGATATTCTAGTTATTTGAGTATTTTTTTAAAGACCTCATAGTCTATATGCATTTGTCAGGTTCAGAGTAAATTTGGTTTCCTGGAGACATAGAATGCAGAAGGAATAGAATTTGAAATGTCTTTCCGATACCATATATACCATGAAAAGAGTTTCTGATGTTGCTATAATAAGGATGTGACCATTTGTGGGCTCATATGTCGAAGCCATGAGAAACAGCTTCCTGAGGTCAGTGAGGCAGTGGCAACATGCAAAGAAGTGTCACCTACATGTCAGTGCTGAAAAGGGCAATGACCTGTACATAAAGCCCAGTCTTCAACCAGTTACAAGAATTCCTTCTCCACTTTCCTATTCCCCAAATCACTTGTTCTTTTGTTATCTCTGCATCCTCTCTTTTCCCTAGCAAGGTGGCCATTAGTGTTTGTTTTCACTAGATTACTATCTGGATCAACACTTTAGATTTGAGAATAGGAGATACACAGTGTGTTTTGCCATAACCCACGTATCTCCTTACGGAAGGATATGTTTATTACTGACTATTCCAGAAGAGGAACATGATTTAGGAATTACTGTTATGTTTGTCCTGGGAGGTACTTGTTGGAATGAAAAAAATCCCACACAAAGAGATTAGGCACGAGTTGAGCTCTGAAGTTGCAATGTTCTGTTTCCTTTTATTTATTTCTTTTAAAGAAATTTCTCAGATTTTTCTCTTGCATTGACCCCAGATAGAATTTTGAGAACTAATTTTTTTCAGCTGCATCCACACTTAGGTTTTAAATTGCTTTTGTTTCCTAATTCTGTGGTCACTCAGATTATTTATTGGTGGTTCAAAAGGTGTCATATAGCAGCAAAGTTATTTACTTTATATACATAATTACTAACACACACAACATATGCACATGTACACACTCACATAAATTTGTGTCCAAGTGGATTTTTAAGCGACTGGAAGAGAATCTAAAGTTGCTGTATTGTAGATAAACTTGTTTTGACAATTCCTTTATCAAGAATTTTAAAAAATCCTATAGTAGATGAAACCTGATATTCTTTGCTTAAAAGTATTCTGTGTTGCAAAAGAATTTTCAGCTCTTTCTAAAATTTACATTTGTATTTCAATTCAGGATTTATAGAAACTTCGTAGTTCACCTTCACTGGTTTACATGATAATATTCTATGGATTAGAAGCAAGAGTGCAAAGCAAAGCTGGGGTCCAGAGTATGAGCTTAGGTCTTGCCTCTAAATTGTTACCACTGATTTTAAACTTGATCTGAAATATAAGGATTAAAAATTTTCATATTTATGAAAAGTTTTGGGGATCATATATTTATAATTTGAATTAGGTTTTAAGCAATTTTAGAGATGTTGCTATTTAAGAGAAATCAATGGTGAATCTTTCCCCCACTTTGGAAATAATTATCTTGGAATTCATTTTGGGTATACATCCAGACCTTCATGCATTGTTGGCTTGAGTGCCTAAGTTTTAGTCCAGCTGTGTTAGTGTTAACAAAATACCTTGAACTAGATAATATGTAAACGATAGAAGTTTATTGCTCACAGTTCTGGAGACTGAAAAGTCCCAGATGAAGGCACCAGCAGGTTTGATGTTTTGCTTCAAAGATGGCACTTTTTTGTTTTTAATCTTTGTTTTATTTTAAATTGATAGATACTGGCACTTTTAAAAAAATGTATACTCACATGGCAGAAGAGGGTAAGAGTGCTTGCTTGCACCTCACTTTATAAGAGTAGTAATTCCATTCTTGGGGGTGGAGGCCCTCGACTTAATCACTTCCTAAAAGCCTCACCTCTTAACACTGTCACATTGGGTGTGAGATTCCAACATATGAACTTGAGTTAGGGTTAGAACATTCAGAACACAACAGCCATATACATCATTTATGCAGACTCTTTGCTTTTTGTCTAATATCCACATCATGAATTCCCTATTATTACAATAACTACAATATTCCAAAATTATCTCTAAAACTTTTACACCAAAGTGCACTTAGTGATAGAGAACGTGAACACTGCATATCTTCCCTAAAGAAGTGTGGGCCTTAGCCCAAAGTAGACCAAATCATATTCAAGCTTTCTTCAACTGCTTTATGTTAAATATTAATGTAACATTTTCACTATGGTTTATAATTGTTTTAATTTAAACTGTTTTAAATTTATTACCATGTATAAAATTAGTGCCATATTTATGTTCCATTCTGGTATACCCAACATGACTCTAAAGCAGCAAACAAGAGTCATATTCTTCTACCATTCATTCTTAACATACTTAGCAGGTATTCTTTTAGTGCTTACTGGCCAACACCATGGAGGGTGCTAGACATCGAGAATATATAACATTTTTTTCAATTAATTAAAAATGTAGTATGGAAAGGACAAAGGTGAGCCTATAACTGTAAAAAGTATATCTGTCAATCCCCGGAACTGAAAAAAAAAAAAAAAGGGATATCTGTGCTTTGGTAATTGTGAATAGAATATGGTCAGAGCCCCAAGGCAGGAGCCAAGGAGTATTAAGAAAATTCCATAGGGCAGGCCTCATCTATACGTGAAATACACTGAAAGCTGAGATGTTTACTGGAGGAGGAGGAGAAAGGGCATTCTAGAAAGGTAAAGTAGTAAGAAAAGACACAAAGGTGTGAAAGGCATGTTCAGTGTTTCTGGTTCTTTGGAGTACTATGATGAAGAGAGATAAAGTTAGAGTTGTAGAGAAGCCAGATGGTACTGGGCTGTACATGCCATATTTCAACAGGTATTTTATCTTGTGGAATGTCTAGGACCCCAGAAAGAGTTCTAGGCAAAGATCTGGTGTGATCAATTTAGCATTAGAGTGGATCATCATTTGAATAAAGCAAAACTTGAACTATGGCAAGAGTACAGGGTTAGTTAGCTATGGCAAGCGTTCGGGTGCAAAGTGACAACAACCAATAACCTACACCATACAAATGGACAGTGACAAAGGGACTTACACCAGGAGATATTACTGAGAATTTTCAGGACTTTATTATCAATTTGATGGAATAGCTTACAAGAGAAGATCAAAGAAAAGGAAGGATAAAAAATGATTCCCCAATTTTTTACTTGAAGGATGGCAAATAGTGCCCTTAATTTAGATACAGAATAGTAGAGAAAGATCATTTTTCTTTATTTTTTTATTGATCTTGGATTCAACACAAACAACCAATGAGCTTCTCCACTGTGGGCAGCAGGAAGCCAGGGCATAGTGGTTGTGAGTCAGACCTCTTGATTCATACATGACAAGTGGATTTCTGTTCAGCCTTCTGACACGGAAATCTGTGAGTGCCTGGCTGACTGAAGTACCTGAAAGCATGTAAGATTTTCTACCTCTGTTTTTGGTCACCCACCAGTTGAAGCTTTCGGGGTTTTACTCTACTCAAACATTTCCAGCTTCTCCTAACTCAGTGCCAAACTGTTAATGCAGCACCTTGGCCATTTTCCTCTCTCCTTTTCTGTGTAAGCATAGAGTCACCAAGTGGCCCAGCTGTCTCTAAACAGTAGTGACACTTCAGCTGGTAAGCTGACTGGACACACTTCCATAAATTCAGTGGATAAGGAATTAGTAAACCAAATAAAAATAGTCATGTGCTTACTTTTGAGACAGTAAGCAGAATGAGCTTCATGTTTATATTAATTCTTATTTTCTAAGTCTTCTATGGTAAATGTTAACCATGTAGTGGTCTCTTGGAGCTGAGGAACCTTGCATAAAGGGACCTCCCAATCTTTTAAAGGAACTGCTAGTAAAGTATTCAGCCTTTATCCACGAGGAAAAAATTAGCTTTATTATTCTCATCAGGAAACATATCTTCTTTGGACCCAGAGGGAGATATTATCTGTTTTACTTAGGTCTGTTTAGATGACTCTAAGAAAGTTTTATAGATTGGATAGAAATTTATTTCACTCTTCTAGAGGCTAGAAGTGTGTGATCATGGTGTTGATCAAAGCCTAAGAACATGGGCAGAAATGAAGACAAGTTATTTGACAGTATGTAACACCCATGGCTTCTAGTCCATTTCCTAATAGAGTTCTTGTTCCTGTCTGAAACCTGAAGCAAACACCATGTTTGTGTTTGTGTCTAAATTCCTATTCAGTATTCTGGTCTGAGCTCCCACCAGAATTATCGTTTAAGATCTGCTTACAGCCTTCTAAGCTTTCTGCAGCCCAATTCGCCAAATGTTTCCAAACTCATCCCACAAACAAGTTAGCCAATTCCAAAGGTTTCTAAACCACATGGACAGGTACAGTCATAGGAATGGCCTCACTCTAAAAAATCTAGAAGAGCAGAATTTATTATTTTTAATAGTTAGGCCTTAAGATGGGAGAGTCCATAATGCCTGTTTGTGTACCAGAGGGCCAGAGGATCCACTAGATGTTCATCTCAAAAAGGTGGAAACCTCAGAACAAGAGGGATTGAGGATACAGTGTCAGCCCAAGATTGAAGGCCTAGAGAATTCCTGGAGAATTGCTAGTATGAGTCTGCTTTGGAAGGCTGAAGAAATTGGAGTCTAATATCCACAGACAATGGCAGCAATAAAAGACACAGCTGCTTAAGATAACTGGAATTTCCAAAAAAAAAAAATGGAATTAAAAAAAAAAAAAAAAAAAAAAAAAAGAAGCAGCAAACTTCCTCTTTCTTTCCCTATTATTTCACCTGGATGCAAACCCATTGTATGGTGCCACCCACAACCATGGTAGGTTCTCACTCCTTAATTTTCTGGCCCACATGCCAGTCATCTCTAGAAATACCCCACAGACATACCCAGAAACGTACTTTATTAATCTGCTAGGTGTTTATTAATCCAGTCAAATTGACATATCATGACTGTTACAGATAGTGTTAAGAAATTTGAATGCAGCAGTATGAAATTTGTCAGGGGGCTAATGAAGGAAATAAAACACGTAGATAAGTTTTTAAAGTGCTTACCTGGAAAGGAGAAAGGTGAATTTAAAAATTCACAAAACAAAAAAAATTTTTTTAAGATGGAAGATAATTGCAAGGAAGTATGGCTAAGGGAAAATGCAATATATAGGAGAAGGAACTAATTGCTAGAGAAGCATCCTACTCTGGCAAGGAAGAGATATTAGTTTCCTATGGCTAGCACAACAATTACCAAAAACATGGTGGCTTAAAACTATTTTTTTCACAATTCTGGGGGCCAGAAGTCTGGAATTAAAGCATCAGCAGGGACATACTCCCTGAAACTCTGGGCAGTGGGGGAAACTCCTTCCTTGCCTCTTCTAGTTGTGGGTGGTGCTGGAATACCTCAACTTAACATGTGATCATTTCCATTTTTGCTTCACTCTTGTATTGCCTTCTCTGCATCTGTGTCCTCTCCTCTTCTGTATGTTTCATATCTCCTTCTACTTTTCCTCTGTATGGACACCTATTATTGAACTTAAGGCCCACTGATGCAATCCAGGATGCTCTCCTCATCTCAAGATCCTTACCTTAATCACATCTACCAAGGTCTTTTTTTCCAAACAAGGTAACATTTTCAGGTTTTGGGAATTAAGGTGTGGATATATATTTTTCAGTACTATCATTCAACCCACTATAGAAGGAATCAAGAGTAGAGCCAAAGGGATGAGCATGGACTTAGAGAAGATGTAGAGCCCACTCCAGACTAGGGAAAGGAGTATACAAAAATTGGAGTTGGAGGCCAGAGACCAAAAGAGTTCTCATCTGGGAACTTCTTTTTTTTTTTTTTTTTAACTCATTGAGTTTATTGGTACGTTTTAGGTATACAGTACAGTTACATTCATGATTGGGATCTTGTTACCTTTACATGACAGGTCTTGGTTCTCATTTTTTCCCCATACCCATGCCCTCCCTTCACCCCCTCCTCCCTTCCCTATTTACAAAAACTTTAGTTTCATTTTCTCTGGGAACTTCTTATTTCTCTGTAAAACAGGTGGCGTGATCCATCTGTCCAGAGGAAAGACAGTGAACATATATAGGACTGAATGTAGGAGAAAAGAAGATAAAACACTGCACAAGTCATGTGTGTGGGAAGGCAAGGCGATAAAGAGCAGGTATATCTTACATATTGGTATATCTTACATTTATAAATTTTATCATACTTTTGTAAATCTATGCTTGTTGTTTTCTTCAAAAATGTGCAATAAAAGAAAACAACTATAATAATAAACAAAACAGCAAAGTAAAACAACTGGCCATAAAGATGAAATAGCAGCTTACTTACTTAGTCTAGACTAGCCTGGCACATTTTCATTGTGAAACCAAGGGAAACGTGGATGGTGAGTAATACACACCAGAATTAATGTGGGAGAGAAGGGAATGAAAGCCTTCAGTCATTGGGAGCTCCATGGGGAGTAGGGCAATTTGAGCTGAATTTTCTTTGGCTTCTGATCTGAAGTTTGTCTAGAAAAGGCTTTTCGAGGAAATGAGAGAAATGCCAAGAAGGGGTGTGTGCTAGATGTGGGGTAGATAAGGCTCTGTACATACTGTACTTGTCCAAATGATCAAACCATAGGGACAGATTTCAGTGTGTAACTGTAGCCTTATTATCACTTTAAAAAATTAATATGGAGTATTTATTGAGCGCTAGCCATGTGTGGGCTTCCATGTTGCCCCAAGTCCAGATTTGGTAGAAATAATACCAGTATTTATCTAAGTGACTCCAGTGAAAAAATCTGATTTTTACTTTTCCCACTATGTACCACCAAACCCATATGCAAATATCCCAATGTTATTAGAAGAGATCAGACATTATTCTGATACCCTTCATATCTAAGCCAGTGAATTTAAAAACGGTTTTGCTATTTGCATTAATGGAACAAAGATAAGAGATGAAGACTTTTGTTTTCTGAATCCATGATATTCATTTGGTTTTTCAAATTACAAACTAAAGTGATGTGGATTACACATCATGGATACAGTTGCTAGATTTCCCACTATGTATATGCATGTATTCCTCAGGTACCAAGAGCCAAGAGATTGGCTACATATATCACAGTAGAGCTGCTCAAGCTTTAAGGTGCAGTTGAATTTCATGGAAATCTTGTTAAATGCAGATTCTATAGATTTGGGGTGAATCCTGAGAGTTTGCATTCTAACAAGCTGACAGTGATGGTCGAAAACCTGTGCACTTTTAGTATCAAGGTATTATATTGCCTAGATAACATGTAGAATACAAACAGAGGATTAAAAAAGTATATGTATGTAAGCCAGCAGCTGCACCATCAGAAAGAAATAATAGAGCCACATGTGGTGGTGCATGCCTGTAATCCTACCACTCAGGACACTGAGGCAAGACCATGGCTGTGAGTTTGAGGCCAGTCTGGGTTGCATAGTGAGTTCAAGATCAGCCTGAAATACATGACAAGACTATGTCTCAAAAAAACAAAATACATAAAATAGATAATAAATGATAGTATGCAGGAAATATTTCACTTATCTTTTGAGAAGATTCACATTTTTTCAGTCACTTGGTAAGTTTTCATGTTGGCCATTCCCACTTAGCATTTTAGCATTCTCTGTATTGATTCAACAATTAAAAATAGCCACATTATTTATGCTAAAACTAGTGAGAAATTTGTGATGAGGTTAAATGTGTTTGATAAATGCATCCCTGAGAATGTACAAGAGTTTGTTTTAAATATAATTATTCCTTATGAAGGAAGTAGATAATTCTTGAGAAAAATAAAGCTTTTTATTTTTGTAGTCAGAATTTCAGTAGCAATTTTGATGATACATCTATTGAGATTTATTAAACTACTTGTGGATTTAGCTATTTGAGGAAAGTATTGGTTCCTTATTTAGCATCCACTTCCTCTTTTTTGCCATCAGAAACCCAATTTTGTAACAGTATCCAATATCATGGAGCCATGTGCCTTGGGATAACTAATGCCTGTCCAGCTCTAACAGAGGGCTTTTTGGGGGGCAATTTTCATTTCTTTTGCAAGAGATGGCTTAGGTATGAGATGTGGAAGCTTCCAGGGATCTTCTAGGATGTGTTTTCTCTGTTTCTGAGAGAAAGTGTATCACCTGCAATGAGCCTGAGACTAAACTCAACAACAGTGGAGAGATAAATGGAATTGATAGCACCATTAAACTAGGACACACCTAACACTATAACCCTCTCTACTTCTGGACTTCTTGCCATGTACAATAATTTATTTTATTTTTATTACTTTGATTTGAGTTCTCCATTACCAACAATTGAAAAAATTTTTCTTCTAGCTTTGTGCCAAATAAAATTGCAAAGGAGGATCATAATGCACTGGAAATTTATAAACCATTTTATTAATGTTATATAAATGCCCTTTGATTATATTGCAACAACCGGTTACATTGATTTTCCTCTGCTAAGTGAATAAATAAATTTTTTTTGAATGCATATTTTTAAAAATTATCATTTGAAGATCAATTTTCAAATTATACTGATAAATTTTAGAGCTAAGTAAGCTTTCCAAAAATATTTTTTTCCATTTGTGAGAATTTTTTGGGCTTCTGATAAGTAGTTCTGCCTTATTTGGGATGCTTCTCCCATTACCAGGTATGTTTAAGAAAACAAGTTGGGGCTGGGGATACAGTATAGCTCATTGATAGAACATTTGCCTCACTTGTGCAAGACCCTGGGTTTGATCCCCAGCGTTGCTAACAAATAAAGAAAAAAAAAAGTCACCACCCATTCTTTTTGCACACAGAGCACACATCACCAGAGTGGAAACTATGCAAACATGAAAAACCAAAACACACATTGCAGTTCAAGCTGAGGCAATGCTTTTGACATTGGTTTCTCCCAAAAGTAAGTGGTTTGAATTTATTGGCCAATTTTTTGTTAAAACTCTATTTGTGATTGTTGCAAGACATCAATCTGTACATCTTGACTGCTGAGCTTGATGCTGTGTGAAGCAGAGGGACAAAGAAAGAATGACTTCTTTATGATACCATATGGCAAAATCCAAGAGCCATTTACTATAGAAGCTTCTTATACATGGTTGTCGACAGCGGGTGTCTGGAGAAATTTTTGCAAACATTTTCAAGCATACTGTTACTGCAATTGGCAAGAAACAGTAAAGTTTTGAATGTGGAGGGTTGAACCAGAAAGAAGAATAAAATGCAAAATGACAGTGAAAGAGAAGGAAAATGTCCCCATGTCCCAGCCCACCAACTTGTTTGAGTGTTCAGAAAGTATATAACTCCATTGGAAGATTCTCAACCTGACATATCCCACATGGAAGAGAAAGCCTGTATTATGCTCAAACCACTGCATTACTTAAGTCTCCTTTCTCAATAGAGAATGCGTACAAGTGACTGGTTCACATCAGTTGGGAGTTTAATTAAGCCACTCACCACTGGCATGCCAAAGCTGAGAATGAAATATATTGGGGGAAATATACATGTGGAGAAGTTTTACATGAGAGTTTTACGTCCCATGCTTAATGTCAGATGCATTTATAATTGTATTTTTGCACACTGGATAAAGATACTGTATGTATCTTGTTCAAGGAGTGAATGAGTAGGATCTATAATCAAAGCCCATTTGCTAGGACTGATGAGATGTGTTTTTTAGCTCCTGTAAAGACATTTATTTTCTCTCTCTCTCTCTCTCTCTCTTTTATAGATGTGGTCTCTTTATGTTACCTAGGTTTGTCTTAAACTTCCAGTCCTCCTGCTGGGACTATAGAAGAATGCCACAACACCTGGCTCCAGAAAGCTACTTTCTTTAAGCCATGTGCTCTCCTTGGTAAGGGTATTGAGGTGCGACCTTCAGTAATTTGCCAAAGCACACAACATTTTAAAAAAAATTATCCATGGTTGTGGGATGCTTTTTCTAATTTGTCTACATAGAAAGCACACTTCTTCCCTATCTAGAGAACACATCTTTTTCCTATATAGAGACCTTACCTTTTACCTACTTTGCCAAAAGACATATGTGAGCTAGCACCTGCCTAGTTTAAGAGGTATAATTGAGTCTCTGTTTCCAACTTTGGACCATAGACAAGGCCAAAATAGAAGACTAACCATTCAGGTACTGTTCTGTAGGGCAGATTGCTCTTATGTATTGAGAACATTTATTCTTAAGGTACATTGGGTAATTGTAATATTCTAAGAACTGGTGACAAAGGAGTGGCAGGCAGGAGGAAAGAACAGGTGGAATATGTAATCCTACACTTCTACTGCCACCAAATGTTCCCTGGTCTTGCTGGCTTTAGGAATGCAAAGTGAAAGTGAGCAGAGTTGATGGGGAACGTTTTTTTCATTTTATTACACATTTTATGTGTAATACAAGTTTATTAATGATTAGAGAAGAAGTGGATACAAAACTGAAAGCAAAAGCAAATCTCAAACATAGCTTTTTTTCTGCTTCTACCTCCTCTTTCTTCTTAAGGTTTTAACAGGAGCAGTTGTAAGGCAGTATAAATTATAGCTTCACCCAGCAGGAGATAGCAGCTCATCATCACTGTTCCAAGGAGATGACAAGACTGTTTTTTTGGCAGCTATGATTATAAACAAAAAAGTTTTGAAACTCATTTATTTATTATCTTGTTTTGTCAATATTAAGAGAAAAAACATATTCCAATTATTTGCTGTTGGGAGCCATTCTATATAATTTTCAGGGAAAATCATTTCATAGTTAAATTATTATTAGCCTTCTTGCCTACAGGTCTGCTATGACATGCTGAAATATAACTCCATTTTTGCCTCCAGTTACAACTGAGACCTCTGTGGTCCCATGATACTGTGGCACCTAAGGGAAAGATCACATCAGCTGAAGACATTCTGGTTCCTTGAGAACTGAGTAATAGGAGAAAGGTTTTACCTGGAGAGGGTCAAATTTGTTATTGGCTTAACTCATCCCACCTACTGTTCTAAGAACGTTTTGCTCGTCTCACCATCCTAATCAACCTAAGCTCCTCATTGACCTAAGATCCTCATCAGCATAAGATCCTCATTGGCATAGAATTACTGCCACTCTCCAAAACACCTGATACTTCTTCCAATTATAAGATCCTTGTCAATTTAGGATTATGACCACCCTCCAAGTCATCTGTTACTCCCTATGAACCCAGTAAGCAGTGTAAACTCGGGGTACCTACATCTTTGCTGCCCAGAGCAGCACTGATCAGGCCCAAAGCCCAGCTTCTCTCTAAGTCTTGTTTCCTGTCTTTATTTGATTTGCCTTGTGCTGTCATGGCTCACAGGAGACCAGGACTCACTGCTGGGCTTCTAGCAACATCCCATTTCCTGTTCCCTAAAATTTGCCTCCCTTTTCTTATGAAAAGATTGTATAGTTTAACCCATGGCAGTTGCAACTCCTAGAAAAATATTTTTTCTTATTGCATTGGCATTATGCTTGGCAATGCAACCCACTTTGGCCAATCACCTTTGTCAGATATGATAAAAGATAGTAAATTGTTTGCTATGGCATTCTTTTTCATCTACCATGAGGCCTGCATGTGCCAAGCAGAGATTCTTTTGCCAGCTTAGGTCTGAGAAGGAAAAGACATTGCAGTGGAGGTATAGCCTACTGTATCTACATGTAACATGAGTGCTAAATAAGCTTTTATTTTACAAGCCCCAAAGAGTGGAGAATCATTTGTTATTATAGAAAAACTGACTGACACAGAAATTGGTACCAGAAGTGGAATGCTGCATAACAAAAACCCCAAAAGATGCAGTATTGACTTTTGATCATAAGTTTATTTAAAGACTGGGAAAATGGAAATTTGTGCTATGAAATTATGTGTATTTGGTATAAATGCTGTGCACAATAATTTGAAGATAGAAAATATATTTTACATACTTGGGATTTTAGGTTATGATGTAGTGAAACAATGCCAGGATGGTGTGTGTATGAGGGGGAATGATTTTCTATTTAGGATAAAAGCAAGACTGTGGGGCCCTCACATCTCTATAGATAGGAAACTGGCTGAGAAGGATGCTTAACCATGAGTGAGGACATATTTTCCAGTGGCCTCTTTAGACATAGCCAGGAAGTACAATGCAAAAGGAATATCCTCCTGAAAGCTAGATCCAAAAGCTGTGGAGGAAAGTGTGCTGGAAAACTACTTCCAGAGAGCAAAAGTCAAGCCCTATTCAGGAGTATTTCCTCTGTGTAGCAGAAGAAACTTTCAAACTTCTGCATAGTGGACTTTAGAATGGTTATTAATGCCCTCTCTGGGTACTCCCCTTCTGAAAGAGTATTTGTTACTGTTTACCTTGCTCCTGAGCCACTATTGTATATACCTTGAGTATTTAATTTGTATTTTAGTCTGTGTCCAGACCTGAAGTAGAAACTATCAGGAAAACTGGATTTCAAGAATGATCTCATCATTGCATGGAATTTTGCGTGTGGAGAGGAAGGAAGCAACTTTTCATGATTTCTAGAGTGGACTGTGGCAGGCTGCATTACTGTTTCTTTCCTCAAAGATTATTCATCCTTATCCAGTGCCATGAGATTTTCATCATTTCTCCTCACTCTACCCTGCTGACATAGGAGGGGTCTATTTTCTGGAAATAAACCAAGACCACCCAAACAAGAACAAACCAGAGACTATTTAGAGTTTGTTATATAGCAAGGGAATCAACCACCATGACTTGCACTTGTCAGCGATTCAAAGGTAGGGAGAGGGAGAGGAGTGGGAAAACTCCATAGTGAAAAACAGGGAAGACTCCAGGACTACTCTAATTGGCGGATGTTGGCAGGAGGAAGCTGGAGGTTGGTCACCAAAGTGGGGCATCTTATGTGGTTGGTTTGGAAAGCCTATTTTGCTTTCTCCGGTTGATCTTGAGTTGGAAACAGGAGCAAAAACTGGGAAGCTGGCAGTCATTGACAAAGTCCTAACTGTTCTGGGATGATTGCCGAGGAGGCTGTGGTCTGGCTTCCTGGGCTGGTTGCTGCAGAGCATGTGAGTCAGAGTTGTATTGCATAGATCTGGCCATTATCCACTTGTGCATTCAATCTCTCTAATTCTCTGACTCATTGACATAGAGCTTAGCAATAGGGCTTCTTTGGCTGGTAGAACATGATGTATACCATATGTGAGCAAAGGTTTAAGAGCCTTTGTGTTCTTGACTCTGGTTCCCCTTTTCATGTACCGTGAGAATGGCATATTCTACATATAGCTACCTTTTCATCCTGAGTCCCAGAAAGTGAAGATGCATGTAGCAGAGCCAGTTTGCCCACTGCCAAAGACACATCAGCAGCTGTCTAGAGCCTATATGAAATATCTGAAAAATAAAACTTTATTTGTAAGCCACTAGCATTTGAGGTTCCTTGTTGCTGTAACAGAGCTAACTAATACAGCCACACTGGCTTATATTAGGGAGATTCTGGCACAAGGATGGTACTTTAAAGAAAACCTAAGAGGCCACAGCTGGGAAGATGGCAGATGGAAAGGTGGGAGAGGAGAAGCCTGGTTGCAGCGCTGAGAAGTGACCAGCTGAAGGAGAAGCTGCAGACCTCCCAACAGAGCCTGCAAAGATCTCCATAGGTTTGGATTTGCCATAGGTAGTCAGACAACAAAGTATCAACTATAGCCATCAAACTTGGATCAAGTAAGCCTAAAGAAACTGTTCCAACTCTTGCTCCAAAAACCCTTTCAGTAGCAGCAGCTTTTAATGAAGATGAAGATAGTGAACCAGAGGAAATGCCTCCAGAAGCAAAGATGAGGATGAAGAATACTGGAAGGGATACACCAATATCAAGACCAAACTCTTTCAGTAAAGGAAAGTACGGATTTTTTGATAACTAGAAGCCATAGGAACAAAATACAAAATCTCATCTTGGAAGTGTCCATGACCAAGACAATTATATGATGTGTTTTGAATTGGGGTTTAGAGTGGATGTAAAGTTAAAGGGAAAAGTTTCCTTTTTTTAAAGAATGGTGTAAGACTATTTTTGGAGCCACTTTTTCTTTTTCTTTTTTTTTTTTTTAAGATTGGGTAGTACAATAATAAGTGAAAGTTTGAAATGAGAGGTAATTTATTTTTAATATACAGATTTCAAGACATTGGCTAATTTTGTAGTTTCATGTGATTAGTTTCTAAAGGTTACAGATAATAAATCAGAAATGGTACTTTTTAAAAATTGCATATTTTTAGACACAACTATTAGCACATTAAGAGGAAAGCAAAAAATTACTGTCTATTTAAAACTGTAAGCAGTTACTGCTAAATTAACTGCCTCATTACCTAAACTGTGTAGCTCCCAGGAATAGTCTTATAGGGAAAGGGTAAGTATTGTACTGAAAGGAAAATGTGCTGGACTATTACTGAAAGTAAATTTAGAGAAAATTAAAAGAGTTTTTTCCATATGGGAATCTGTTTTGTCATCATATTATTAGGTATTATATTGCTATGAGTGGATGCAGTTGCTTACCTCTTTTACAAAAATAATTTTTAAAAATTTCTATGTGAAATATTGAGTATTTGAAATAGCCCATTTCACTTTAACGGTCTTATCTACCTTCATCAGTCTTCAAAGAACAGCCATTTTCTACCAAAGTAAATCAGTATTTTGAATGTACTTCTCTTGTTTTTTTGTTTGTTTATTAGCTAGTTCCTGAAAGCATTTTCACCAGAACTTGAGGCAAATAATAAGGAAGCTGTTTCTTTTGAAAGACAAGCCACCACCAAAAATATAAATGTACATACTGCTCAAGTATTTGGCTGGTTTTGATTTTTTAAAAAGGTATAAACACCAAAAAAAAAAATTGCCATTGTAGAAGATGGAAAACAATAAGATGCATATTCTGTAACTTTGTTTAAACATTTACATTATTAAGTTGTTAAATACCATTTGAATTGACCTCATTACAGGATTTCTTAGAACAATTATATGGTTTATTTTAAATATATACATACCTCTCAGTGGGCTCTCAAAAGCATATTGTAAGTACTGAAAATATAAACTCAATGAGAGAAAAAAAAAAGAAAAGTAAAGAAAATGCATCTTTAAACACATTTTGTGGAATTGTTCACCACATATACTGTTAGATTTGTGTATAGTAAGGTGTTTTGTTTTGTATTTTTGTATTGTATATGTATATTAGTATATTTGTATTGTATTTTTTAATGTGATAGTTACACATCTTTGAAAGCATAGTCACAGACAAAAGAAAAATGATTCAATGATTTCCTTCAGAATTCCTACAATGTTAAATTTGGAGGCAGCTTCAGACTATTTTATTGGTGATAGTTACTTGCTGATCTTTTTTAATAGGTAGTAACTCCAGAGAAGAAACCTGCTCATATGCCTAATAAGTTGTTCTTTTACATTAAAGTTTGGATTAAGCCCCAAGTAAAACAATGGAAATGTATATAGAGCTGTTAGTTCTTATAAGATTTAGTTATATCAAGATATTTGAATTTAACTTTAACTTACTTTTATGTAGGCAAACTATTCATTTTTGTCCATTTTACTGTTTGTGAAAATAACATCTCTGTCCTACATAGTCTTTTCTTGACCCAGATGGAATACTAATATAAAGTCAAGATGAGGAGAGAAACAACTGAATAATCAATTTCTAAAATAACCAATAAATTTTGTCAAACAAAAAAAGAAAACCTAAGAAAAGGGATAAAGTCAAGTCTTTCTACATATTAAGAAACAATATATCTGCACCAATAATAACAATAATACTAATATTTATATTAAGCATAGCAAAAATTTATTCCTGAATGATTTTGAAATCTTCATGTAATCACATGAAAAATAATTCAACAGAATCCCTATTAAAAGTAGAAACATTTTTATTAGGAAAACACATTGATGATTGAAAAGGTGAAGCAGTGAGAGAATGTTGGTGTGAACAAAACTACTCTTAAGTGAAGGTAGGTGGATTTTCATTGTTGAACCAGATCAAAAAGGGGACTAAGCAAAGAGGAAGGCAGGAAGTGGAACCAAGGTGGTGTTGAAGAAAGCAGCTCTCAGTATAATCTCCCTGTACCTTTCCCCAAATCTCAAGTGCATTTGTTAAATTTATGCAACATTTGTCTTGGGAAACTGAAAATGGTCTGGGCTTCATTCCAGAATGATACACTAAAGTAGGCTGACAGGTACAGAAACAAAAATAGAACCATAAATATGTATGTCTCTGGAAGTTGCAGGGATGTTGTGGGAAGGGCTTTTGATTGTCACAGGTTAGAGAATTGGGCTAGGTTCAGTCAGATTTCTTAGGTAAGTTCCTCCTTATAAATAAATTGTATTCATAAAAGCCTATAAACAAACACTATTCCTACTGCACAATGAGACAATTGAGACTTGAAGAGCTGGAGTAAAAGTCTGATCTGCATTTTTCCAAAGTTTATGCTTTTTTCTGTTATTATGGTCTAAATGAAATTTTAAAGTTAATACATTTATAAGTTTCAGAATAGTTTTCTTCCTTTGTGGAAAGGTTTTATTTGTTTGTTTGTTTGTTTGTTTATCAGTACATATTTACCATACATAATGATCACATTCATCATAGGGAATTTATACCTGTATATAATACATATTAATTCTTATTTTTCCCATTCCTTTCCCCTCTCTTCAACCCTTCTCCCCCTCCCCATTTACAGGAGCTTTGTTTTCATTTTTTCTTTCTTTTTTTTCCAGCTTTAATTGAGTTTATTGGTACATTTTAGGGATACAGTACAGTTACATTCATTGTTGGGATCTTGTACCTCTACATGACAGGTCTTGGTTCTCATTTTTTCCCCTTATCCCTGCCCTCCCTTCACCCCCTCCTCCCCTCCCCATCTACAAACACTATATTTTCATTATCTCACATTTTTTTCTTTTCCCTTATTACCCTTCCCCTACCCATAGCTCCTTTCTTCCCATTTCTAAATGTCAGTAATCTTATTAGGATTTTCTGTATTATTGCAGATTATTCACACCAGAGAAACTATTTGGTATTTACACATATGTGCCTTATTTATTTCACTTAGGAGTATATCTTCAATATGTATCCATTTTCCTATGAATGAATCTATTTTCTCATTCTTTATGGCTGAGTAATATTCCATTTTATAGAAAAACCACATCTTTATCCAGTTTCCAACGGATGGGCAAATTTTTTCTTTCTTTTTAAAATCTTTCCTTTCCTTTCCTTCCCACTCCCTATCACTTGTTCCCCTTCCTGTTTGAAGATGTTCCTCCTACTTTCCAACATCTGTTCTCCATTTTGCTCCTTATGTACCCCTTGAGCTTCTCACAAAAGAGAGAGAATGTAATATTTAAACTTGTGTGTCTGATTTATTTCATATAAAATTATGATTTTGAGGTGCATCCACTTACTCAAAAAAGTCTTAAGTTTATCTTTCTTTATGGCAGACTGGTACTTCATTGTATATAAATACCACACTTTCTCTTCTATTACTTCTGTGAACAAGTATTTTATGTCCTTTGTGCTATCTTGTGATTTTTCATCGATTCCAGTTAATCTTATATAGTTGTTTTTGCATTTTCTAGCAGCTGTTGAATTTTTCATTGTCCCTTGAAATTATTAAGAACTCTTTCATTTGATGATTGCCAACCCAACCTGGTCTCCTAGATCTGTTTTTTTCTATCTATGTATTGGTTGACTCTACTGCATACACTTTCAGTAGAATTTTTTTTGGGGGGTACTTGGGATCAAACTCAGGATCTTGCATATTTTTTGTTTTGTTTTTTATTTTTTCAACTCTCTTTTATTGTCTTTATTTTAAAAATAACATTTCTTTATTTTGGCATGGGGGATCGAACTCGGGTCCTTGTACTTGCAAGGCAGGCATTGGAAGCACTCAGCTAAATCCATGGCCCTAAAATAACATTTCTTTTTTTTTTTTTTTTCCAGCTTTAATTGAGTTTATTGGTACATTTTAGGGATACAGTACAGTTACAGTCATTGTTGGGATCTTGTACCTCTACATGACAAGTCTTGATTCTCATTTTTTCCCCTTACCTCTGCCCTCCCTTCACCCCCTCCTCCCCTCACCATCTACAAACACTTTATTTTCATCTTTTCATTCTCTCACATTTTTTTTCTTTTCCCTTTATACTCTTCCCCTACCCATCCCACCTTCCCTATACCTTTAGGAAAATAACATTTCTTAATGAATACAAAATATCGTAAGTGTATCATCACTAAAAATACATATGAACAATATTTTTTAGAAATATCTTTTTAATATTTCAAGATCATTAACATCTCCCCTTTTCACCAAAATAAAATAAAAATTATTATTAGTGTTGTAGCTTAGTGCTAGAATACATATTTAGCATGTAGTATGCCTGAGGTTCAATCACCAGTGCTAAAAGTGAATGAAAATAAAAATCATGATTTCTAACAGCATGCATGAGGTAGCTCAAAATTTAAAGCTACTGTATTAAGACATGTGTGTCCTATTTATTTCACCTAACAATATGGCCTCAATGTGCATTCATTTAGCTATCAATATCTCTGGTTTCTCATTTGTTATGGCTGGGTAGTACTTCATTCGAAGTGAAATAAATAGGACACACATATGTGTAAATACTGAATAGTTTCTCTGGTGTGAGAAATTGAAAGTGCAAATGAGGATCAAAATGTATAACAGATAATGTAATAGGAGAAAAAGGTTCAAAGGGGAAGGGGAAATGAGAGGAGTAGGGGAAAAGAGAGAAGGGAAAAGAATAAATATGAGAAAAGGAAAAAGAATGTAAATAAAGGCTTTGTAAATAGGGAGGGGTGGAGGGATTAAAGGGAGGGCAGAGGAATGAGGAAAAAACAAGAACCAAGATACACCATGTAAAGCTACAAATTGCCAATGATGAATGTCATCATATTGTATACATAAAATGTAGCAATAAACTTAATGAATTAAAAAAACACTACTCTCATCTTTGCTCCTGTAAATCAATAATAAATGTTTGCAAAATTCAGTGTAGTATTCTATTTAGCAGAAGATGGAAACGCTTTGCACTTATTGTAACAATGGAAATCCTCTGTACCTGGCAAATGTGTTGGGCAGCATTACTCTAGAGAAAATAATTGTGCAAATATTTCATTCATTCTACTATTGAAGAACATGAGGGCTGTTTTGAAATGGGACTATTATAAAGAAGGTGCTAGATATATTTCTGTAAACATATATTGGTGCATTTTTTTTACCCATTTACCTATTTTTATCCCTATCTAAAGGAATGTTTATGTTGCAAGTAAACAGTTCAAAGGGTTTTAAACAAAGTATGTGTAAAAATTTAATTAGACCAGAAACCATGAGGGTTATTATGTTAAGCATTTTAACACTCAGCTTAAAATCTATTTTATTTGATTTTCTAAATTTTAGTTAATCATTGAAATCACCATGACATCATATCATGATTTATTTTGCATTTTCTTGATCTTTATTGAAATTCAAAAACTATTATATTTGTATGAATCATCTGGATATCCAATATGTGAAATGTAGCTTAAATTACATTTTGGGCTTTTTGATATTTTAGTATTAACTTTCAAAATCTAGGTACATTCTGGCTCATACTCTTTGTTGAGTATGCTGTCTGAAATATTTGTGTTACTATTCTGTAGCTTTCTTGTCACATTCAAAGAGTGATTTGAGGATAACCAAATTATTGAATTATAATTCAGCTCAATTTACAAATATTTTCTCTTAGGACTAGTGCTTTTCATGCAATATATGAAAAATAATCTGCCAAATTCAAAGCCTTGCAATAGGACCTTCCACTTGTGAGGCAAGTGTGGTGCCACTGAGCTAAATCCTCGGCCCCTTCTTTCAGTAAAATTTTAATCTCCTGGATTTCTATTTGATTTGTTTTATGGAACCCAGTTCTTTTCTATATTGGGCATTCTTGGTTTCCATGTCTTTCCTAAGGTCCTCTATTGTTTCTGTTTTGTTTTGTTTTGTTTTTCTGTACCTACACTAGATTCACTATTTCCTTAATTATGGTCATCATCTCTTCAGTTATCTGTGTAATATCTACCGTTTTGGCTTTGCCAAGAGACTTACTCATTTGTTTTTTAACTTCTTCTGCTACCAAAATTCAGGTAGATTTCTTTTGGTTTCCCAATTCCTGCTGGATTTGCCTTGAGTGAGTTGAGGGTGTTGAGTTGCATCTTGCTTCCACGTTCTTTTTCTATTTTTTTGTTTTTGTTTATTTGTTTTCTGCATTGAGGCTTGTAAATTGCTTATGGTGGGTAGCTTTAATACTAGTATCAAGACCTCTTTAGAAAATGACTACTTTTCAGACATGTCTTCTAGATATAGATAGCTTTTGGTCTTTTAGTTTGTCCCATGATCCTGCCTTTTCTGTTTATTAAACCTATTTGGTCTAGCACACAGTTCTTTCGTTCAGAACTGTGATATTGTTTATTACTCCCAGACAATCTAAGTATTGGATTGTAGGGAAGATCAATTGATCATAACAACTCTGTCACCATGGCTAAAGTAATACAATCAGTAATAACAATAGCATCAAGCAAAGACTGGAAAATTACAAACTGTGATAATTAATAATTTGCCACCTTTAACACTAGGCCCAGGACTTATTATATAACAAAATCTAAGACAAGTCGGAACATTATATTCAGTAAAATATCCACTCAATAGTGATTTTTATTATTTAGACTTCCCCTTCATTAATGAGATTCTAGCTTTGTGCCTTCTTTGATGTGTTCAACACATCTTTTTAAAAACCACAGATTATGTTAATTCTGCCTTAAAACTCTTTGGAGGTAAATAACTAATTTCAAATGCCCAATCTGACCTGGATCTCTCCAGTTTGACCTCAAACTGCATTCTGCCTATGTTGAAATTCCAGCTCCTCTGGCTGCTTCAGAGACACCACTGTAGGCTTACATTTACTAAAACTGTTTCCTAGAAGTTTCTCCCTCTAGCCTCATCCACTTGTCAAAAAAAAATTTTTTTCACAGAATTACATCCTACTCATCTTGCAGATTCCAGTTTGACTATTTCTTCTTCAGGGTAACCGCTCCTAACTACTTACCCACTCCTTCCAGATTAAGTCATATATCCTCATAGACCTTTGTGCTTCTCCTCAAGTACTCATCCTCCATTGTAGCTATGCATTCCAGGAATACTTAGCTCACTGAGGCAGTGGAGTCATAGTGGTTAAAAAGGGAGAGTGATTTGCCTGGGTTCAAATCTCAGTTCTGCTATCTAAGAAGAAGGGAGTCCTGAGTCACAGCTACTTAAAATCTGTGTCTCATTTTTCTCTCTATGAAATAGGCATGATAAAATAGTACCTGTTTCATATGCATATTGTGAAAAAGAAATAACTCATTTCTTATGGAGTATTTTGCTCCACAATTTTTTTTTTTTCTTCTGGTAATGGGGATCTAACTCAGGACCTTATGCTTGTGAGGCAGGTGGCAGCACCACTGAGTTAAATCCCTGGCCCTTCTTATGGAGTGTTTTGAATGTGAGTGAGAAACAGACTTACTCTTTAAAAGGGTTAATAGGGGTAAAACAAATTGCTAGGTGAGCTGATATGCTCACTTCTTTGTAGAACTGAAGGAAATTAGTAGACTCATAGGGAACAAACAGGTTGAAAATAGAATTTTGTAATATAATTTTTTCTGTAAGCCAGAATAGTATGATCATTAAACATGAGCTTTAAAGAGGTTCAGGATCCATGCATCTACTTGATGAATTAGGTCTAATTATTACTTTTTAACCAATATAAACTGAAGGTTATTGAAGTTGAAGGTTAAAAACGAATGATAAATTTATTCAGAGAAAAAACTGACAGCCTAACTGGCAATATTTTAATTGTTTAATGGTATAAGCTACGTGATACTCCCTAATCTATCTGTTTGGATTAAACTTATTTCTTGTGGTCTGCAACTATATAGCCTGTTGCCTGCCCAGAGCAGCTAAAACCATTTTTTAAGAAGAGTGTTGAGTGACTTGCCCTATCTGAGATCATGACTTATAGAAATCAAGATATGTGATACTGCTCCAAGTATAGAAAAATAAGCATGGGAACAGAGTACAGAACCCAGAAAAACACTGTTGAATTTATAGAAGCCTAAAATATGATAGGATAGCACTCAATCAGTGGGTCAAAATAGCCAAGCTTGGGAAACAATGTAAGTATCCCTCAGATGATGAGCAAATAAAGAAGTTGGGATGAATGGAGAGATATTATACTAAATGAGAGTGAGAAGCCACAGAAAGAAAGAAAATTATTGCATCATTTTATGTATATGTGGAATCATAAGCTGTGTTGATTAAGCTTTTCTCTCTCACTCTCATATATATATGAGTTTTTTAGGCTGGCTTCCGGGATGAGAAGCTGCATAGTCCACAGTGGCCATCTAATGTACAGGTTGGAGAGCCAGAGCATCCAGTAGCTTCCAAGAAGCTGGAAGCCTTAGACAAGATGGACCAAGGATACAAACTCAGTCTGGGACTGAAGTCCCAGAAGCTTTCTGGAGAATCGTTGGTGTGAATCCATAGTGAAAGGTTGTAGGAGCTGGAGTCTGATGTCACAGGCAGTGACAGCAGCCGAAGACTTGCCTGCTCCAGCAAAATTGAGCTTGCAAGCACAGGCCCACTTCTTCATCCTTCCCTTTCATTCCATCTGGGCCGTAAATTTGTTGGATGGCGCCACCCACAATCAGAGTAGGTCTTCCCTTCTCAGCTTCCAAGCCTACGTGGTGTTTTGTTTTGTTTGCTTGTTTTTTGTGTTTTTGACACAGGGTCTTGCTATGTAGTTCTGGCGGGCCTTGAATTCACCATGTAGTATAGGCTGCCCTCAAACTTGTGGTGATCATCTTGCTTTGGCCTCCCAAGTGCTGGGGTCACAGATGTGCAACACCAGGCCCAGCTTCTGGTCTACATGTTAATCACTTCTGAAAACAGCCCCAGAGGCACATCTAGAAGTGTGCTTTATTAGCCTCTTCTTCATCTCTCAGTCAGTTCAGCCGTCCAAGTTAATCACCACAAAGCCCAGTACATAGAAACAAAGACTGGATCACTGGTTACCAGGAGGAGATGAAGGAAATAGGGACATGTAGGTCAGAGGGTACAAAGGTGGTTATTACTGAATCTTGAGATCAAAATATACACTGTGAGTCAGACTTTAGTTGATAAAATTGTATTGTGAATTTCAAAGAGTAAATTTTAGGTGCTTTAACAAAAAAAAAAGAAAGAAAAAGTAATTATGGAAGGTGAGGGTTATATTAGTTTGTAATAGTAATATATATATAAACATTATGTTAATTTTAACCATTTACAATAAAAATAAATATATTTTTTAAAAATCAGTGGAGTTAAGTAATTAACGTTAAATGCTGAGACAACTGGTAATTACTTAACAAACAATGCTCAGAAAACTGGTTATTCACATGTAAAAAACAAAATTCCAAGGAATAGGTACCAAAACAAATTCCAGATTTATTACAAATGTAGAAATGGAAAAGCTCAGTTTTTTTTAAAGATATACATTTCTTTATGACATGAAAGGATTTCTAAAATAAGACCCAAGAAGTGTGGACAGTAAGGGAAATAATAGATACATAATTTCAATAATGTGCAAAGTTGAATGAGAAAAGAACATAAATGAAAAGGCTGTCCCATTTGCTAGAAGTTATTTGCAATTGCTAAGACTTAGTATCCAGAATAAAGAATTCATATGAATCAATAAAATGATAAATAAATCAACAGCAAAAATGAGCAAATTAAATGGCTGGGCAATTTACTAAAAAAGAAAACTGAAGGGCTGGGGATTTAGCTCAGTGGTTCTGCTGCCTGCCTCGCAAGCTCAAGGATCCAAGTTTGATCCCCACTACCAAAGAAAGAAAACTGAATAACAATAAAAAATGAACAGTTTGAGAACTGCAAATTAGAATGACATCCTTTTGCACACCCATTATTTGAGTAATGATTAAAAGTTCATAACAATTATGGTGGAATTTTTGGATGAGAATATAAATTGCCATAACAATTAGAACAATTTGGCAATATCTAGTCAAGTTAAAAATGTGTATATCCCATGACCCAACTATTACACTCCTGGAGATTTTTATGCATGTATTCTATATCAGTTCGGTCCATTTGTGATTAGCAGAACATACTGTAACTAATTAAGCAGGAAGACATTTATTAGCATTTATTTAATGGCTTTAGAGTTACTGAAAGTGCTGAAAACTCTAGGTTGCATTTTCAGGATTGATTCCCCAGAGTCACAGGACTGGGCTGACAAAGGAGCTTCTGCCTTCTCTAAGAGTAGGAAGCTTCTGGCACCAGAACCACATTGCAACTGCCAAGATCAGTAAGTTGTCGAACCAGGTAATGGTCATAACTGTGAAACTGCCACAGTCAGGAAGCCATTGCTCCTCCTCCTGAATCCAGATTAATGCCACATAAACAAAACAAATCTTCCCTGGCTTTCCATACCTCCAAAGCTTGTGACTAACCCCTGGGACTTGGCTGACACTAACTCTGTGGCTGTGCTTGCTCCCAGACAACACGGAAGCAGCAAAAGTACTGTTTCTGCTTCATTCTGTTCTCCAACTCTTATTGATATAATTTGACTGGCAGAATCTAAATGACTTCCAGAACCTGTTTGTGAAACAGAAGGAAAATTAATTATTTTTAGCCTCTGTCCATGTGAATCTCAATCTGCTCTCTCTGCCACATTGTACCTCAGTGGTTACTCAGGACCTAAAGATCATACAGCTTTACAAGATCGTGACATTATTTTGTTGTGTAATGTCCCTCCCTGAGTCAGACTTTGTACTTACAACTCCTGGGGTCTGCTGGGATCTGACCATATCTGAAGTGAAAGAGGGATGGAAGAGTAGAGCATAGGGAGAATTGGCATCTTCTTGCCAGGTAATTACTAAAGGCGTAATCATCTTGGGTCTTTATCAGCTGGAGGTTGGAAGGGTTACATTTGCTAGAAAAGAAGGAGTGAGGTACTCAGAGTCTCACTATCCAATTGTATGTCCCCATTCCAATTCGTAGTGTTTCACTCTTTCCTAATTGATATGCTAACTCCCATTTAAGAGACCAAGAATTTATGACCTTTGATTGGGATTGTTAACTTGACTGGATTAATAATCACTAGCAGGTTAGTAATGCACATTTCTGGGGATATTGTGGGGAATTTCCAGAGATGATTGGCATGTAGGTCAGCAAACTGTGGTACAGGGAACCCCACTCTTATTGGGGGTAGCACCATCCAATAGGCTTGAGGCCCAGATGGTATGAAAGAGGAACAAAGAAGTTGGCTTGCATTTGAAAAACTCCGTTCTGCTCAAATGGGTGCATCTTTTGCTGCCACCATTGCTTATGAACAGCAGATACCAGTCTCTTCAGCTTTTCAACGTGAATTCATACCAGCAACGCTCCAGAAAGCTTCATGGCTGTAGGTCTTGGGCTGAGGCTGCATCCTTAACTCTTTTATTGTGTGGCTTCCAGCTTCATGGAGTAAGCAACTCCTGGATCCTCTGGCTCTACTGTACACAGATACCCTGGTGGACTAGCCAGCCACTGATCCTATAAGCCTATCTAATAAAGTCCCTTGCATAATTATAGATTTATATATGTGTCTGTTTCTTTAGAGAATCTTAATGAATAGAGACGTAAATTTAATTTCATTTGCATTTCAACAATGCATGGCAACTCATTTTTGCTTATATCTTACAGGTACAGGAAGTTAGTAATTCATTTAGGGAAGTCATTCTCAGTGTGATTCCTGGACCAACAACATTTGCATTCCCGTAAAGCTGTTTGGAAATATATATTCTCAGACTCCACCATAGATCTGTTGAATGAATACCATTTGTGACTATTTTCTTAACAAGAAAGTCATCTGTGAATTCCATACTGGGTTGTCAAGAAGAACTGTGACATTAGTATACTGGCCCCTGTTATGAGCCCTGTGCAAGGGAGGCTCCTATTTCCACCCACTGCCGGGGATTTTTGGAAGGAAATAGGGAAATGCAACTTACAGCAGTGGCCTCTGGGCAGCAGAGCACCCTGCCTTGCTCCTGTGTCCTTGCCTTATGCCCATTTTAGGGTCTGGGCAGTGCACTCAGTGCCAGAAGTGGCCCTGCCCAGGCAAGCCTGGAGATGTGTTGTCACTTGGATTAAGAAAATGCTGTCTGCATCAAAGACACATCCTGTTCTCAACCTCCAAGCTGCATTGAGAAATTACTAATCTCTGTATTTTTATTAAGCCTTAAACCTTTCAAGTGTATTTGGTGCCAACGTTTTTCTAGAGTTGTATCAAAGCAAGAAACCCATCCTCACATCATAATATAATTTTGATAAGAACTTTTTTATTTTTACAAGACAGAATTGGGTATAACAGTTGAATTAAATTTAATAATTATGAACTAAAAAAGTATTGTGCAATGACTTTAGGGGTTCAGGATCCAGGAAACTCTTCAGGAGACTCTTATGCATTTCAGAGTTTGAGAACAATTATTTTAGGATAAACATGAAAGTTCTCTGGTCATCTATGCAATGAGCTAAAAATTTAGATTGTGGATCTCACTGTTTTCTTTTAAAACTCTGCAGTGCAGTTATAATTACCAAATCTTTACATTTCTTTTCTTTTTCACTCCTACCATGTTCCTCACTCCTGCCAAAGGCTTCCATTTGGTTGGTCCTTCTTATGGTTTGGGTCTGGTTGTCCCCCCAAAGCCTCATGTGGTCATAAGCATGACCATAGAGTTTGTGAAGCTGGAAGTTAATTCATGATGCAATGCTAGGCTAGGATTAAGGGTGTGAGTGCTACCTGACCTAAGTAGCCTGAATAAGATAAAACGGGCAAAGAGATACTCTTAAATTCCCCTCCTCACCTTTGCTGCCTTTTGCGCACCATATTGTTTCTCTTCTGTGATGCCTGTTTGCTCTCTTTGCCTAGGAGCCAGCTGATTAGGGACTGAAACCTCCATGAACTGCAAGCCAGATAAACTCCTTCCCCTTCAACTTGGGGTGCTGAGTACTTAGTCTCAGCAGTGAGTGAAAATTAACTAAAACAGTCCTTTTTTCCAGGCAAGCTGAGTTTAATCATCTGTAACAAATGAGATTATCACTGCTCTAGAACCCACTTAGATGAGATAAGCAATCCCAAAGTTCTATTTTCTTATTTTTTTTCCAGCTTTAATTGAGTTTATTGGTACATTTTAGGGATACAGTACAGTTACATTCATTGTTGGGATCTTGAACCTCTACATGACAAGTCTTGATTCTCACTTTTTCCCCTTACCTCTGCCCTCCCTTCACCCCCTCCTCCCCTCCCCATCTACAAACACTTTATTTTCATCTTTTCATTCTCTCACATTTTTTCTTTTCCCTTTTTACTCTTCCCCTACCCATCCCACCTTCCCTACACCTTTAGCTCCTTTCTTCCCATTTCTAAATGTCAGTAATCTTATTAGAATCTTATGTATTGTTGCAGATTATTCACACGAGGGAAACTATTTGGTATTTACACGTGTGACTTATTTATTTCAGTTAGGAGTATATCTTCAATATGTATCCATTTTCCTATGAATGAATCTATTTTCTCATTCTTTATGGCTGAGTAATATTCCATTTTATAGAAAAACCACATCTTCTTTATCCAGTTTCCAACGGATGGGCAAATGGGCTGGTTCCAAGATTTAGCTATTACAAACTGTGCCACTATAAACATCAGTGCACATACTTCTCTGTGATATGATTCTTTTAGTTCTCTTGGAAAGATACCCAGCAGAGGGATGGCTGGGTCAAATGGAACCTCCAGTCCAAGCTCTTTGAGGTATCTCCATATTGATTTCATATTTTTTCAAATATTTTCTTGCTGCTTTTACTTCTTTGTGTGAGAAATATCTTTTCATTTCGGATGCCCATTTTTGAATCGGGTCTTTATATTTGGGGGGACTGATTGTTTTGAGTTCTTTATATATCCTTGATAATAGTCCTTTGTCTGAGGAACAGCTG
>NW_022900950.1:64378210-64382327 GCF_012274545.1 Fukomys damarensis | reverse complement strand
ATGATCCGTTACTGTTTTTAAGAGACCTCTTTTTTCACGGTCACTGACTGAGATCCTATCTTCTATATCTGAAATTCTATCTTCGCAGTCTTTATTCTGTTGCATACACTTTCAATAGAGTTTTTAATCTCCTGGATATCTGTTTGAATCTGTTTTATGGATTCCATTTCTTTCCTCTGTTGGGCATTCATTGTTTCCATTTCTTTCTTATGTTGAGTCTTCATGCCTTCTATCATGATCTTGAGCTCATCTATTTTTTTGTCAGTTTCTGCTCTAGAGTCTCGAATCATGACTTCCATTTTGCCCATCATCTCTCTGGTTAATTGGGAAATTATTTCTGATTTGAATTTTTTTAGAGCCTGATTGATCTGTTTTGTTACCTCCTGTGCTATGGGTCCAGGGAGTCCTGTTGGTTCACTATCAGACTTTTCATCCTCATTTGTCCTACTATTTGCCATTGGTGAACTGGAAATCTGTTTTTGTGTCTTGCTTAAGTGTTTTCTCATTTTTATTTTTATTGTTGGGTTGTCCTTCTTTAATTTCTGGGAATTACTTAAATCTTCCCAATACAGTTGTGTTTTACCTTTTGAGTTTCTAATGACTCATAGACATCCTCATTTTCATAATATTAGAGAAAACAACTCTTTAAATCAATCACAACCCTTTATCCCAATTGATACATTCAGCAGCCCCATAGGATCAGGCACAGCTTGCAAACTGACCACTTATGGTAGTCATTAATGTATCACCTTTAACTCGTGAAATAAATTAATTTCAAGAAGCAACCCATAGTATGTTTGCAGTGAATATACTTTTCAATATAGCATCTTTACCATTTAGGATGGGGGGTTAGACTTAGAATGAGAGGATTAGGTAAGTGAAAGATATAGAGCAGGTTTGAAGTGAATCCAGAGGTTGTAGAATTACCTTACTATCTTTACAAAGCTATTAACTTCAGGGGGCATAGAGAGAGTGCAGGAATAAGGACAAGAATATATCCCCTTAACAATAACAAGCACTTGCTTTCCCTTGAAGGTACAGAGCCATGAGTGAGGTAAAATGACTGGAGAAAAGAACATGAAGAGAAACCCCTCCTAAAAAGAAAAAATAATAAAAGAAGAAGTCTGAGTTAGGGAAGGAGTGGAATAAAAAGGGAGATGAGGGATAATATGGTGGAGCAAGAGACTGAGTTGGAGAGAGAGGACAGAAAAAAGAAAGAAATTTTAGGGTGGAATGAGGAAAAGAAAAAAGAGAGAGAGAGAAAAAAAAGAATTTGAGGGGCCTCTTTCAGACTGTCTCTGTTGTCATATTATACCATATGTGCAGCCATATGCAGAACCAAATCCCCTGGTCTTAGCTAGCCATTGGCAGTTCCCCACAACTTAGACTGAACACAGTCCACAAGGCCTAACTTGCATTTCCCTACCCTCAGGGTTGAACTCCACTCAGTTCTATTACAGGTTTCCCCTGCCCTTTCTTTAAAGATGTTCAAAGTTGGGAGCTCAGAAAACTACCCTTCATGAGAACCTATGCCTCTGCAGAGTTGATCTAAGGACTGGCCCAATCGGGAGGTTTGAGAACGGGGGGGGAGGTCGTGGGGGTGTGTCAAGAGCGCCCGCGAGGCGACCTTCCTTACTGGGTCCGGGAGGTTGCGCACCCGCCGGATGATCTCAGGCAGGCAGGCAGCTGAAGAGACCCAAAGTTCTATTTTCTTGAACTCTATTGCCTGTAGCACTACATTATAATACTTGTCTAACTTACTAATTCCAAATATCATGGGGGAAAACAAAATTCACTTCAGTTTAAACAACTGACTTCTTCTTGGAACAGAATAATTTAGTTTTTTGGGCTATGAATGTAATAAAAAATTTGAGGGCTCTTTTAAAGAGAAGAATGCAATGTGATACATGCAAAATTAGGTATACACTTCAAATTTATTCCTAATTAGAAAATAAATTACAAAAAATTTCAAATTCTGAAAAATTGACATTTACCAACACATTACAAAACCCAGAAAAGTAATGTAATTTTCATTCATCAAATTTCTGATATATGTTACAGTGTTTTCCCTACATTTTTGCTGCATACATTCTTTGCTTATTTGATATTGACTATTTTGATATTGACTTTATTGTTGACTAAAATGTTTTATTTTTTGATAACTTAGGAATTTTTTCATATTTGTGAATCATTGATAATGTCAAGTAAATTTTCATAATTTTTTTTAGATTTTCATAATTATTATCACATTTCTTTTTTATATGAGGTATGAGGTTTGGAAGAGTCTTCAACAAATTAGTTTCTGGTTCTCTTTTAACCAGTTTTAAACTTTGTTATTCCTTCACAACTCACTGTTCCTGTGCAATAGGATCTCTAGATTTGTTTGCTCACATCATGAAGCTGGCTGTTCCACACAGTGGGTATTAGAAAGAGTTGAAAATACAAAGAGATATCCATTAATCCAATCTAAATTATACCCAACTTATTTTTCTTAACTGGGTCCCCTAAAATTCCTGAAGTCATTCCATCAACACTGGGGAAAAAAATGGAAATGTAACTGAGGGAAAGTTCTAGGGGAAGGAGATAGTATTTTTCATTGATAGCAATTGAGATGTCTTACTTTTGCAATTAAAAAAAAAATGTATGATCACATTTGAGCCATGCAATGAGTTTTAAGCTTCAGTAGCTTCATGATAAATACATCTTTGATTATAGGGTATTAAATGTAATTGTTAGGAGGAGGGAAAAATAGACTTCCAGTTGAGCTTTCAGATAGACTTCTAAAGCTACACTACAGGGGCCAGGGATTTAGCTCAGTGGTTCCGCTGCCTGCCTTGCAAGCTCAAGGTCCGTAGTTCAATCCCCCGTGCCCCCCCCAAAAAAAAACAAGTAAATAAAGCTATACTGCAGATTGGATTAATGAGGCCATCTCTTTTAAGAGCAGGAAGCTGCTACTATCAGGAAACCATTACACCATTTGAAAGGTGCTGGTCCACTCACAGCAGACCTGCAGCAATTCATAATCACAAAATGAACACACTGCATTAATACTAAATCCTTGCAAAATGTGTGAACATTAGAACTTTTGCCATCATTGAACAGAAAAATCGAAAACCTTTTTTTTTTTTTTTCATTTCTTTTTTGGTACTAGGGATCAAACTTGGGTCCTTGTGCTTGTGAGGCAGGTGACGGAACCACTGAGTTAAATCCCCGGCGCTCGAATACCTTTTTGACCATACAGCACCACAAATGATAGCAACATGATAATTATCTTATGTCCATGATGAAAGCTCTTATGATTGTCTTTGACTGGCCAAACCTACATCATACATGGACATGTGGGTCTTATATGGATCTCTTGCTGATGAATATGGATTTTAGCTTTTTTATCCCCTGGTACCAGGGATTGAACTCAGGGCCTTTCATTTGTGAGGCAGGCTGCGGAACCACTGAGCTAAATCCCCAGCCTGATTTTAGCTTTTTAGATACTGATTTATGGAAGGCACACACAAAGGAACATAGAATATATACTGCTTACCAACATTTTAAATGCAAAACAAGACATAATAGTAGCTATTCAAAAAGTGAAAAGAAAAATTCCTGTTAAGATGATGGATAAATGTATGAATTAGTTTTCTTTCATATAATAAAATATTCAGCACTTGAAATGGAAGAAGTAGAGCCATAAACATCAGCAGGAATATATCTGAGAAGCATAATGTTGAGTTCATAAAAAATAAATTGCAGAAGGATTCATGAAGACTGAGACTGTTCATATATGTTTGAAACAGAAGAAATCTACCTAAGTAGATAGACTTAAAAAAAAGAGACCAGTGACATTGGGTATAATAAATACCAAATCCAGGATGGTTGCATCTGAGTAATGTAAGGAAGGGTTTGCTGGAATTCCTTGAATCCAGATTCAAGACAAGGAGGTCAATCCCAGGAGGTGTCACTTGTGTGGAGTGAAATGTATAATTTCTGGGGTTAGGAGAGTCATTTGCTTTCTCCCCTAAGGAAAGCAGTATCTTCTGCAGTTGTTCAACAAGGCATCCCTAAGTGTACTTAATACGGTTCTTCTTCTTTTTTTTTTTTTTTTTTTTTTTTTTTTTTTTTC
>NW_022900950.1:64324381-64378050 GCF_012274545.1 Fukomys damarensis | reverse complement strand
GTTTTTTTTCTTTTTTTTTTTTTTTTTTTTTTTTGGTACCGGGGATTGAACTCGGGTCCTTGTGCTTGCGAGGCAGGTGGCAGAACCACTGAGCTAAATCCCCAGCCCAATGCTTCATTTTTTAAAGGTGAGCAAGATGAGTATACTAGTGTTAATCATAGTATTCTCTACAAATTTTTATATGTAGGAAAGGTTTTATATTAGTTATGCTATGACTCAGAAAAAAGTTCTGATTCCATCTATAAAATCCTGTGTATGCTGATCTGAGAAAAAAGTATCTCTCAAACTGATGAGTTTAATAGCCAAACTCTATTTGCATCTCTTGTTTTTTGGTATGGGAATTTACTTCAGGACCTTCACAGTGAGGTAATTTCTATCCTTTTATATCTTTTATTTTGAGACAAGTTGTCATTAAATCACTCAGTTGCCCGGGCTGGACCCAAACTGCATTCCTCCTGCCTCAGTCTCTCAGAGTGCTATGACTACAGTTATACACCGCCATACCCAGAGTGATCTCTAGTTCTTGGTTCTTGTTGCATAATGGGAAAGTAGAGCACTTCATTTTAACAGTTTGTTAGCACTGATGGGCCAGAAGATTCTAAGTGAGCTAACCATGGGTGATAAATGCCCCAGCTTCTAATAAAAAAAAAATCTTTTAACCTACTTATGGCACCTTCACTAACCTTTTTTGAGGTTTTATAGTCTTATTGGCATAACTGCTAAAACTCAGGATTCCAGTAGTTAAAATTCTTTTTGGTTTAATTTTTTTGATACCTTGGTATGTAATACAAGTCAGTAGATGGAAAGTGGAAATGCTAGAGTTATTCTGGAATTCAGTAAAATTTATATACACCCACACATATATTTACCTTCTCTTTCAAATGAGGATTTCTAAGTATTAATTTTATATTATTCACAGAATTTGGTGAATGTAGCCTTTTAAAAATTCCAAACCTATCTCTCATCCTGTTTTGTGGTTTGTGTAGCTGATTGACCACTTCTGAAATTACTCCCCAAAGCAACATTGAGGAACCCACCTCAAACATTACCATCTAGTGAATTTTTCAGAGACAAAAACCTCTGGCAGAAAGTGAAGCATATTCATGGAAATATTATGTTTTCAAAAAACAAACAAATACAAACAGTGAGATCTTGTGTTTTGGGTCAAAGATTTGGGGTATTTTGTATATCATTTTTGTGGGTGTGGGTCAAAGGCTGTCTATGTTAATAGCTCATTTTAGAAAGATTAAAAACAACTTCTCTGAATGCTGACAGAGAAGGAAAACTCACAGAGGCCCTTTACGCTCAACCTTGGCCCACCAGCCGCAGCCAAGGGGTCAGAGGTTGCTGTAGCAATGACCTGTATTACATGATGCCTCCCATCTGTCCACAGATGTGAGAGTTAGCTCAAAGGTTTTTTCTTTCAGAAGATTATCACATTTTTATAAAGCCCCAGACCATCTGCATTTACCAGTGTTTTTATAATTTTTAAAATGCCCAATCCATTAGATATTCAGTATTTGGAGATAGATATTGAAATATGTTTTCTGCCTATGTCCCTGCTGCTACTTGGGGGATACTAATACATGTTTTATTTATATAATAGAGTTGACAAAGTAGGCAATGATGATGATGATGATGATGATGATGATGATGATGATAATGATAGTAATGTCTGTCTGGATCACTTTGGAGCCAAAGGTTCTAACTGAAAGTTAATGTTCTCTTGTTTGTAACATTAAACCTACTCCAATTCACCCATAATTTGATTTACGAGGAGAGAAGACAGAAGGAACACTACAACATTTGCAATAAAACTAAAACAAAGCAAAAACAGTTCACACGAACACCGCAAGTTGTTTCTATGAATGTCTTAGTCACTTTGCTATCTCTGGGACAAAACATCAAACACCTACAACTTGAAGAAGAAGTTTCTATTGGCTCATGTTTCTGAGGATTCAGTTGATTTTTGCTTGGCTTCAAAGCAGAAATGGCATGGCAGAAAGGCATGGCAGAGGAAAGGTGCTCAACCCATGACAGTCAGGAAGCAGAGGGGAGAGGGAGGCAGGGACAAGAATACACTTCTACAGTTCATGTCCCCAGTGACCCATCTCCATCTCGGCCCCACCTGCTAACAGCACATTTGGCCATGACTTCATCAGTGGTCTAATCCACTGATTCCTATAGTGCTCCCATGATCCTATCTGTTTCCAAAAGGCCACTTGTAAATACATAAGACTTTTGTGGCACACTCTAGATACAGACTATAACAACTAATAAAAATAATTAAAGCTTCTTTTGGAAACCCATAAATAGTCTGGACTTGAGAGAATTGGATCTAAGAATTTTATCATTTTGACATCAAATGTGATGGTACAGTTTCAGCTAACTGCTGTCATGATCACAGCTCTACAAGCCCCATATTAGAAAGCCTCTATGAGAAGAACAAGTCTATCTTGTTCATACCCCTGATTCCAGCATAGTGCTGCACATGTTGTAGGCCCTCAACAAATATGTACTGAATAGACAATTGAATAGTTATAGGTTTTTACTAGGTGTTTGTTTTCCAGCTGGTTCATAGTTACCGAATGCTTGTTGGCCAAACAGATTGGAAATCTACTTTCAAAATTCTGTTTCATGTTAGAATTTTATTTTGTCATAACCATCATTTTTCATGAGAAATTCAATCTTGGGATTCTCTGAGATGTTATTGAATTTATTGCATATGAGAGATTTCAGGGTGGTTAATAATGGACTTCTTCAACTGAATTGTCCTATGGTTAGTTGGAAATTCTGTATATTAATGACTAGTGATTTTAACCATTAGATATAATTTTATTCTTTGACTCAAACTAAAAACAAGTTTTGGTTTTTAATATCTATTTTTGGCAATGGATGGAGTTTTTCTTTTTCTCCAGTCTCATAAACAACTTCCATTCACATGCCATGTGTGACTATAATACATTCTTGAGTTGTTTATTCCAGTACAAAAATATTTGTCACCCATATTGAAAGGTCAAAAAATAATGTCCTCTTCTATATTTTAGTCCTGTCCAAAATTTAATGTGATGTTATCCAGCGATTTATTATCCCATTTTTATCTAAAAGGAAAACAACAACATTGAAGATAAGATAGCATTTTTTTGGCAGGTAGGCCCCTGGGTTTCTGGTTCTGATTCCAGGCTTAGCTGTGCCAGAGTCAGTCAGCCAAATTCAGTCAGATGAGGAGAAATGGTTTGCAGGTGTCATGGAATTCCAGTGTTTTACTTACACTGAGTAACCCTAAGAAGGAGAATTTCCATGTATGAAGCCAATGTTGACTTGTCCAAAGAAAGTATCCTTGTGTTTCAGGCTGAAAATATGATATTTGGTGGTATGAGAGGATGAGCCCAGTAGTTGGTAAACCAGCAATAGATTCTTCTGTGAGAAGTTGTGATTATCTTCACATGTAAGAACAGGGAAAAATGAGTATCATTTTCAAACCTCTGTCTGAGTAAACTCACCAATCAGGAATGCTTCTACCTACCTCATGTTAAAAGAAATCTGCTGGGGCTTTGACAGCATGTGAGCTATTTCCATGAACTTCTTTCACTGGATGTTTCTCACACTTATTTGGTCTCTATTTTCATGTTTATAAAATGTGTTCCCAAGCCCTTTCGGATAAAATCAACAATAGTGCCTAGGGCTCCAGTGAAAGATTCCCAGTGGGAGGGTCTGAGCCTTTTGTTCCAGAGGATATAATAGAGTGTGAAACTGACACAGAAATGGGAGAACCATTCAGCTAAAATTAAAGTCTTTGTTCCATCATTAGTTGAACTTGAACTTCACATTTCTGAAGTTCTGCTAGGTTACTTTCTCTGAAGTTCTGATTTAATCAAGGAGAACAGGGAAGCTCATTAAAATCTGTTTCTCTCATACTTTGGAAAACATTGCTCAAAGTCCCAATTTGGTTATGAATTTTGTTAAAAATTTGGGGAAATTGATCTGAGTTTTAGATATTTTTAATTTATTAAAGAAGAATTTTTTTCTCTTTATTAAAATAGTTCTGATGGAGACTTCACTGTTTTATCGGTTCATTGACTTTCTCTGTTGTGTTGGGAAAGGTGAAGAGTCAGTGGCCAGGCCATTTATGTGATTAATGAGCTAATGCGATTGCATGAAATTTAGTTTTATTACCTTTATTTTTGGGGGAACTATTGAAAATAGGAGGAAACCTTAGACTGTGCATCTTACTATTGATATCCTTTCACATCAATATCTTTACCATATCTTATTTCTAATCTGAGTTTATTTCTTGCATTCTTCATTCAGCAGAAAGAGGTGAGAAAATTAGGTACAACAATGCTCTGGAGCTGAGGGTATGTATAAATGTCTCTGATATGTCAATATGATCATATATATCCTCAGTAATATAATTATTTTATATTTCCAAATTACAGTGAGCTTTTTGCCAAGTAAGTGAAACTCTGTCAAGTTTCTGATGTGTCAATTCTAACTATGAAATTTAATTTTTTTCTTTTCTTTGAGAATGGAAATTTCACCTTTTCTGTTTTACTCTTTTCATTTCAATCATCAAAGTATGATCTCAAGTCCTTCTTTATTATATTTCTAAGTAAAGAATGATAGGGAAACATTAAAGAATAGCTCAATCAACTGAAAATAAATTTTTTTTCATGTTTTCGGGGTTTACTATATTCTTTCTATGTCACAGAGCTCTATTACTTCAGCCTGTATGCAGATTTGCTACTCACAGTAGGAAGCAGTAAAGCTTCCACCTTGCCCTCAGATTTTAAAAGAATTATATTCATATTAAGCTGTTGTTTTATTGCTCTAATCAGAACAGATGTTTTGAGTTATGACAGTCAAAGGGAGAATAAACTATGATCATGCTATTGGGTAAAGTAGCATCCTGTTCAGATTTTAATAGTTTTAAGTACAAACAATACTTATCTCAAGCCCAAACAAGCAAGCAAATAAACAAAACAATAAAAATTTCAGGAAATTCTCAGAGAATATCTATTATGAGCAAAAACCAGGGCAGAGTACTGTGGAAAGGAAAAGATGAATAAAACAGTTTAAGTCTGATCTCAAAAAGTTAATTTTGCGTGTGTGTGTGTGTGTGTGTGTGTGTGTGTGTGTGTGTGTAGAGGAAGTGCTGGCTTATCAACAGCTGTAGCGGGAGGCAAATTCTTCAGTTTTCCTTTGATTCTACTCTTCTCATTCTGCTCAGAGGATCAAAATTCAGATGCCTGCCTACAAGGAATAGACAGGTAAATACATTTAGTGATGACAATAAGAAGGGGTGGCTATTTCTGAGCTCCTGTTACTGAGTGGCAACAACAGCCCAGTGTTTTCATTTTTTCTAATTTTTCAAGGGAGCTTGAATTTTATTTTTCTGGGTGAAATTTCCCAATTTTTAAATGTTGGCAGATGGCACAGATTTAAAAATCATTATGTAGGCCAAACAAAACTCCTTTGTTGGTTCAGCCAAAATTGCCTGCCATTCGTGGTCTCTGCTTTTTCCTTTGCCTTCTGGTTTCCCTCACCCATTCTCATGGATGCTATACCTATACAAATTATGTATATCTCAGCTAGGCATGGTTGCCTACACTTGTAATCCTAGCAGTCTGGGAGACTGAGGCAGGTGGATTGCAAGTTCAAAACCAGCCTGAGTGATTTAGAAAGACCCTGTCTCGAAACAAAGAAATAAACAAACAACAAAAGAAAAACCAAACCACTGCTGGGAATATGGTACCAACACCCTGGGTACAATATCTAGTAATGCAAAACAAAGTAAGGTATATTTTAATAGCTATTGGTGGCAGCTGATCCTCCTTTGTTGCTTTTGAAGGTATTTCTCATTTCTTAGCTGTTATCCATCCTTGGACCTAAGCATGAAGTCCTACAATGGCCTCAGTATTTTCACGATTAAAACATATGCATAACCTTTAGTTTTCTCTTACATGCTACATTTGCTTCAAGTAGACTTTTTTTTTTTTTTTTGGTCTTTTTTTTTTTTCCACTTTTCTTTTTTTTGGTACTGGGAATCGAACCCAGGGCCTCGTGCTTGCCAGGCAGGTGCTGTGCCACTCAGCTACATCTCCGGCTCAGAAGTAGACTCTTGAAGTTCCTCGCTAATCATAGTTAATAAATAGCAAATCTTCAGCCTTTTCCATTTTTTGGAGTCCCAGACCTGCTGCACATATCCACAGATTTTAAAAAAATCCTCTTTCAGATATTCTCCTTGGTATTCTCTCCTTGGTAAATTCTACCATTATCTCCATTGTGCAGTCAGTATCATCCTGGACTGTTTTTTCACCTTTATCCTGAATCAGTCTAGGGTCCTGATGGTTTTCTCTTCTCACCTTACTCTTCCAGTCTCCTGCACTGCATGAATCCAGACCTCCATCATTCTCTGCCTGTATCACTGTCAGCTTGTGCTAATCTTCAAGCACGCCATTCTATTCTCTGCCACCCGGACTTCTTCTCAAATACAATCTGTCGGGCTTTTTATTTGTTCAAAAGCTTTTAGTGATATATCTTTTTAGTTTGAAATTACAGATTCACAGCATGGAGAATAAGCCTTTAATATCTTGATTTTAGACTTCTTTCATTTAATCTTACATACCTTAAGTATATACCTTATTCTATAGTTACAGCAGTTTCTTTTCATTAAATAAACCAGGCAACTGTTGTGATAAAAAACTTGGATGAATGTTTAAAAAAATTTTTTTTAAAAACCTTGCTACTGTAAGAGACACATTGCCAATGAGGATAGGATAAATATTCTCAAAGCAAAGGAGTGTATTTTAAGTATTTTGAGGAGGATGAATACAACAGGTATTTTTAATATAATGATTTTTAAAAATCTAAACATTCATCATATTTTTGAGCATATCCCATTGAGATGTTTACAGCAATTTCTGTTAAATAAAAACATTGTGTGTTCTTCTTCACATTATTCACCAGGTTTGGCACTGCATGACTTGACTTTGGGTTTTCTCCAAAGTCAAAATGATCCTGAAAGGTAAACATCTTGAATCAATTCAGGACATAAAGGTAGCCACAACTGTGCAACTAAACACACTCAGGAAGAAGGGCTTCCAGAATAGCCTTAGAAAGTGGCAAGACAACTACAGAGTGGGGGAAAAAATTGCCAGCTGTTCCTCAGACAGAGAACTAGTACCTAGGACATATAAAGAACTAAAAATATTAGACCTCTTTCCCCCAAATAATAGGCTCATTCAAAACATGGGCAAACTGAGATGAATAGACACTTCTCAGAAAAAGAAATACAAATGTCCAATAAATGCATGAAAACATTTTCAACACCTCTAGCTGTTAGAAAAATGCAAATTACAGTAACACTGAGATTCCAGCTTACTCCAGAAAGAACAGCTAATAATGCTTAATAAACTATGCTGGAACTTAGTTTCTTAAAGCAGTAAACATTCATTGAACTCACAGTTCCAAAAGTTGGCCACTTGTCTGGACTCAGTTGGGCGGTTCTCCCACTCTTGGCTCAACTCCCCCATGCACCTGCTGTCACCAATGTAGCCTAGGCAGCTGTTTCGGGATGTTGTTAGCAGTGATGTTTTAGCAGGATTATTTTTAAGCCACCTGTTTACTTTACAAGTACCATTTTAAATTTCATTAAAGCAATTAAATCTATGAAAGGTGGTCAGATCAGCTGTGATACAATGCAGTCCACTGAGTGAGTGAGGGCATCTGTAATACACTGTGGCCTGTTCACCACTAGCCATTTCTTCTTCTTGGTCCTCTAGCCAATGGAAGATGAGCTTAAATGATGTGTCCTCCTAGTCTGATTCTATAACAAACCTTCCAGGATTCCTTATCCACATCCCTTTTCCTTCCAGCCGGAAGTGATGCAGATGCCCATGCTGACCATAGACAGAAGTTAGCAGAGCCTCATTCACCTGAGAGAATGAATGAGTTGAGCTGTCTTGCAGATCCAGTCACCGAACAATTAAGCAAGAACTAAGTTTAAGTGCAATGTTGAACCATTGTATATTTGGTCTATTTTTGTTGCAGCCTAGCTTGCCAGAATTGATTCCTCACTTGTCACCCTTTCGACATTGGTAAATGCTCAGCCTTCCTTCAGGAAGACTCATAGCCACATCTGCACCATGAGAAGAACTTGGTGTCATTCTCCATGAGGCTTACTTTCCTTTTTAGTGTTTAGCCCAAAAGTCAATAGAAACAGAAGTTCTAAAAATATCTTCCATGACCATGAGATGTGCTACACTTCACTTAGTAAACCATGGCTTTAAGAAACTTCAACTTTGTAATTCCTACAAAAGAGCTGTTAAGAATTACAGCATTGAGAAGCAGGGCTTAGTGGCACATGCCTGTCTCCCATTGCTCTGGGAGGCTAAGGCCTGCCTCTCCTAGTTCCAGCCCAGCCTGGGCCACTTAGCAACTAAACAAGTTGGGCTTGTAGTTCAATCCCCAATATTGCAGAAAAAAAATGTTCCTCCCTGCTAATCTGTACATTATTCTGTAAGAAGAGATCTGATTCTCAGTCCATTGTAAAATAAAAGTATCATGAAATGCAACTTTTATTTACTGTATTTTCCATTGTTCATGTGCCCTTATGTGGACTTCCCTATCTTTATTCTTTCTTTTATAAATGACTGATGGGAAAGAGATCTCTACCTGAGTTGCAATCCCATTTGGTGTAAGACTGGGGGCAAACGGATCCAGCTCAGATCCCTCTTTCTGTCTCTCTCTCTGCTTAGTTTTTGCTTGTGAAAGAATGTTGCTTCAATTAGCCCTATTTGCTTCTCTCCCACTCACGGAATAAATTCCAAGGCGAAGACAGCTGCAATCCAGTTGATATGCTGCCACTAAACAACTTCATTCTATTTTCCTGGCCCTTTCCTCACTTGTCTATCTTCATCTTATATGAACTGATACTAAGCAAATCCGTAACCCACCCAAACAGATGACACTTTTCAGATGAGTAGGACAGGCCGGGTCTCTCTACCCGCTAGCTGACAGAATTAAAACTGACGAGAGGTTGAAACATGACTTCAAATGTTTGCTTAAGGATGGGGAAGTTGGGCCCAACCCCACTGTATTGCCAAATGTTACATGGAGCATCGTAAAATCAAATTCTCACATCTTGTTGTCCTCCCATTAGATCACTTTAAACTCTGGCAGCCAGGCCAGCCCGCCTTGGTGGTTTTCTGATTTGTGGTTTGCACTTGGCTCTCCTTGCAGGCTTTAAAAATGATTTTATTTTGTGAGCAGTCACTGATAGACTCTAGAGTAAACTTGCCAGGGCCAACATTTGCAGCAATAACATTTCACATTATCAAGAGTTTCCTGAAGGACTGCAAAGAATAAGAACAAAGAAGAGCTTTTCTGGTAGTGGTTGTTTTTCTTTAGAGGCTGGTAACCTCCCGAGTAGAGAGGCTATGAATTTCGCCTTTGAAGAGACCTACAAGCATCTACAGTTCCTTGCCTTTAAGGTGAAATTGGAGACCTGGAACCAATTTGGATTTTCTTGTTCCCTGGCTTGTTGAGTGTGTAACTGATTCTCCATTTTCCTTGTCTTGGGTGGCTTTTCTGATTATCTTGTTCAATCTTTGGTGGTGTGGGGGTGGAGGTGGGTGGGCTGGGGCTAGGTGGCATGGGATCAAGAAAAGGAAAGCTGAGTTTAGGTAAGTCCAGAGACTTACTCAATGATCTTCATCCTGTGTCCCGCCAAAACTATTTATGCTGCTCGTAGAGAGGAAATGAAATACGATCTTTAGAACAAAACATACAACTTGTTTCCTAGATAGCTTGGTGATGATAGGGATGATGAAAATAGTGATTATGTTATGATTCATTAATGAAAAATATTAAATAAATGAGCTTATAAAATTAATAATGAATGTCAGTATTCATTACCTTGAACTGATGTCAAACCCAGTTGTTACATTCAGACTTTTATTATTTTTAAATTAAGATAAATATACATAGCAAAAATTATACTATTTTAACCATTTTTAAGTGTGCACTTCAGTGTCATTAAGCATGTTTGTTATGCAACTATTTCCAAATCCAGCTCCAGAACTTTATTCATCTTACACACCTCCCCCCAGCCTCTGACAACCACCATTCTTACTGTGTTTGTGACTTTGACTATTTCAAACGCCTTATAAAAATAGAATTATAAAGTATTTGTTCTTTTGTGACTGGTTTACACCCTTAACATAATGTCTTCAAGTTTCTTTCATATTGTCCTATGTGTCAGAATTTCCCAGTTTTAAAGGGAGAAAAGATAGTGCATTATATGTATGCACTGCATTTTAGTTATTTGATCGACTGTACACAGACACTTTGGTTTGCAGACTTTTTTTTTTTTTGGTACCAGGGATCGAACTTGGGACTTTGTGCTTGTGAGGCAGGCAGCAGAACCACTGAACTAAATCCCCAGTCCCAGACTTGGTTTTATAAAAGAAACGACAACAGGTTTGAGTAACTGATATTTGGGCGAGAAGAACTTGCATAATTATGAAAATTATCTCAGTTGAAATTCATGGAGGATCCATACTGATCCATGGATTAATCTGCTGATAAATTCATGGCTCAATGTAGGAAAAGGGCCTGGTCGGAGGGTCACTGGTGGCGTGAATATACACTGAAGGGTGTATTCTTGTCTTCAGCTTCCAAAATTCCTATCTCTAAATACATGAGACTTTGGGAAGATATTTAAATCTAAGTCATAACATAGCTTCTTTGTTAGAATGTGATGGAAGGAAGGGCCATAAAGAGAGCTCATTGTTAATCTTGAATGCTAGGAAATAAAAAATTAACATCTAAAATTTAAAAAGAAAGTAGTATAAAGATGTTAACTGGAAATATAGGGCTGGGGTGTAGCTCAGGGGTATAGTACTTGCAAGCATGCATGAAACCATGGGTTTGATCCCCAGGACCAAGTATTATTTATAGACACAATAGTATAAAAAGTAAACTCTGAATATTGATTTAACCAAAATTGTCACATAACCTACATTATTCACTTTCCTGTTTCTGGGACACAATACCTGACACCCACAATTTAAAGGTGGTGATGTTTATTTTGTCTTGCAGTTTCTGTCCACACTCTGCTGGCTCCTATGTAGAAACAGCGTAGCAGAGGGGCAAGGTGGAGGAAAGGTGTTTAACTCATTGCACCAGGAAGCAGAGGGAAAGGAGGAGCTGAAGACAAGAATGCTTGAGGAGTGCTTGGTATTTTGACTGGGATTTCATTAACTCTATATATTAGCTTTAAAAGTATCACCATTTTTATTATATTGGATCTGTAGGAACAGAGGATATCTTTTCATTTTCTGAGGTCCTCTTCAATCACCTTTTTAAAATCTCCTTTTTCAGAGTACTGTTGTTTTCATTTTAGAGGTCTTTTGCTTCCTTGGTTGTGTTAATTCCTAAGTATTTAATTTTTCTTGATGCTACTGTAAATGATATTGTTTTCCTAATTTCTTCTTTGGTGAGTTTATTATTGATATACACTAATGCTATTGATTTTTTGTTTTGATTTTGTATTCTGCTACATTGATAAATTTTGTTATTAATTCTAGGCACCTCTTAGTGGATTTTATGAATCTTATGAGCAGAGGATCATGTCATCTTCAAATAATAATTTAACCTCTTTCTTATACATGTTCCGTTTCTTTCTGTTGTCTGTTGTTCTTTTGTTTATGATATATTGCATTCATTGACTTACATATATTGAACCATCCTTGCATCCCTGGCATGAATTCTACTCATCGATGATATATGATCTTTTTAATGCTTTGCTGCATTCTCTTTGCCAGTATCCTATTGAGGATTTTTGTCTCTATGTTCATTAGAGAATTGGCCTGTAGTTGTCTTTTTTGGATGGATCTTTATCTGGTTTTGGAAGCAGGGTAATGCTAGCTTCCAGAAGCAACTTTGGGAGTACTCCTTGCCTTTCAATTTTATTAAAGAACTTAGGGAATATTGACAATAGATCTTTTCTGAAGCTCCTATAACAGAATTCAAGTGGTAAATCCATCATGTCCTAGGGTTTTCTTAATTGGTAAGTTTTTTTTTTGTTACTGTACCAATTTCCTTGCCTATTATTGGATTATTCAGTTTTTTTTTTTAATCTTCTTGGTTCTGTTGCAGAATAATGAATTGTTATACCCGCTGCCATGTGTCTGTTGCCTAGGATGGCTTTTGCTATTCTAGGTCTCTTCTGGTTCCAAATGAATTTTTGGATTCTTCTTTCTAGTTCAGTGAAGTATAGCATTGGAATTTTAATTGGCATTGCATTGAATCTGTATAGCAGTTTTGGTAGTCTGGCCATTTTCACTATGTTGATTCTTCCTAACCAGGAGCAGGATATATCTTTCCATTTTCTTATATCCTCTTCGATATCTTTATTCAGAGTGCTATAGTTTTCAGTGTAGAGCTCTTTCACTTCTTTTGTTAGGTTGATTCCTAGATACTTCATTTTTTTGGATGCTATTGTGAAAGGAATTGTTTCCCTAATTTCTCACTCAGTGAAACTGTTATCTGTGTACAAGAGGGATACTGATTTTTGGGTGTTGACCTTGTATCGTGCTATTCTGCTGAAAGTGTCAATTAAGTCTAGAAGTCTTTTGGTGGAGTTTTTTGGGTCTTCAATGTAGAGTATCATATTGTCAGCAAATAATGACAGTTTAACTTCTTCCTTTCCTATCTTTATTGCTTTAATTTCTTTCTCTTGTCTAATTGCTATGGCTAATGTTTCCAGAACTATATTGAAGATGAGTGGTGATAGTGGGCATCCTTGTCTTGTTGCTGATTTTAACGTGAAGATTTTCAGTTTTTGGCCATTCAATATGATATTGGCTATTGGTTTTTCATAGATAGCCTTTATTAAGTAGAGATATAGACCATCTACCCAATTTTTTTGCAGGGTTTTTATCATGAATGAGTGTTGAATTTTGTCAAATGCTTTTTGTGCATCTATTGAGAGGATCATGTGGTTTTTCTCCTTGACTTTGTTAATATAGTGTATTACATTTATTGCTTTACGTATGTTGAACCATCCTTGCATCCCTGGAATAAATCTGACTTGGTCAGGACGTATGATCTTCTTGATGATCTTCTGTATTCTGTTTGCTAGTATCTTATTAAGTATTTTTGCATCTATATTCATTACAGAGATTGGCCTGTAGTTCTCTTTTTTAGTTGGGTCTTTCCCTTGTTTGGGAATCAAAGTGATACTTGCTCCCAGGAATGAATTTGGAAGTATTGCTTCCCTTTCAATTTCATTGAAAAGTTTGAAGAGCAGTGGCAGTAGTTATCTAAATGTCTTGTAAAATTCAGCAGTGAATCCATCAGGACCTGGGCTTTTCTTTGTTGCTAAGCTTTTAATTACATTTTCAATTTCACTGATTGTAATTGGGGTGTTTAAAATGTTTTTAGCTTCTTCGTTCAACTTTGGTAATTCATAAGTATGTAGAAATCTGTCCATTTCTTCTGTTTTCCATTTTATTAGAGTACAGGTTTTCAAGGTAGGTATTAATGACCCTCTGGATATCCGTCGGATCTGTTGTGACTTTGCCTTTTTCATTTCTGATTGCATGGATCTGAGTCTTTTCTTTCCTTTTTTTGATAAGGTTTGCTAAAAGTTCATCAATTTTATTTATTCTTTCTAAAAACTAACTCTTCAATTAATTTATTTTTTGTGTCATTTTCTTAGTTTCCATTGCATTGATTTCTGCTCTAATCTTTATAATTTCCTCTCTTGTTTGAGCTTTGGGTTTTTCTTGCTCTTGTTTTTCTAGGAATCTAAGATTCATTGTTAGGTTGTTTATTTGAGCTCGTTCTGTTTTCCTAGTGTGGGCATTCAGTGCTACAAATTTTCCATGAAGAACTGCTTTCATTGTGTCCCATAGATTCCAGTATGTTGTATTGGCATTTTCGTTTATTTGTAAAAACTGTCTGATTTCTTATTTAATTTCCTCTGTGATCCATTGATTGTTCAGGAGAGTGTTGTTCAATTTCCATGTGTTTGTGAAGTTCCTATGGTTTCTTATGCTATTGATCTCAAGCTTTATGCACTATGATCTGATAATATAGGGGGGATAACTTCAATTCTTTTGCATTTATTCAAACCTGTTTTGTGAGCTAGTATGTGATCTATCTTGAAGAATGACCCATGTGTAGCTGAAAAGAATGTATATTCTAATTATGTAGTGTAACACTCTATAGATGTCTAATAAGTCCATGCATTCAAAAGCTTGGTTCAGTTCTAGTATATCATTGTTGATTTTTTGCCTAGATGATCTGTCTATTTGTGATAGTGGGGTATTTAGATCACCCACTACAATTGTATTAGTGCTTATTTGGTTTTTCATATTACTTAATATTTGTTTTATATAGTTGGGGCATTTATATTTGGTGCACATATGTTCATGACTGTTATTTCTTCCTCTTGAATTGTTTCCTTTACAAGGGTGTAGTGTCCTTCTTTGTCTCTCTTAATGAGTTTTGGTTTGAAATTTACTTTGTCTGTGAATAAGATTGCTACCCCTGCTTTTCTCTGGGCTCCTGTCGTGTGGAGAATTGTTTCCCACCCTTTCACTTTCAGTCTATGAGCTTCTTTTTGCACTGTGTGTTTCTTGTATATAACATATTGTTGGATTTTGCTTCTTAATCCATTCTGCCAGTCTATTTCTCTTGATTGGTGAATTGCGGCCATTGACATTGATGGTTATAACTGATATGTACTGACTTCTTATTGTCATGTTATTGTCCTTTTGTTGACTCTTTTTTAATTTTTTGGCCTCTCCTTTTAGTTTCTTGCCTTGACTATTTGATTTGTTCTGTTGGGCCTCATGGTGTTGTGATCTTCATTGTCTTTCCTAGAATATTGTTTAGAATTGCTTGTACTGCTGGTTTGGTATTCATGAAGTTTCTCAGGTGTTCTTTGTCATGGAAGTATCTTATTTCCCATCCATTTTGAAAGAGAGTTTTGTAGGATACAAACATCAGTCTAGATTGGAGGTTGTTTTCTTTTAGGACTTGAAATACCTCACTCCAGGCTCTCCTTGACCTGAGGGTTTGTCTTGAAAAGTCTGCTGTGATTCTGATGGGCTTTCCTTTGCATGTGATTTGTTTCTTTTCTCTTATTGCTTGTAATATTTTGTTCTTCTGTTGGGTTTCTGGGATCTTGATGATTACATGTCTAGGTGTAGATTTTTTTTGATCATGGCTAGTTGGAGTCCTATATGCCTCACTTATCTGTATGTCAAATTCTTCCCCTCTGTTTGGAAAGTTTTTTGTCATTAATTCTGTGAACAGCTTTTTTAAGTCATTTGCATTTTCTCCTGCTATTTCATGGATTCCTATCAGTCTTATGTTATTCTTTGCATGATCTAGGATTTGTTGGATTGATTTCTCATGATTCCTTATTGTTTTTAAGAGACCTCTCTTTTCATGTTCACTCTCTGTGATCCTGTCTTCTGTATCTGTGAGTCTATCTTCTCATTCTTTTATTCTGTTGCATACACTTTCAAGAGAATTTTTAATCTCCTGGATATCTATTTGAATCTGTTTAATGGATTCCATTTCTTTCCTATGTTGGGCATTCATTGTTTCCATTTCTTTCTTATGCTGGGCCTTCATGGCTTCTATTGTGGTTCTGAGCTCATCTATTTCTTTTGTCAGTTTCTGTTCTAGAGTCTTGAATCATGACTTTCATTTTGCTCACCATCTCTATGGTTATCTGGGAAATTATTTGTTTTAAATTTTTCTAGAGCCTGATTGATCTGTTTTGTTACTTCCTGTGCTGTGAGTTCTGAGTGTCCTGGTGGTTCACTATCAGACTTTTCATCCTCCTTTGCCCTACTGTTTGCCATTGGTGAACTGGAAGTCTGTCTTTGTGTCTTGCTTAAGTGTTTTCTCATTTTTATTTTTGCTGTTGGGTTGTCCTTGATTCAATCTCTGGGTTATTAAATCTTCCTGATATCGTTGCGCTTCATCCCTTAACTCTCTAATGACTCATAGACATTCTCACTTTCACAATATCAGAGAAAACAACTCGTCAAATCAATCCCTATCCCTTATCCCATTCGATACAATCAGCAACACATCAGAATCAATCATCTCCTGCACATTGACCACTTGTGGTAGTCATCAATCCATCACCACCCAACTATGCAAATTAAATTGAAATCAAGAAACAGCCCAAAATATGTTTGCAGTGAAGAAACTCCTCAATATAGTATATTTACCATTTAGGATGGTGGCCTAGACCTAGTTAGGATGAGAAGAGTAAACAAATAAAAGAACTGGAGAAAGTTTCAAGTGAAGCCAGAGGACACAGAATTAGCACACAATCTTTAGGAAACTGTAATACTCAAAAAGGATAGACAGAGCGCAAGTATAAGTATAAGAATATATCCCCTTAACAGCAATAGGGGCTCACTTTCCCTTGAAACTACCGACCCTTGAGTGAGGCTCAATGATAGAAAAAAAGAACATTAATAAAAAAGAAAAAAATGATAAAAGAAGAAATCTGAGTTAGGGCAGGAGCAGGAATAAAAAGGGAGATGAGGGGCAATATGGTGGAGCAAGAGACTGAGTTGGTGAAAGAGGATAGAAAAAAGATTTTACAGAGTGGAATGAGGAAAAGAAGGAAAAGGACAAAAAATGACTTTGACAGGCCTCTTTCAGAGTATATCTCTGCTGTCATAATACACATTGTGTGCAGCCATTGCAGAACCAAATCCCCCTATCTCAGCTAGCCGAAGACAGACCCCCATGATGCAGACTGACCTCAGGCCTCAAGGAGCAATTTGAGCTCCCCAGCTTCTTGTAGGGTTGAACTCCAGACAGTTCTATCGCAGGTTTCCCCTGCCCCTTCTTTAAAGATGTTCAAATTTGGGAGCTCAGAAAATTACCCTTTATAACCAGCTATGTCTCTGCAGAGTGGGACCCAGGTGTGGCACAATCAGGAGATCTGAGATCGGGAGTGGGCAGGGTGCCCTCCTGGTGCTGGAGCAGCAATGGCAGCACCCACAAGGGAGGGCGTGGCTACCTGGACACATGGGTTGGGCCCAGGCCAGCAGAGGGAGATGTGATGTTCAAGCTGAGCCACTTTCCCTGAATCTCACCTTGCTGGCTGGCCCTGGAGGAGCAGCAATCTGGATCCATTTTTCATGTCATTTTGCTTTAATCTGTCTCAGAGTAACTGACTGACATCACCTTATCTTCTAGTTTTGACTCTCTGTCTTCACATTGGTTGCTGTTGGTTCCCATATGTTCAATAAACTTTTTAATTGCCTGGATTTCTGTTGGCTACTTTTTCATGAACTCTAATTCTTTGATAAACTGGCCAATCAAGATTTGCATCATTTTTTCATCACTTCCATTATCTGTTTAATTATATATTTTTGAGCTTACGGTTCTTTTAAAAAAACTCTTGTTTTTTGTTATTATTTCATATAATTCAGCTATGTGGCCTTTTATTTTTTTCCCCTTGATGACCCATGGATCACCTTTGGGAATTAGAAATTTTTTTTCCATTAAATTTTTTCCATTATTACATTTTAGGTGTACAGTACAGTTACATTTATCATTAGGATCTTGTATATTTACATGATGTATCCTGGTTGTTATTGTTTCCCCATTCCCCTGCCATCCCTTCATCCCCTCCACCCTTCCCTATTTACAAAGACTTTGTTTCCATATTTTTCCTTTTCTCATATTTTTTCTTTTCCCTGCTTTCCTTTTCCCTACTCCTCACACTTCCCCTACTCCTTAAGATGTTTTCTTCCTATTTCACAATATCATTTATACATTTTGATCCTTATTTACACTTTTAGTGTCTCATTAAACTATTTGGTATTTACACAAGTGTGTCCAGTTTTGTTTTTTTCATTTAACGGTACGTCCTAAGTGCACATCCATTTAGCTATAAATGTCTCTACTTTCTCATTCTTTATGGCTGAGTAGTACTCCATTTTATTAAAACATACATCTCATTTATCCAGTTGATGGGCAATTAGGCTTTTTCAAAGTTTTAGCTATCATAAACTGTGCTGCTATAAACATGGGTGCACATTTATCACTGTTGTATGATTCTTTTAATTCTTTTTGGGAAGATACCCGGCAGAGGAATGGCTGGGTCAAATGGGATTTCTAATCCTAGTTATTTGAGATATATCCATATTTATTTCCACAGTGGTTGCAACAGTCTGCACTCCCACCAACAATGAAGAAGTAATCCTTTCTCTCCACAATTCTACCAGCATTTATTATTGGTTAATTTCTTGATAGCAGTCATTCTTTGTGGGTTGAGGTGGAATCTCAGTGTTGTTTTCATCTGCATCTCTCAAAAGACTAGTGATATTGAACATTTTTTTCATATATTTATTTGCAGCTTTTATTTCTTTTTTTTTCTCATTGAATTTTTTGGTACATTTTAGGTATACAGTACAGTTACATTTATTATTGGGATCTTGTATCTTTACGTGACAGGTCTTGGTTCTCATTTTTTCCCTTTGTCCCTACCCTCCCTTGAACCCCTCTTGCCCTCTCCATATACAAACACCTTATTTCAATTTTCTCATATTTTTTTCTTTTCCTTTATTACCTTTCCCCTACCTTTCCCATGCATTTCTTTATCTGAGAGCTGTCTGTTCATTTCAGATGCCCATTTTAGAATTGGTTCTTTATATTTGAGGGGTCTGATTCTTTTGAGTTCTTTATATATTCTAGATAGTAGACCTTGAAGGAACAGTTGGTGAAATTTTTTCCCACATTATAGGTTGTCTCTTAGCTCTGTTGGTGGTTTCTCTCTCAGTGCAGAAGCTTTTTAATAAGATGAGATCTTAGTTGTTGACTCTTTGTACTAGTTCCCATGCTACTGAGAATTTGTTCATAAAGTCTTTCCTATGCCAATGTTTTTGAGAGTTCTACCCAATTTATCTTCCAGCAATTTTAGTGTTTTTGTTTTAATATTTATATCTTTAATCCACTTGGATTTAAGTTTATTGCATGGTGAAGATAGGGGTCTAGGTTTAATCATTGGCAAGTTGAAATCCAGTTTTCCAACAGATTTTATTAATAAGGATATCTTTCCTCCAGTGAGGATCTTTTTCTCCTTTATCAAAGATGAGGTAGCTGAGTACGTCTGGAGTTGTTTCTGATCCTCAGGTTTGTTTCTTTGCCCGTACCATGCTGTTTTTATCACAGAGGCTTTGTAGTATAGTTTCAAGTTGGGAATTATGATACCCTCTGCCATGTCTCTGTTGCCTAGAAGAGCTTTTGCTATTCTATGTCTCTTCTGGTTCCAAATGAATTTTTGGATTGTTTTCTCTAGTTCTATGAAATATACTGTTGGGATTTCAATCAGGATTGCATTGAATTTGTATAGCAGTTTGGGAAGTATGGCCACGTTCTCTATATTGGTTTTCCTGCCCAGGAACAAGGGATGTCTTTCCATTTTCTTTTATCTTCTTTGATCTCTTTTGTAAGTTTGCTTCCTTTGTTAGATTTGATTCTTAGATATTTCATTTTTTTGGATGCTACTGTGAAAGGAATTATTTCCCTGATTTCTCTTTCAGTGAGTCTTCTATTTGTCCAAGAAGGCTATTGATCTTTCATTGTTGACTTTGTATCCAGATACTCTACTGAATCTGTCAATTAAGTCTTTTGGTGGAGTTTTTTGGGTCTTCTATGTAAAGTATCATACTGTCAGCAAATAATGAGAATTTAACTTCTTCCTTTCCTATTTTTATTACTTTTATTTATTTCTCTTGTGTAATTGCTGTTGCTAATATTTCCAAATCTATGTTGAATAGGAATAGTGATAGCAGACATCCTTGTCTTGTTCCTAATTTTAGCATGACGATTTTCAGTTTTTGACCATTTAGTTTTATGTTCGTTGTTGGTTTTTCACACATAGCCTTTATGAAGTTGAGATAAAGACCATCTATTCTGATTTTCTGCAGGGTTTTTTTTTTTTTAAATCATGAATGGCTGTTGAATTTTATTGAATTTTTTCTGCATCTATTTAGATGATCATGTTTTTTGTCTTCCACTCTGTTAACATAGTGTATTACATTTATTGATTTATATATGTTGAACCATCCTTGCATCCCTGGTATAAATCTGATTTGGTCAGGGTGTATGATCTTCTTGATGATGCTCTGTATTTTGTTTGTCAATATCTTATTGAGGATAATTGCATCTATGTTCATGAGGGAGTATAGTGGATTGACTAATGGTCAAATTGTAATGCCCAGCTGAACTGAATGAGCATAGTTTGGGTGTGGAGGATCCACCTGAAGATTGTTACCAATAGCCATAAAAAGAGAGCTGGGGAAGATCTTGCCCTGTTGATTTTCTATGAGAAGCTTGCTGTGGGTGGTTTTCCTGATGCAGACTAGGCTGTCCTCATTGTCAGAGGAGCTTGAGACCTCGCTGTCTTTGAGAATGGTTTCATTCATCAGGGGAGCTCTGATCTTTACTGTGAGTATCACTTCCTGACTCCAATGTGGATCCCTCAGCTTGGTGGCACAGATCCTTCATCTCATGTGCATAGATTTTCTGTCTTCCACCACTGGCCTTTGGGCCTTCCAAGTGCAGATCCTCAATATGGACAAGCATGAGACATTGCCATGGGGTCTACGACACTGGTCAGACTTGAGGAGGACATTGCCTTGGACTCTTAAGTCTTTAGCTGGACATGTGTGGGGAACTTCTGGAATCTAGGCCCTCTGTTGAATATTTTGGACTTCTAGTGTGTGGCTAATCTCTTGCATTCCTTGCATTTGACTCTGTGGGTAATTATCATAAAATAACCTTACAAGTTATGTGTCCTGTATTTAATGTATTCCCTCACCCAATGCTGTTGACTATAAGAGGGAGTTTGGCCTGTAGTTCTCGTTTTTTGTTGGGTCTTTTTCTGCTCTTGGAATCAAAAATAACATTTGCTTCAAGCAATGAATTTGGAAGTGTTATTTCCCTTTCAATTTCATTGAAAAGTTTAAAGAGTAGTGGCAATAGTTCTTCTCTAAATGTCTTGTAAAATTCAGCAGTGAAGCCACGAGGACCTGGGCCTTTCTTTATTGGTAAACTTTTAATTACATTTTCAATTTCACTCATTGTAATTGGGTGTTTCAAATTTTTATGAATTAGGAATTTTTAAAGGTATTTTGTTGCCTTTTCTTCTCCTGGGTGTGTGTGTGTGTGTGTGTGTGTGTATGTGTGCTGAAATTTTCAGGTTACTTATAGTGGAAAAGCTTTACTGCTAGTACAGAAATCTCTTTAGTTAATATCTGCTTTTTAGTGATGCACTCTGGGCATGACAAACTCTATAGGCTTATGTCTCTGCCCCAATGTCCAACCACCTCCATTAATATGATAAGGAATGCAGCAGTATAATTGGCCAGCACCCAATTTCCTGTGAATGGGCCACAGTATTAATGACACAAAGGCAATGCAGATATTGGTATACAAAAAAAAGGAATTACTCACTACAGGTCTACTACTCTGGTAATAGCAATAAACTCAATAACAGTAATAGAGTCCATCAAAAAAAAAAAAAGGAAAAGAAATATAATAAACATCTGAAAGTGCACCTCTTGTAATTGTAGAGGCCAAAAGTAACTTGTATTAATCTCATTATACCTTAATAAAATTAGTATTAAAATAAGTTATACAAGTTTTTCTATTCCTGAAGTGTGTATATATTTTTGTGGACCCTATAGTGTGAAAGACAAACTGGACACTGACATACTCTAAGAGCTAATAAGGTACCACCCTTATCCATAGAAAAGAAATCCATATTTACACTATAAACAGTAAGACAGCCAAATATTTACATAACTGAATATTTACTAAATGCAATAACTGAACCTCCACTAACAATTGGAAAGTATTCAGTGGTAATAGTATCTAAAAATTAATAAAACTTAATTGATATACTAATAAAAATAGAATGAGAAATGGGAGAGTGAAAAAATTGAAATTTGAAAATTAAAGATGAGAAGGAGGAAAGACAAAGTGAGCTAAAGATCCTATTGAGGAGTACAAAGAAACTAATAGAATTGGATAACAATAAAAGAAAAGAACATACAAGAAAAATAATAGAAAAGAAAATACATAGAACATAATAAAGAAAAAAGAAGAATAAGAAAAAATATCAAAAGGAGAAGGGGAAAAAAAGAAAGGAGAAAGATTCCAAACCCCCAAAACTGAGGAAGCAGAAAGAAAAAAAATGACTCAAAAAAAATTCCTTGTAATTTTGAATGTTCTCTTCCCAGGATATGCAGTCTGTAAATCCAGTAATTCTTGATTTTTTTTGCACATAGTTATATAGCCTTATGGCTTTGCACAGTTTGCCCTCACCCCCACTCTCAGCTCCATTGGCTTCTCTGTCCATTCACTCAAAACTGTGGCAACTATACAGCTGAGGAACATCCTTATTCATGCTGGTAGATGAGGAGCTCAGTCAGACCACTGGTCTCTAGTGGCTGTAGCCAGTAGAATGGGGTTGAAGCTGACCACTGGACTCAATGCCAGAACTTTCAGATCCAGTCACCTCTGAAAACCACACATGCTGAAACTGGCTCACCATGAAGGGTAGTGCCCCATGTACTTCCTGGCCTGAGTTTAAACTTCCCAGAGGTCTGTTTCTAGTTTGCACCTTCCCTGCAGCTGTGTCTTATCTAGTCACTGTGGTTTGATAATTCTGGAAACCCTGGAGTGAAGTTGTGCCATTGTTTTATGGCTCAGTGTTAAGTAATTAATCCCTTTTTATAATGGTTCCTAATTTAACCTTTTCTATTATAATAAGTGCCTCACTGGATTTTTTTTCCAACTCTACCCTGCCATGAGGGAGTCACTTTCAGAACCATACTATTTTTTTAGTTGATGATAGTCATGAGCTTTTCTTGGAAATAGCACTGCTGGAGCAGTCTGGGCTGTCTCCTTGGAGATGCTGACCTCTGAACTTACCTTCTCTCTCTAGGCTTGTCCTTGTCCTGTAAGGTCAGGTGGTAGGTTGGTTGCCACGTCTGCTGGCCTATTCCAGAAGAAACAAAATGCAGAGCAAGCTTGAGTTGGCAGGTGGATGTAGCCAGGGCACAGAATCCATTGGGCAGAATTTGCTGGTGTTGCTCTCTTAATATTAGGATCAATGATTTGTTTGTGTTGGTTTCTATTATATATACTCTGTATTTTTTCTTTTCTTTCTTCCTAATATCCTGCCATCTTCTTGTAGAATCCATTGTTAGTGATGAAAATGAAAACTAATCTAAATCTCACTTCCTTGTGAGCAACTCTTTATTCCATTCTAGACATTTTAAAGGATTTGTTGTTTGTGTTTGATAATCTGCAATTTTCCCTGGCTGTGTTTGAATATTTTAGTCTCTTCATTAATTGCGAAATATTTAAATCTATTGATTCATTTCTATGAGTAATTTTCTTTTTAAAGAAATGTAAATATCAATCACTTCCATTTTGCTTTTTGGGGGTGATTTTTAAATACACGTAATGGTACTTCTATCTCTATCTTTATATCCCCAATATTCTGCTCACATCTCTTTATGGTATAGTACTGTGTTTTAGAATAATTTTTTTAGTACTAGGAATTGGTCTCAGGGCCTTGAGCATTCTAGGCACGTGCTCTACCCTTGAACTACCACCCCAGCCCTTAGCACTCTGTTTTAGGATAATAGTTCATCTCAATCTTCAGCTGAATTACTTGATACTCATATATGTCCATTTTCCAATTCAATATCTATACTGAATTATTTTAAAAGCAATAGCTATAGTTTAAATTTCCAATTATTTCTAAAATGATTTATATTCACTTTTGTATTATACCTCTTCTATTTTATGAATACTGCATCCTCAAATCTCTCTGGTATACACAAAGCTTTTGCTGTTTCTTTGAGGCAAGCAGACATGTAGTAGTGGCATTTTCTTTCTCTTCCCTGATGAAAGAAAGTACATTGCTGAGCCATGTTTCATACCATTTCTGCTATTATGGCCTGTATGTTTCCCTATGCATTGAAGAAACCCAAGAAAGGTCTAACTGAAATTCACAGTACAAATCTTTTCCTCCTACTTAGAGAGGCTTCTATTCATGGGTGTTCTTTCTTGAACATTCAAAGGAAGAAAAATATTCTCCTATTCCCTGCTATTCTGAAGAGTCCAGAATAGATTCTTTCTCCAGACCCCCTCACAATCCCATTCTCTAATTATATTTCCTTTCTGTCTGTGACCACCTGGCCCAAACATTAGCTCTTATCCATGAATTCCTATTCACTTTTTCTCCTGGATACTGGGAAATGAACCCATGGCCTTTGCACTGAGCTACATTTCCAGTGCACCCCCCTTGTGAGACAGGATATCATTAGGTCACTAAATTAGCCTAGACTGGGCTCAAACTTGCAGTCCTCTTGCTTCAGGTTTCCAGGGTTCTAGGATTACAGGAATGTGCCATCACGCGCAGTTAGAACTGCTGTTTCCTTTTCGGGAAAAGTGGACAACTAGGTGCATTGAAAACAATTCTCTTCTACTAGGATTCTACTAGTCTACTAGTAGGCTACTTCTTATTTGGGCTTTCACATGTAGCAATTCTGTTTTGGCTGGTGTCTGCATATCTATCAGCCAAACTGGTATTATTTTTATTTTTATTTTATTTTGTTTTTCTTTAAGTGGTTATAGAGTTCCTCACAAATCTGTGTGTACAGTGGACCTTTGATTTACAAACTCAATTTGTTCACAAGGGCTGGTTGTAAGTCAAGACTGTTTTTCCATAAGAAATTTTAGTAATGCCCATAATGCATTCTGAACCTCCCAAACCACCCCTTAACTGACTTTTTCATAATAAAAGGGTTGTATAATGTATGTAATTTACCAGAAATACCAATAGTTTTCTTACTGTATTAACCAAAAAGTTACCTAGCTTACTAGAAACAATAATTTCATACTGAACTCACCATTCAAGTTAACATCTTTGGCTTACAACAAAGGAGGATAGGGCAGAACATGGTTATTTTTTGGAAGGAGAGTTCCCTTCCAAAAGAACATCAGGAATCTAGCTCTCTGGCGTCCTTTCTCTCCTTGCATGAGTCTAAGCCTACTAGGACTTCCTGTTGGTCTCAACCTTTTCAGAACTAAAAACTGGTCTTAGGTTGTTTATTTTCTGTCTTTTCTTTAACACTGTTCTGTAGTATGACATGACATTGTCATTAAGCAAGTGAAAGTAATGATTGGCTCTCTGTCTGGGTGGGTCTTCTCTACAAATGTTTGTGGCTCTGTCCATTTTTTCAGGATTTTCTTTATTTCAGAAGAAGGACTTTGCTGCACTGATTGTTGATACTCCCCCTCCTCTTCAGAAAGCTCCTCAGCTGTCATTCTGTTGCTCAGCCAGTAGTTGCTGAAATTCCTGTGTAGACAATTCCTCTGAGTGTTCCTCCCCCAGTTCCTCAACATCACCACGGTCTACCTATAAGCTTATAGGCTCTACTATAATGACAAAATCATCACCCAGAGGCTCAGTTGATGGCTCAGGCTTCTTTACACTGCCTTCAGAGTCTCTCTTCTTTATTATTTTAGGCTACATGTTTTTCCAGGCAGATCTCAGTGTCCTTAGAAAGACATTGACCCAAGATTTCTCAGTTAATCCCACACAGGAAAGACATTCACTTCATAAATCAAGACTTTGGTCATAAGTTAAAACTAAAAGTCTGGTAATAATTCAAGTTGTTCATATATGAGGTCAGTCGTAAGTCAAAGATCCACTGTATTAGTTTTGGGAGTGGTGGCAGATACATGCGACATTTATTTACTAGTGTAGGTATACATTGCTCTGAAAATTTTAGAATTTCCTTATCAAGTGTTGATAGATTCCCTATATAGTATCTGAATCTGCAACAGACACTTTGAAAAGTATTAAATATACTGAATCATAAGGCCAGAGCTATACAACCTGTGGTTTAGACTAGTTGTAGAACCTTTTATTACCCTAGGCTCTACTTAAAACTGGCAGCTGTAAAATTTAATCCCTTTGGTAGATGGTTGTATTAATGACCCCAATTACTGGGTTCCATATATCTATGCACATAGATTTAGAACTTTGAGCCTCTTCATATTCTGACTTTCAAATTGACAGCTGAGACTTGCTCTGGTCAATAGGATAGTATTAAACTTGATTCAAGAAAAGGCTCAAAAAGATGCTTGTGTATTTCTATTTCCATTTCTCAATTCTTTTATTGGAATTCTGGAGGACGTGAAACCATGTGGAGGAGCTCTGAGTTTTCCCAATTGAAACCCAAGGTGACACACATAAAATAATAAAAGTCTTAATTTTAAGCCACTAAATTTGGGGGTGATTCGTTTTGAAGCATTATTGAGTTGGTAGCTCACTGGTACCTTTATAAATGGCACCATGCACTTTGCCTTTGCATGGTTGTAGGCGGCTCAAGTACAGTTGCTTGTCACTAACTTGGGAGAAGTTTTTTTATGCATGACCTCAGGAAACTGGATTCTGGAAACTTTTCTTGAAATATCCTCCAAATTTTCAGTCTCATCAGCTGTCACAGCCATGCAGTGCTGCTTTCTGCTTACTTTGTGCCTTCCAAAATCCATGGCGGGACTTTGCCAGAAACCAAATTGTACATAAATCCTTAACTTCAAAAAAGTATTGCAAATGTAATATTTAGCTATTCAGATGTTGAAACATGGGGATACAGACTAGAAAGGGCAGTGAATAGAGACCAAGTACTTGTAGATATTATCTACTATTCTCATAACCTGCAACTTGAAAAAATATTGCTAAACTAAATCTACCTTTCCAACCTTAGCTCTCACTTTTCTTTAAATGTCCTCTTCCCCAGCCAAACAGGAGAACTAGTGAATCTCTGACTATCTTGTCTCTGTATTCATCATATTTACATTCCCTCACTTCAACCTTCCTGTTAAAATCCTGATGATCTTACAGAGCTAACTCAAATATACTCTTTACTCTATTTAGCTTTTGTGGATCTTCCTGAGAGAGAGCTTTCCTATATCCTTTAAAATTCTTTCACATTTTGTACTTCTCTCCTGATGCCATTTTTTTTTTTTTGCTTCATTGGCATTATTGTAACATTTGTATGTCTTTAATCACATTCTTCTACAGTGTACCTTGGAATAGGGATCATTTTTTAGGCCTTTTTCTGTCCCATGTAATACAGCATTTTGGACAATATGCATTGTCAATGTATATTTTCTACTACTTCAATGACATTGACAGATGGTGGGAGATACTGTGCTACATGTTGAGATGAATCTGCCTGGCGTACATCATCAAGGAGCTAATTGGCTGCTCAAATTGGATAGTTTCAGGTGTATACTTTCAAATAGGAGGAAGTTAATAATATTCTAAACAGGGTCACAATTACTGAGTGGGGCTCTCTTCCAATTTACCTGGGCAAGATTCAATACAAGAAGTGTGAGGAGAAGAAGGAAACTTGTTTTCCTGAAGCTCATGTTTAATTAATAAGATTTTGCTCTGGGCTGGGAAGTACTTAAACTATTAGAAAAAACTGATAAAATACTCATCAATGTGTTTTATATCCCAGCCACTCCTAGCTTTTTTTTTTGTTTTGTTTTTCAGTCTTGGCTTAAGCACTTTTTAAAAAGAAGCTTTTTGCTGGTAGTTATCATAGGGTACACTCTGTCTTCTCAGGTCCTGCAGTATGTGAAGCTTTCTGGTACATGTTATGCTCAAGTTCCATGACACAGTGACTGGTGACATCTCTCCCCATCTTCCTTTCATCTTCTAGTAGAAGAGACTGCTGATTGATTTAGACTTCAGACAGTCTATCTTTAACTGAGTTTTGATGTTAACTTGACATTCATAGGGTTTTGCTCTGCCATGTTCTATTAATAGGAGAAGATGGGTGGGGTGGAGTTGTTGGCACCATGTTCTATTCAGATGCTCGTTGTGCTTTGGAAAAGGGAGGGAGCCAAAAAGGAAAGGAAGAGGTGTAGTCTGTGGTCTTTGAGTCCACCAGACTGTGGATCTATAAATTTCCCTACTCCATAGGCCTGAATGAGACCTATGTTTTACAGGCCCACAGAGGGTGAGCTTCTCTCTGTAAAAACATGGTGTAAAGTGTTGCATTCAGACATGACAATGACTGCCCTCTGTTGTTTCAGAATTAGGAAAGTGGAGGTTCCAAAAGCAGATGACAGTGGAAAAATCAACCAATATAGCTGTCACTGAGGAAAGCAGCTCAGCAAGATTTTGTATTACCCTCTACCAATCCCAACTCACCAATGTGCAGGCTACATATGTTTAGAATTAGCAAGTAATGTTTTATCCTTCACTTCCCCACTTCCCATCCCCCACTCTTTCAGTTGCTTATTTGAAATGGAACTAAGCTTGCAGGCTTCTTGGAGGTCACCCATGTCCCCATACAGGTGCAGTGGAAATAGCTCCTTCCCAGATTAGCTCTTCCAACTGGCCACCTTGCTCACTGACTCTTATTAGGTCTGGAGCTATTTTATTTTCATAGCTCTCTGGAGGGCTAACAAGCTTTTAAGAAACACCTGCAGCAACTCCAGACTCTATTCAGAAACCTAAGTTTTCAACAACAGTTTTAAAGAGTACCTTGTCGATGGGGCCAATTCTTTATCCAGATAAATGGAACCATGGCCATGAGACCAACTTAATCCAACATCCACATTCACTTCTCCTTTTTAGGTAGTGATATGCCCAAGCTCTAATGCCTTCATTTCCCTTCATTTCCCTTCATTTGCAGCAGCAAAGACTCCTTGACCAGAAAAATAAATGTACAGTTGGCAAGAGCTGAATAGAAGTCTGATTAAATGATTTTTAATTTATGTTAAAATGCTAAGAGCAGTTTTCCAGGTCCCCATTGAATAGCTCACAAAATGAAATTTTCAAAGACTCTTTTATAAAAGAACTGAAAGACTTAAAAACATTGCCTTTAATTTTAACTACCCAGACCTGTACCTTTTATTTCTTCCCTACTGGGATTCAAGGAGCTGGTTAGGAGTTTGTATACCATTGGTTTTAGAACTCTGGTCTGGAAGTCAGAGACCAGATGTCTGTTCTTGCCTCAGGAGCCAAAAAGTAGCATAACTCTGAGCTTATCGTTTACTCTCTGCACCCGCACTTGTCTTATAATGAAATGGACAGGGCCTTTGATGTAAGGCATGTTAAGAGTCCTAATTGCTTTTTGAAGAAAAGATTTAGCATTTGTTGGTGTTTTTGCATCTGAAAGAACTATATTTCTTTTGATTGGTATCTGCTTTGAAAAGAACCACAAAATAATTGGCTAACCAAACTTGCTCTCAATGCTCTTGATCAGTATAGCCTGATTTTAAAACCAGGTTAACTTTTGCCTGCCACTTGATATGCATCTAGGTTAATATTTCAACAACTGAGTACTGAATACAATGAAGGAGCTATATGCCAAGTGATGAGAACCTGAGGAATAAGAATTCTCTGAAGAGATAAAACTAGGTCATAAATGTGAAAATTTGTTTTTGGTTTTGTTTTTTGAGACAGGATCTCTCTATGGAGTTCAGACTGGCCTTGAACTCACTATGTAGCCCAAGGTGGCCTCAAACTGCAGCGATCCTCATGCCTCAGCCTTCTGAGTGCTTGGATTACAGGCATGTGCCACCATTCCCAGTATAAATGTGCTATTTTAAGGAAAATTTGCATGATGGACTCTGAACAAATAGAAAACCCACTAAAATGATATCATGTTGACTTAGGATGACAGTCATTGACTATTTTTCCCTGGAGTAGTAAATCATCCAATCTAGTTTTGTGTTTTTAAATTCGCCTAGCATTCTGTTATGTCATCAGGGAAATACTAAAACCACATAGAATCTTGTCTGGTTTCTTCAATTTACCTCAAAGCTACAAGATTTAAATATATGTGCCTGTACGGATGTGTGTGTATTAAATGAAACCTGAAAATTCTAAATTCAAGGGCTAAAAAACAAAAACAAAAACAAAAAACAGTTTACCAGATTTCTTAGACCAGACAGTAGGAGTCATACTAAACTCTGTTTCCTTCTATGTTTTCTCTCATTCTACATTTTCTTTCATTCTCTATTCTGAGGCCACCTTTTAAAAGCTCAGAGGAGGCTCATTTTCTCAAGAATTGGGATCAGCTCAAGATTTGTTATAGTTTAGATCTCAAATATTCCATAAAACTCTTATGCATCCAGACACAGGGCTTTTACAAGGTGACTGGATCATGGGGGTTTTATATTCATCAATGGATTCGTTCACTAATGAGTTCAGCAGCTGAGTGTGCTGTTAAAAAGTGGGGCCTGGTCAGAATTGGGTCACTGGGGGCCTGACCTGGGAGAATATAGCTCCCTCTCTGCCGCCTCCTCTTCCTCCTTCTCCTCCTCCCATCACATTCTTCTTCTTTTCCTCCTCTTCTCTGCTTCCTGGCTGTCATGATGTGAGCAGCTTTTCCTCTGCCAGTCCCATCCCTCATGCTATTTCTGCCTTGGAGCTGGCTGGCTGTGGACTAAACTATAAGCCAAAATAAACCTCTCCTTTTTTAGGTTTATAGTGTTAGGTATTGTGTCCCAGGGATGAGAAAGTGACTAAGATAAGCTTGTTTCTGACCCTACTCTCTACTTCTCATTTTAATTGTTCTCTTGTCATCTGCTTTTTAAGAGAATATGTTCTTAAATTTCTCAACTTGGCCTAATGTTTAAACCAAGGAACTGATTTGCATTGACTATCTACTTGGACCTGAAAGGTTCCCCCAAAGCCCATATGATCAAGGCTTGGTTGTCAGGTTGGTGCTACTAAGTGGTGGTGGAATATTTTAAGATGTGGGGCCTTAGAGGGAGGTCTTCAGGTCACGGGGAGGTGCCTTTGGAAGGGATAGTAGTCAGTCCTCTGTCCCTTCCTCTCTCTCTTTTGCATTCCTGGTTGCGAGGTGAATATTTTTGTTCTGTCACACACTGCTGCTATGATGTATTACCTCATTACAGGCCTAAAAGCAACAGTGCCAACCTATCATGAACTAAAAACTAAAACTGTGATCCACAATAAGCCTTCTCTTTTTAGAAGTTGATTATCTCAGGTGTTTATTATAGTATCAGAAAGCTGACTAACATATTGTCCAACTCTAACCAGACACTTCTCTGAGCTAACGTTTCTGGTTTAATTTCCTAGTTCTTCATCTGGTAGTGTATCCCTGCTCAACTCAATTAGCTGGTGTAACAGATTCTGGTTATAGTCTCTCAGTTTCCTACCCTTACTTTTCTATTCTTATTCTGTCTGCCTTAGTGTAGTGTTCATAATATTTTGCCTGATGTGGTAAAGGCCAGCAGATACTCTCTCTCTTTCTTCACCCTGTGGATGCAGAATCCTATTGTGTGTCTTTGACAAAGAGAATGTAGGTGGAAGGGTTAGTGGACCAGCTTTGAGCATGGCATGATTCTGCCTATTCCCACCAATCCCTGCACTCTTACCATCCACCAGTAGAAGAGCATGGCCCCCAAAAAACCATTGCTCCTCTATCTTGGGTCTTGAAGTAAGAGGCCCCGAGTGCACTGAGTTTGCCCATAGTCTGTAGCCATGTTGGGTTAAGACTGGATTAGTCCATCTAAGCCGTAAAACCAACCACAGCTCACCCACAGGCATTTGTTGTTGTAAGAACTGTTCATTGTAAGCCACTAAGAATTGGGATTTGTGTGTTTCTGTGGTAAAAACTGACACATACACCTGAATTTCTCTAACAACTTTCTACCTGATCTTTCTGGATCCAGTTTTACCTTCCTCTCATTTATCCTTCACATTGGATTACATAAGAAATTCTATAGGAGCTCCAATGTCAAGAAAAACTCAGTATGGACTAAGAGATCCTTACTTGACCAGCCCCCCCTTCCCACTACTCTGTCTTGCCCTTTACACTCTCTTCAGTGCTCTCCTGCAATTCACGATCCTTTCTCTCAGTGTATTTTTCTGCAAATATTGTCAACTCATTCAAATGCCTCTCTTGACTCCCTCCCTCTGCCACCACCCCCATCTAGCTCTTTCATCTGCAAAATTCTTGCCAGGTTTGTGTTGTCTCCTCTGGGACTTCCTTGGCTTCCCCAAACTCTCTAAACAATTTGCCCAATTCCAAGATAGCATGTTTTGTTTTGAAATAGGCTATTTTTGATAGAGACTGGACAGGAGTAACCACTTGATCAAAGCCCACCATTTCAGGATATCTAAATCTCTGTTTATTTAACCTCCTGTTTGCAAGTAAAATGGCCACATTACCAAAACAGTGAAACAAAAGTTTCCTGCTGAAGTTTCTTAAAGTGTCTTGTAAGGAGATTTTATATACCTCCCTCTGCTCTCTGCACCCCCTGAGTTTAAGAGAGCACATTGTCTCTTCTCCCTGCCAGATCAGAGAGGGTCCTCCCAAGCTTGCCAGCCAATAAACCTCCTTAAACTGCTGAGTTCCTGCCCTGCCTCTTCCTTCTCTCAATTTCAGGTAAGATTGTTTTACGCATATTTTAGGCACTCAATAAGTGATGCAAGGAATGTTTGGCTGATATTTTTAGTCGAATCTGCTTAAAGTCCTTCTCATCTGATTGAACCATTTTCACTTAAGGTATATTACAAAGTTTGGATTTTTGTCTCTCACCAAAATGTTACTTCTGGAACTAGACTTGAAATATTGAGCAAGCTCACCCATGTAACCAAGGCCCAGATCAAGAAATAAAGCATTCCTAGCACACTTCTGCTTCTCTTGCCTATTACTACAACTTCCCAGAGATAAATGTCATTCTGACCTTTATCACCAAACACTTGCTTTCATATAAATGGTAAATAATGCCCACTTTCCCGACTAGTTCTTTTGCTTAACATTATAGTCTGAAAAAAATTTAAATTATTGTGTATAGCAGTAATTCATTTTAATGGTTGTGTAGTAGCACTTTGTCATAGAATATACCACAATTTATCCATTCTAATTCTAACAGATATTTAGGTTGCTTCCAGTTTGTGACTCTTTATTCATGAATAGAGATGCTTTGAACATTTTTTTGGTGTCTTTTGATATACATTTGTGAATGTCTATTGAACTTTTGGGTAATAGGGAATTTAAATTTTCACTCTTGGTAGATATGCCTATGTTCCTTTTTAAAGCGATTGTACCAAGAATTGTTTTATTTTTCTACGAACTCTTGATATTGCCAGTCTTTTTATTTTTAGTCATTTTAGTAGACATGTTATGGATTTAATTGCATTTTTCTAATGACTAACGCTGAGTATTTTTTTTTTTAGGAAAAAATCATGACTATTTTTTTATTGAGTTTATTGGTACATTTTAGGTATACAGTACAATTACATTCATTATTGGGATCTTGTACCTTTACATGACAGGTCTTGGTTCTCATTTTTTCCCCTTGTCCCCTACGCTCCCTTCACCCCTCCTCCCCTCCCCATTTACAAACACTTTATTTCCATTTTTTCATTTTGTCATATTTTTTATTTTCCCTTATTATCTTTCCCCTACCCTTCCCACTTTCCCTACACCTTTAGTCCTTTTCTTCTTATTTTATATGGTCAATTATCTCATTAGGATCTTATGTACTATTATAGTTTTCATACCAGAGAAACTATTTGGTATTTATACATGTGTGACTTATTGATTTCACTTAGGAGTATATCCTTAATATGTATCCATTTTCATATGAATGAATCTAATTTCTCATTCTTTATGGCTGAGTAATATTCTATTTTATAGAAAGAACACATCTTCTTTATCCAGTTTCCAACTGATGGGCAAATGGTCTGTTTCCAAGTTTTAGCTATTACAAACTGTGCCACTGTAAACATGGGTGCACATATATAACTGTGGTATATTCTTTTAATTCTTTTGGAAAGATACCCAGCAGAGGGATGGCTGGGTCAAATGGAACCTCTAGTCCCAGCTCTTTGAGGTATCTCCATATTGATTTCCATAGTGGTTGCACCAGTCTGCACTCCCACCAACAAAGGAGAAGGGCTCCTTTCTCCCCACAACCTTGCCAACATTTGTTATTGGTTGATTTCTTGATAGCAGCCATTCTTTGTGGGCTGAGGTGGAATCTCTGTGTTATTTTCATCTGCATCTCTCAAATGACTTGTGATGTGGAACATTTCTTCATATATTTACTTGCTGCTTTTACTTCTTTTTCTGAGAGAAATGTCTGTTCATGTCAGATGCCTATTTTTGAGTTGGGTCTTTATATTTAGTGTGGGCTGATTATTTTTAGTTTTTTATATATTCTAGATAATAGTCCTTTGTCTGAGGAGCAGCTGGTAAAAATTTTTTCCTACATTGTAAGTTGTCTCTTAGTTCTGTTGATGGTTTCTTTTGCAGTGCAGAAGCTTTTTAATAAGATGAGATCCCAGTTGACTAACATTGAGTATTTTAAAAAATTTTAACAGCTTTGTGAATTGCCATTTTTCTTTTGGGTTGTCTTGTCTTATTTATTCATAAGAAATCTCTGACATTAATTTGTTAATAGTTTATATACTAATTTTTGCTTCAGTCTTTCCAAGAGCATTTGACCTGTAGCTTTCCTTTTTTATTAAATGTTTTGTCAAATTTTGGATAAAGGATTTTCTGGTCTCATGAGTTAGAAAATGTTCTCTTTTTCTGCATTCTAGAAAGGCTTAAAACAGAATGCTGTTGTTTTTAATTTCTTTTCTAAAAGTCAGTGAAAATAAAAGTATAGGCCATGGGATCAAGCTGTGAGGTGGAATACTGGCTTTACCACTTTCATATAGCTTGCTTGGAGAGGTTAAAGGACCTCTTTATGCCTCAATTTTTTGTTTCTATAAAATGGGATAATAAAAGTACCTTTATTGAATCATTATAAGGTTCTGATGTGTTACATGTGGAATTCTTAGGGTTCTTTGGCACATTGTTGGAGTTTTAAAAATCCTTAGAAATTATTGTTATTTATCCACTTAATTAGGGATTTTGCTTATGGTGTGGTCTTCTATAGAAGCTGAAGCTATCTCTTTTTTTATGGTATTGGCTCAATCAATAATAAACTTAGCATGGATTGAGGAAGTAAGTGAAACCTTTTAAAGGGATGCCAAAATCAGATTCTCCTTTACACTTGGCTTTTTCTTCAGCACATTTTTCTCTTCTTTTTCTCTTTTTTGTGAAATGTCACAAAAGAGACATAAGAAGCTTTCCATGGAAAGAGTACTCAGAGAAAGACATGGATCTTAGTCATACCACTTTCTTGGGGTTTGGCAGTGTCCTAGGTGGGTGTGGGTCCATATAGCAAATATTCCAGTGGTTAGAGAGGAGTCAAGACTTTTGAGTTTTACTGCCTGGGTAACTGACCTCTGAGATCTTTAGCTTTTCTCTTTAATAAGAGGAAGTCTAGCCTTCTCAGGGTGTCTGAATTTCTGATTTATTTGTTATTAGGGGCTCTAAAAATGTCTGTTCAGTTTTAAAGCAATGATAGTCATTATCACCACCTCCCCATGTACATTACTTCAGCCTTTGTTACTAAAATGCCACTGAAGTGGGATGTTTGTTTTCATTTCACTTATATCTGAGATTGAAGATACACAGGTCTCTGATTTACTCTGAAACCATTAGTACATCTTCATCGGAAAAACCACAGAAATGAGTTAAACAGGTTTCCTAGGATTTTCTTTAATCTTCTAGCTTTAATAGTTTCTCTCTCTGCTTCCTCTATGTCTTCTCTCAGGTCTGCTTTTTGCTTTGAGATTTGTCATCTATGACAGCCCACCGCTACTTACTCCCACCCTTGAACCCCACACAAACACCTTTTACAGAGTTCCCAACCTATAGTTCTTCACTATGCTGAGCTCTTCTGGTCCTTTGTGAGCAAAGAAGAAATAGATAACAAAAACTGTTGTGGGTTCCCAATGTTCACAGATACCCGGTCTTCTGAGAAGTCACTCCATTCAGTGTGTCCTACAATTCTGCCACAGGAATCTTTGCCATTTAAAAAATAATTTTCATGAGTTTGTGCTTTTACTTAATCCTACTGTTTGAAATTCTACTCATCTATCATAGCAGAGATCACCTCACTTGTGATGTCCTTCTGATGTCAGAATGAGATTATTCCTTTGGATCTTGTTTATACCCTTATTGTTCCCATTAGTTACAGGCATGAATCATTTCAAAACGCTAGATGTATGAGCTATGTGATTGCATTTTTCAGTCACTCACTTTTATCTTTTATCAAGTTATGGATTTTCTTCCCTATCTTCCAGAAATTTCATCTAAACTTCTATATGGTAGAGATATGGACAAGACTGTATTTTACCCTTAGCTCTGAGTTCAACCAAAAGATTTATTTTGGCCAGTGGGATATTAGCAGGCGTGATCTGATCAGAAGTTTGAAACATATGTGCAGGATTAAATCTACCCAGTCTTGTACCTTCAGTGGCACCATGACTTTGAAGAAGAAGGCTGAGTTAGCCCACTCATTTTATAAAAAAGGGTGATAGCCATGTACAGCAGATTTTATTCCTTGCTTCACTGGCCTAGGTCAGCTAACTCCTAACTGACCTGCAACACATAAGTTAAATAAATGGTTGCTATTAGAAGCCATAGAATTTTGGGATAGTTTGTCATTTACCATTTATTTAAAACTAAGAACTAATACATTGTATAAACCTGGGACAAAGAGATGGGATTTTAGTAAGACTTATATTATTGGATATATCTTTGTTCCTATATGCTGTTTGGTCATAAGTCTATTAAAATGGCTGTTATATCTTCCTCGTATTGATTTACAGTTCTCTAGAATCCAGTGCTTCTCCTTCTCAGGAACTTTTATGATGTCTCCTTGCCTCACCGGGGGATGGGAAACTGATGCTTTCCAAGAAAAGTCTGCTTAGTTACCTGGTACTGTAAAGCAGCTGTGAAAGACCTGTCACCTCCACATGAGAATCAAGGAATGGACCCGCTGACATATCTAATTCAAGCCTTCTTCCTAACTTTGAGGCCTAACAATCCAACTACCTACTTGAGCCCTCCTCTGAGATGTTCAGATCTCCTGAAGTAATCTCAAGTTTTTCCAAAGTGGTACATGTCCTTGACTTGATCGAATCTGTTTTTGGGTTGCTTATTTCAATAACTGGCTTCACCATCTGCCTGATTATCTGGGAAGACCCTGGAAAGCCTAGTTTGCAAAACTCTTATCACATGTCCAATTACTGACATTTTCTTTCTATTTAAGGACACTTTTAAGTGAAGTACAGCACTACATGAAGTGTGTGCAATTCATGAATATGGATCTTGATGAATTTTCGCAAGGTGAACATATCCGTGTTCTCATATACCGAGATCAAGAAATAAAATGTTACCAGCACCCCAGAAACTAATCTGTGCCCTCTTCTAGTAGCAGTCTTCTCTGATGTCACCACTGTCCTTTTGTTACTATACTTTGGTAATTTCTTGAGCTTCACCTAAATAAGAACCATACAACATGTATTCATTTGGGTTTTCTCTGGCTCATTATTATTTTTGTGAAATTCATGGTGTGCCTGGAAATAATCATTCCTTCCCATTCCTTTGGATCAATATACTACAATTCATTTATCTATTCTATTAACATTTGAATTGTTTCTAGTTTCTGCCTTTTATGAATTCCACTATAGTGAACATTCATGTGTCCTTGTACCTTCATTTTTTTCTGAAAGATTTATGCATTTCTGTTTGTTATGCACCCAGGAATAGAGTTGCAGGACCATATGTGGACACGTGTTCTGCTTTAGTAGGTATTTTCAGTTTTCTGAAGACGTTATACTAAATTTAAATTCCTTTCAGTGAGGTATGAAAATTTCAGTGACCTAATATTTTGCCAATATCAGATGTTGCCAGCCTTTCTCTATTTAGTTATTCTGATGTGTGGGTGGTGATTTCTTTGTTGTGTTTTATAATTTTCATCCCCCAGTTGGTGACTAAGGTGTTTAAATATCTTTATAGCCATTAGTATGTCTTTGTTTCTGAAATTCCTGTTCAAGTCTTTGTTTAAATTATTATCGGTCTGTTTTTACCCCTTCTTTTATATGGTAGAAGGTGTTTTTGGGAGGGAGGGGTATATTTTTGTTGTTGGATATGTATGTATTGCAAATATCTTCTAGTTTTTGGCTTCTCTTCAGTACTTTGAATACTGTCTTCTGATGGACAGAAGTCTTTAATTAAATGAAATGTAATTTTCAATATTTCTCTTTGTGAATCTTTTTATCTTATGTAAGAAATTGTTTTTAATCCCAAATCATGGCTATATCCTCCTGTTTTCTTTTTTCTAGAGGTTTATTGTTTTACATTTGGGTCTGCTATCTATGCAAATGTGATATTATACTGGCAAGTGATACAAATTCTGCATTTCTATTTGAAATAATGGTGCCTTCGTTGGTATGATGTTATCTGTGGGCTTATATGGCTTATTTTATGTTGGGGTGTTTACCTCCTACATCTAATTTGTGGATACTTTTTAGTATGTAAGAAAGCTAAATGTATTCAAATGTTTTTGCTGCAACTATTGAGATGATTGTATAGTGTTTATACTTCATTTTGTTATGCAGTGGATTTTCTTGATTTGAGTATATTTGAATCATCCTTATATTCCAGGGATAACATCCTGCTTGAGTATGGTTTATGATTTTTTATGTGCTATTGAATCTGGTTGAGAATATCAGAAATATTGGCCTGTAATTTTCTTTTCATATAATATCCCTGTCTGATTTTGCTGTCAGGATAGTAGTGTCTTTATAGTTACTTTAGAAATATTTTTTCTTCTTCATTTTTGGGGAAATAATTTAAGAAAGATGTGTATTAGTTCTTCTTTAAATCTTTGAAAGAATTCAGCCATAGGATCCTTCTGGAGCTTTTTATTTATTTATTTATTTTTGACACAAGACGTTTCATTTTTGATTCAATTTTTAATTCATTATTTTTTTATGTTTTTTTTCCATTAAGTTTATGGGTGCATTTTAGGTATACAATACAGTTACATTCATCACTGGGATCTTGTACCTTTACATATTGTATCTTGGTTCTTATTTTTTCCCCATTCCCCTGCCCTCCCTTCACTCCCTCCATCCTTCCCTATTTACAAAGACTTTGTTTCCATTTTTTCCTTTTCTTGTATTTTTTCTTTTGCCTTATTTCCTTTCCTCTACCCTTCCCACTTCCCCTCCTTCTTTAGATATTTTCTTTCCATTCCACATTATCAATTATACAATTTGAACCTTGTTTACACGTTTAGTTTTTCACACCAGAGAAACTATTCAATATTTACCCATGTGTGTCCTATTTATTTCACTAAAGAGTATGGCTTCAATGTTCATCCATTTAGCTATAAATGTCTCTAGTTTTTCATTCTTTATGGCTGAGTAGTATTCCATTTAATAGAAAAACAACATCTTCTTTATCCAGTCTCCAGTTGATGGGCAACTGGGCTGTTTCCAAGTTTTAGCTATTACAAAATGTGCTTATATAAACATAGGTGCACCTATATCACTATGGTATGATTCTTTTAATTCTTTTGGGAAGATACCCAGCAGAGAAATGGCTGGGTCAAATGGGACCTCTCATACTAATTTTTTGAGGTATCTCCATATAGATTTCCACAGTGGTTACACATTCTGCACTCCCATCAACAATGGAGAATACTTCCTTTCTCCCCCAAACTTCAGAGCATTTGTTATTGGTTGATTTAATGATAGCAGCCATTCTTTCTGGGTGAGGTGGAATCTCTGTGTTGTTTTCAACTGCAACTCTTGAATGACCAGTAATGTCGAACATTTTTTCATATGTTTATATGCTCCTTTTGCTTGTTTGTCTGAGAAATGTCTGTTCATTTCAGATGCCCATTTTTGAATTGGGTCTTTATATTTGGGGGAGTCTGAATTTCTTTTTTGAGTTCTTTATATATCCTAGATAGTAGACCTTTGGGGAACAGCTAGTAAACATTTTTTTCCCACATTGTAGGTTGTCTCTTAGCTCTGCTGGTGTTTTCTCTTGCAGTGCAAAAGCTTTTTAATGAGATAAGATCCCACTTATTAATTCTTTGTGCTAGTTCCCATGCTATTGAAGTTTTGTTCATAAAGTTTTTTCCCATGCCAATGTCTTTGGGAGTTCTACCTAACTTATCTTCCAACTGGTTTAGTGTTTCTGTTTTAATATTTATATCTTTAACCCACTTGGATTTAAGTTTATTGCATGGTGAAAGATAGGGGTCTAGTTTTAATTTTTGATAGGTTGAAATCCATTTTTTAAACACCATTTATTAAAGATGCTATGTTTCTTCCAGTAAGGATTGTTGGCTTCTTTGTCAAAGATGAGGTAGCTGAGTATGTCTGGAATTTTTTTCTGTATCTTCTAATCTATTCCAGGGATCCTCAGGTCTGTTTCTTTGCCAGTACCATGCTGTTTTTTATTACAGTGGCTTTGTAGTATAGTTTCAAGTCAGGATTTTGATACTCCCTGTCATATCCCTGTTGCCTAAAATTGCTTTTGCTATTCTAGATCTCTTCTGGTTTCAAATGAATTTTTGGATTGTTTTCTCTAGTTCTGTGAAATATACTGTTAGGATTTCAATCAGGATTGCATTGAATCTGTATAGCAGTTTTGGAAGAACAGCCATGTTCACTATATTGGTTCTTCCTACCCAGGAGCAAGGGATGGCTTTCCATTTTTTTATATCCTCTTTGATCTATTTTTTCAGAGTGCTGTAGTTCTCAATGTAGAGCTCTTTTGCTCCCTTGTTAGATTAATTCCTAGATATTTCATCTTTTTTAGATGCTACTGTGAAAAGAATTTTTTTCCCTTATTTCTCTCTCAGTGAATCTTCTATTTGTGTACAAGAAGGCTATTGATTTTTCAGTGTTGACCTTGTATCCAGCTACTCTACTGAATCTGTCAATTAAGTCTAGAAGTGTTTTGGTGGAGTTTTTTATGGGTCTTCTATGTAAAGTATCATATTGTCAGCAATAATGACAGTTTAACTTCTTCTTATCCTAGCTTTATTTTTTAAAATTTCTTTCTCTTGTCTAATTTCTGAGGCTAATGTTTCAAGAACTACATTGAACAGGAGTAGTGATAGCGGACATCCTTGTCTTATTCCTGATTTAGTGTGAAGGTTTTCAGTTTTTGACCATTTAATATGATATTGGCTGTTGGTTTTTCATAGATAGCCTTTATGAGATTAAGATAAAGACCATCTATTCCAATTTTCTGCACTTTTAAAAATCACGAATAAGTGTTAAATGAGTGTTAGATAAGTATTAAATAAATGAATAAGTGTTAAATAAGTGTTAAATATCAAATGCTTTTTCCGCATCTATTGAGAGGATCATATGGTTTTTGTCCTTGCCTCTGTTAATGTAGTGTATTACATTTATTGATTTACATATGTTGAGCCATCCTTGCATTCCTCAGATAAATCTGACTTGGTCAGGGTATATGATCTTCTTGATGACCCTCTGTATTCTGTTTGTCAGTATCTTATTGAGGATTTTTGCATCTGTGTTCATTATGGAGATTGGCCTATAGTTCTCTTTTTTAGTGGGGTTTTTTTCCTGGTTTTGGAATCAAAGTAACACTTGCTTCCAGGAATTAATTTGGAAGTCTTTCTTCCCTTTCAATTTCATTAAAAAGTTTAAACAGTAATGGCAATAGCTATTCTCTAAATGTCTTGTTAAACTCATCTGTGAAGTGATGAGGACCAGGGATTTTCTTTGTTGGTAAATTTTTAATTATGTTTTCAATTTCACTGATTGTAATTTGGGTGTGTAGAATTTTTATATCTTCATTGTTCAACTTTGGTAATTCATATGTATGTAGAAATCTGTGCATTTCTTCTGTGTCTCCTATTTTATTAGAGTAAAGATTCTTAAAGTAGGTATAGATGATCCTCTGGATTTCTGCTGGCTCTGTTGTGACTTTATCTTTTTTTTTTCCTAATTGCATGGATTTGAGCCTTTCCTTTCCTTTTTTTGATAAGGTTGGGTAAGGCCTTGTTGATTTATTTATTCTTTTGAAAAACTACCTCTTTAACTCATTGGCTTTTTTTTTTTTGTTTCTCTTAGTCTCTATTGCATTGATTTCCACTCTAATCTTTATAATTTCTTCCTTTGTAGAAGCTTTGGTTTGTCTTGCTTTTATTTTTCTAGGTGTATAAGATTCAGCATTATGTTGTTTATTTTTGCTCATTCTGTTTTCCTAGTGTGGGCATTTTCTGCTATGAATTTCCCTCAGAGAACTGCTTTCTTCATGTCCCACAGATTCCTGTATGTTGTGTTGGCATTATTATTTGATTGTAGAAATTGTATAATTTCTTCCTTAAGTCCCTCTGTGACCCATTGGCTGTTCAGGAGAGTGTTATTCAATTTCCATGTGTTTGTGGAGTTCTTGAAGTTTCTCATGCTATTGCTCTGCACTTTGATTGCACTATGGTCTGATAATATACAGGGGACAATTTCAATACCTTTGCATTTACTTAAACATGTTCTATGAGCTAGCATGTGTCTGTATTGGTGAATGACCCATGTGCAGGAATGTATACTCTGATTTTGTGGGGTGGAACATTTTTTAGATGTCTATTTAGTCCATTTGTTCAAAAGCTTTGTTCAGTCATATTATTTCATTGTTGATTTTTTTTGTCTTGATAATCTGTCTATTTGTGACAGTGGGGCAATGAGTTCCCCCACTACACTTGTATTAGTGATTATTTGGCTTTTCATGTTCATTAATATTTGGTGTATATATATTTATGGTTGATATCTCTTCCTCTTGGATTGTTCCCTTTACCAGGATGTAGTGACCTTCTTTGTCCCTCTTAATTATTTTTGTTTTGAAATATACATTGTCTGAAAATAAAGTAGCTACCTCTGCTTTTTTCTGGGTTCCTGTCCCATGGAGAACTGTTTTCTATACTTTTACTTTCAGTCTATGCATTTCTTTTTGAACTAGGTGTATTTCTTGTATATAGCATACTGTTGGATTTTGATTCTTAATCCATTCTGCCAGTCTATTTCTTTTAATTAGTGAATTGAGGCCACTTATCATTGTCATGTTATTTTCCTGTTGTTGGCCCTTTTATATTTTTAATCCCCCCCTTAATTTCTTTCCTTGCCTGATGGATTTGCTTTGTTGGACCTCATGGAGTTTGACTTTCATTGTCTTTTTCTAGGATATTGGTTTTTATTTTTATTTTTATTCTTTTTTTTTGTACCCAGGATTGAACATGAATCCTTGCACTTGTGAAGCAGATGGTGGAACCACTAAGTTAAATCCCTGGCCCTCTAAGATAGCATTTAGAATTGTTTCAAGTGCTTGTTTGGTATTCATGAAGTTTCTCAGGTTTTCTTTGTCATGGAAATATCTCATATCTCCATCAGTTTTGAAAGATAGGTTTACAGGACACATCAGTCTAGGTTGGAGAGTGTTCTCTTTTAGGATTTGAAATACTTCACTCCAGGCTCTCCTTGGCTAGAGGGTTTGTGTTGAAAGTGTGCTGTGATTCTGGTGGGCTGTCCTTTGAATTTGATTTGTTTCTTTTCTCTAACTGCTTGTAATATTTTGCTCTCGTGTTGGATTTCCGACATCTTGATCATTATATGTAAAGGTGTAGAATTTTTTTGATCATGGCTAGTTGAAGTCATATATGCCTCACTTATCTGTGTGTCAAATTCTTTTGCTCTGTTTGGGAAGTTTTCTGTCATTAATTCTGTGAACATTTTTTTTTTAAATGTCATTTGTTCTTTCTCTTGCTTTTTTGTGGACTCCTGTCAGTCTTATATTATTCTTCTTTGTGTCATCCAGGGTCTGTTGGATAGATTTCTCATGGTCCCTTACTATTTTTAGGAGATGACTCTTTTCATGGTACTCACCACCATATTGTCTTCTATATCTGATATTCTGCATTCAGATTGGCTCATTCTACTGTAAATACTTTCAATAGTTTTTACTCTCCTGAATATCTGTTTGAATCTGTTTCATGGATTCCATTTCTTTCCTATTTGGACATTCATGGTTTCCATATCTATCCTATGCTTGGCATTCATGACTTCCATCATGGTCCTGAGCTCATCTATTTTTTTTTTTCCGTTTCTGTGCTAGAGTCTCTAATCATGTCTTTCCTTGTGCTCACCATCTCTGTAATTATCTAGGAAATTATTTCTGTTTTGAATATTTCTAGGGCCTCATCCATCTGTTTTGTTACTTCCTGTGCTATCATTTCAGGTTGTCCAGGTGTTTTATTGTCAGACTTGTCCACTTTGTTCCTCCAGAATTTGCCTTTTGTGGGCTGGAAGTCTGGGTTTGTGCTTTGCTTAGGTGTGTTCTCATTTCTATTTTTGTTGTTGTTGCTATTTTTTTTTTCATTGAGTTTATTGGTACATTTTAGTTACATTCATCATTGGGCTCTTGTACCTTTACATGACAGGTCTTGGTTCTCATTTTCTCCCCATACCCCTGCCCTCCCTTGTTGGTGCTATTTTTGGTTTAATTCCTGGGTTGATGCTTCAGTATTGCTTAAATGTAAGTATCTTTGTTGCTTGTATTTAGAACCCTTATGGAATGATTGCTTCTCAGATGAGTCTTCTGGATATAGCTCATCTTTTTTTCTAGTTTGAGTCTCTAATGGCTCTTAGGCTATCTTGTTTTCAGTATACCAGGAAGGACAACTATTTAGATTAATAATAGCACCTTACCCAAGTGATACAATCAGCAACACCAATAGCATAGAGTACAGCTTAGAAAATGACAATTTGTGGTAGTTATTAATCTATTTCCTTTAACTGTGTGAATTAAATAAAAATCGAGGAGCAGCCCAAAATATGTTTATGGTGAATAAACTCTTCAAAATAGCAACTTTACCCTTTGGGATGGGGACTTAGAAAGATTTTGTGGAGGGAGGAATAGATAGGTAGAAGTATAGGGAAAAGTTAGAAGTAAGGCCAGAGAACACAGGACGATCACGTAAACTCTAGGAAATTGTGGAAGACAAGGGGAAAAGACAGAATGAAAGAACAAAGACAAGAACAGAACAACCTAATAGCCATAGGGAAGCTAGAAATTGTATTCACTTTCTTTTAAAGCTAATGATGATAGGGGCCAGGGATTTAGTTTAGCAGTTCAGTGGCCTGCCTTGCAAGCACAAGGACCCAAGTTCAATCCCCGGTACCAAAAACAAAACAAAACAAAAACAAAAACAAACAAAAAACTAATGATGATTGAGAGAAAGAAATAGAAGAAAAGAAAAAGAAAAACAAAATCTAAATTAGGATAGGAACAGGAACAAAAAGGGAGAGAGATGAAGAACAAAGTGAGAAAGACACACACACAGATGGAGATAGAGAAACAGCCAGAAAGAAAAAAGAAAAAGAATAAAAATAGAAAACATAAAATTGAAAGAAATAAAAATTAAAAATAAGAGAAAAAAATAATTTAAAAAAAGGGGTCTCCAGGATATGTCTATGCTGTCAGCGGAGACAATGTGGGCAGCAGTGTGCAGATCTAAGTCAGTTAGTCTTGGCAAGCCAGCATCAGTCCCCTGAGATTAGGTCTGATTTCTGGCTGCAAGGCCCAAGTTGAGCTCCCTGACCTCTTGCTCAGTTGAACTCTGCAAGGTTATATTTCAGGTTCCAGCTGCCCTTCCCCTAAAGATAGCCCAGGTTCTGATGGGAGGTGGTGATCCCTGCAACTTACCAACTATGGTGGTCTGATGTGCCTTTATTGCAAAGATTTTCTTTACTTTTCCATTGGGCTTCAATTTTCATCAAGGAGCCTGAGAGAGGCCCTTTTTATGCTGTTCACTTCTTCTCTATCTTCTGGAGCTCAGAAAAATGCTCTTTATGATCCTCTGCACCTCTGTGGTATGGGTCCAGGTATCTGCATGAACAGTAGCTCAAGGCAGGGTATGTGTGTTGGGTGGCAGTGGTGCCGCTGGTGCCTTTGCAGCTCAGCTCTTTGGCTCCTCCTCAGTTGCCTGGGGGAAGTGTGCTATGGTGGCCCTCCAAACCCAGCTCCTGGGCTCCTCCTTAATAGTCTCTTTTCAGATTTTCTATTCATCATTCAGTCTTTGCAAGCTACATGTATCAGGGTACTTAATATTTCTGCTAGGTTATCTAATTTGTTGGTATATAATTGATTAGAATAATTTCTTTATATTTTTGTACTGTTGGTGACATGTCTTCTTGTATTTGATGCCACTCTTTTTTTAATCCACTTAAAAACTGTCAATTTTATCTTCACAAAAACAATTCAGTATTTTTTTTACCTTGTCTATTGTTTACTAGTATCTATTTCATTTATTTCTGTTCTTATTTTTTACATTTTCTTTTTTCTACTGATTTCATGCTTAGTTTTTTTTTTTTCTTTCTATAGTTCTTGAGTTATAACGTTAGGTTGATTTTTGAGATCTTTTTTTTTTTAATTTTTTTGTTGCTATAAACTTATCTTTTAGAACTGCTTTGGTCATACTGTATAAGTCTCATGTGTGGTGTTTCTACCCTTGCTTATCTCAAGATATTTAAGAATTTGTTTCAACTTCTTTGACCCATTGGTCATTGAAGAGCCTGGTGTTTAATTTCTATATATTTGTGGATTTTCCCTGGTTTCTCCTGTTACTGATTTCTAGTTTCATATCACTGTGATCAGAAAAGACACTTGATATCATTTCATTATTTTAACAAAAACAAACAAAAAACTAATGATGATTGAGAGAAAGAAATAGAAGAAAAGAAAAAGAAAAACAAAATCTAAATTAGGATAGGAACAGGAACAAAAAGGGAGAGAGATGAAGAACAAAGTGAGAAAGACACACACACAGATGGAGATAGAGAAACAGCCAGAAAGAAAAAAGAAAAAGAATAAAAATAGAAAACATAAAATTGAAAGAAATAAAAATTAAAAATAAGAGAAAAAAATAATTTAAAAAAAGGGGTCTCCAGGATATGTCTATGCTGTCAGCGGAGACAATGTGGGCAGCAGTGTGCAGATCTAAGTCAGTTAGTCTTGGCAAGCCAGCATCAGTCCCCTGAGATTAGGTCTGATTTCTGGCTGCAAGGCCCAAGTTGAGCTCCCTGACCTCTTGCTCAGTTGAACTCTGCAAGGTTATATTTCAGGTTCCAGCTGCCCTTCCCCTAAAGATAGCCCAGGTTCTGATGGGAGGTGGTGATCCCTGCAACTTACCAACTATGGTGGTCTGATGTGCCTTTATTGCAAAGATTTTCTTTACTTTTCCATTGGGCTTCAATTTTCATCAAGGAGCCTGAGAGAGGCCCTTTTTATGCTGTTCACTTCTTCTCTATCTTCTGGAGCTCAGAAAAATGCTCTTTATGATCCTCTGCACCTCTGTGGTATGGGTCCAGGTATCTGCATGAACAGTAGCTCAAGGCAGGGTATGTGTGTTGGGTGGCAGTGGTGCCGCTGGTGCCTTTGCAGCTCAGCTCTTTGGCTCCTCCTCAGTTGCCTGGGGGAAGTGTGCTATGGTGGCCCTCCAAACCCAGCTCCTGGGCTCCTCCTTAATAGTCTCTTTTCAGATTTTCTATTCATCATTCAGTCTTTGCAAGCTACATGTATCAGGGTACTTAATATTTCTGCTAGGTTATCTAATTTGTTGGTATATAATTGATTAGAATAATTTCTTTATATTTTTGTACTGTTGGTGACATGTCTTCTTGTATTTGATGCCACTCTTTTTTTAATCCACTTAAAAACTGTCAATTTTATCTTCACAAAAACAATTCAGTATTTTTTTTACCTTGTCTATTGTTTACTAGTATCTATTTCATTTATTTCTGTTCTTATTTTTTACATTTTCTTTTTTCTACTGATTTCATGCTTAGTTTTTTTTTTTTCTTTCTATAGTTCTTGAGTTATAACGTTAGGTTGATTTTTGAGATCTTTTTTTTTTTAATTTTTTTGTTGCTATAAACTTATCTTTTAGAACTGCTTTGGTCATACTGTATAAGTCTCATGTGTGGTGTTTCTACCCTTGCTTATCTCAAGATATTTAAGAATTTGTTTCAACTTCTTTGACCCATTGGTCATTGAAGAGCCTGGTGTTTAATTTCTATATATTTGTGGATTTTCCCTGGTTTCTCCTGTTACTGATTTCTAGTTTCATATCACTGTGATCAGAAAAGACACTTGATATCATTTCATTATTTTAAAGTTTCTTCAGATCTCTTTTATGACCTAACAAATGATGTACCCTGGAGAATGTTCTGTATATGCTTGAGGAGAGGATGCATTCTGTTGATGTTGAATGGAATGTTTTACATATGTTCTTTAGGTCCATCTGGTCTAAAGTGTCATGCCGACCTAGTGTTTTCTTCTTATTGTTTTGTCCAGATGACTTGTCTATTATATAAATTTGGGTATTGATGTGCCCTGCTATTATAGCAGAGCCCCTCTCTCTCTCATTTAATTTTTACTTTATATGTATAGGTGATCTGATGTTGGTGCATATACATTTATAATTGTATCTTCTTGATAAAGTGGTCCCTGTATCATTATGTAATGAACTTCTTTATCTCTTTTTAGAATGTTTGATTAAATTCTCTTTTGTGTGATGTAAGTATAGTTATGGCTTCTGGCCTCTTCTGGTTTTAATTTGTATAGAATATCCTTTGCATCCCTTCACTTTATGTTTATATGTGAGCTTAATGATGAAGGAAGTCTCTTCTAGGCTTTATATCAGTGGTAGTGAACCTTTTAGTGCTTTCATTGATGCAAACAGCTCACTGTGGTATGCATGCCATAGGTTTACCACCACTGTTCTATATAGTTGGGTTTTTCCCCCAAATTTATTCAGCCACTCTATAGCTTTTGACTGGATAATGTAATCCATTTACATTCAAAGTAATTATTTTTAAGTAAGGACTTGTACTGTCATTTTACTTTTTTTTTTCCTTTAGTTGTTTTGTAGATGCTTTGTTCTTTCTACCTCTTTTTGTCTTCCTTTATGGCTTAAGGTTTTTATGGAGTGGTATGCTTTGAACCTTTTCTTCTTATGTTTTATTTATCTATTACAGATTTTTACTTTGTGGTTACAATGAAACTTACACAAAGCATCTTATTATATGTTAGGATATTTTATATAGATAAAAATTTTACCTAAGCTTGCTTATAAAAACTACATTTTTACTTCCTGCCCCTCACATTTTAGATTTTTAATGTCATAATTTATTCTTTTATAATTTATATCTCTTAAAAAGTTATTGCTGTTGCAGTTATTTTATTTATTTATTTTGGTACTGGGGATCAAACTTGGGTCCTTGCTCTTGCAAGGCAGGTGGTGAAACCACTGAGCTAAATCCCCAAACATACAGTTATTTTAAATAGTTTTGTAAAGAAAGCTTCTTGACATTGACCCAGGAAGTGATTTTTTTCTTCTAATATGATCCAAAAGCTCAAGCTACAAAAGGAAGTATAGATAAATTGAATTGAAACAAACTAGGAAGCATCTATACAGCAAGGAAAACAAAAGAGTGAAGAGACAACCTATAGGATGAGAGAAAATATTTTCAAGCCATACATCTGAAAAGGGGTTAATGTCCAAAATACATAAAGAAATGAAAGAACTTCAGAGCTTAAAAAATTTAAAAATGAGTAAAAATAGGTATGATGATACAGGCCATAATCCTATCTTCTCAGGTGGCTGAGATAGGATTGCAAATTTGAGGCCAGCTTGAACAACTTAAAAAAATTACAAAAAGTTGGTATGTAGCTCAGTACTCTCTGGTTTTGATCCCCAATATCAGAAAAAGAATGAACACATTCTTTTGAGACATATTTCTCAAAAGAAGATATACTATATTAATGATCAACAGATGTATGAAAAATGATCATTATCAAGAAATATAAATTAAAACCAATGAGTGTCACCTTATATCTCTTATAATAGCTATTATAAAAAAGATGAAAGTGTTGGTGAGGATGTAGAGAAAAGGAACCCCTTCCACAAGGGTGATAGAAATGTAAATTAGTACAGATGCTACATTCCTCACAAATACTAATAATAGAACTGCTACACAGTACGGCAATCTTACCCCCAAATAAATGAAACAAAATCATTATGCCAAAGAGATTTCTGCACTCACATGTTCACTGCAGCATTATTCACAGTAGGAAAAATATAGAAGCAAGTTAAGTATTCATCATGGTTGAATGAATAAAGAAAATGTGTCATATATGCACGATGAGATACTACTTAGCCTCAAAAAAGGAAGAAATCATCATTTGCAACAAAAGGATTAACTTGCAGGATATTATATTATAAGCCAGGGACAGAAAGACACGTTTTACATAATTTGACATATACATGGAATCTAAAAGGAGTCAAATTCATGGAGGCAGGGAGCAGAAGTGTAGTTCCTGTGGTCTAGGGTTAGATCATCTGTATGAGAGATGTTTGTCAAAGGGTACACAGTTTCAATTAGCCAGGGTAAGTAAATTCTGAACTCTATCTTGAACCATGGTGAGTACAATTAATAGCAATGTATTATATATTTGAAAATTACTAAGAGGGTAAGTCTCAAATGTTCCTATCTCTTTCTCACATACATGGTTACTATGTAAGATGACGGATATATTAATTAGCTCTATTTCAATAATCATATTACAATGTGCACATCTATCAAAATATGCAGTTTGATAGTCACATTGCACACTTTGAGTACATACCTTAATGAAGCTGGAAACATGATAGTATATACTCACAGGCTCAATCTATGATGTAAAATGTTAAATGTGAGTTACTATTATCTATTCAATGGTTCAGCTTAATAATAGTGGTTTTTTGTAAGATGTAAGCATTATGTACTACAAATATATCCTAATAAAATATACTAATAAAAATATAAAATATAAATGACAAAATACAAGATAGATAATAAACGGTATAGAGTTCTTTTTCAAATGTGAAGGGAATAAGAGATGGAAAGAAGGAAAAGGCAGGAGATAGAAAAAGAATTAAGATGTGTTATGTACATGTACTAACTCATGATAAATGTAATCATTATGTACTGCAAATGTACCAATAAAAACAAATATTTAAAAAACTATTTTCTCAAGACTGCACGACAACAGACCCAGCAAGGACCCAAAGACCCCGGAGGGGGTCTCTTCAGCTGCCTGCCTGCCTGAGATCACCCTGCGGGTGCTCGAGCTCCCGGACTGTGCGACAACAGACCCAGTAAGGAAGGTAGCCATGCGGGCGCCCTTGAAACACCCCCATGAACTCCCCCCCATTCTCAAACCTCCTGACTGGGTCAGTCCTTACACCAACTATGCAGAGGCATAGGTTCTCATGAAGGGTAGTTTTCTGAGCTCCCAACTTTGAACATCTTTAAAGAAAGGGCAGGGGAAACCTGTAATAGAACTGAGTGGAGTTCAACCATGAGGGTAGGGAAACTCAAGTTAGGCCTTGTGGACTGCGTTCAGTCTCAGTCGTGGGGAACTGCCATTGGCTAGCTGAGACCAGGGGATTTGGTTCTGCATATGGCTGTACATGTGGTATAATATGAGAACAGACAGTCTGAAAGAGGCCCTTCAAATTCTGTTTTTTTTCCTCTCTCTCTTTTTTCTTTTCCTCATTCCACCCTAAAATTTCTTTCTTTTTTCTGTCCTCTCTCTCCAACTCAGTCTCTTGCTCCACCATATTATCCCTCATCTCCCTTTTTATTCTGGCTCCTGCCCTAACTCAGACTTCTTCTTTTATTATTTTTTCTTTTTAGGAGGGGTTTCTCTTTATGTTGTTTTCTCCATTCATTTTACCTCACTCATGTCTCTGTACCTTCAAGGGAAGGCAAGCGCCTGTTATTGTTAAAGGGATATATTCTTGTCCTTATTCCTGCACTCTCTCTAATCCCACTGAAGTTAATAGCTTTGTAAAGATAGTAAGGTAATTCTACAACCTCTGGATTCACTTCAAACCTGCTCTAATTCTTTCACTTATCTAATCCTCTCGTTCTAAGTCTAACCCCCCATCCTAAATGGTAAAGGTGCTATATTGAAAAGCATATTCACTGCAAACATACTATGGGCTGCTTCTTCAAATTAATTTAATTCACGTGAGTTAAAGGTGATACATTAATGACTACCACAAGTGGTCAGTTTGCAAGCTGTGCCTGATCCTATTGGGCTGCTGAATGTATCAATTGGGATGAAGGGTTGTGATTGATTTAAAGAGTTCTTTTCTCTGATATTATGAAAATGAGGATGTCTATGAATCATTAGAAACTCAAAAGTAAAACGCAACTATATTAGGAAGATTTAAGTAATACCCAGAAATTAAAGAAGGACAACCCAACAATAAAAATAAAAATGAGAAAACACTTAAGCAAGACACAAAAACAGATTTCCAGTTCACCAATAGCAAATAGTAGGACAAATGAGTATGAAAAGTCTGATAGTGAACCAACAGGACTCCCTGGACCCATAGCACAGGAGGTAACAAAATTGATCAATCAGGCTCTAGAAAAATTCAAATCAGAAATAATTTCCCAGTTAACCAGAGAGATGATGAGCAAAATGGAAGTCATGATTCGGGACTCTAGAGCAGAAACTGACAAAAAAATAGAAGAGCTCAAGAATATGATAGAAGCCATGAAGACTCAGCATAAGAAAGAAATGGAAACAATGAATGCCCAACAGAGGAAAGAAATGGAATCCATAAAACAGATTCAAACAGATATCCAGGAGATTAAAAACTCTATTGAAAGTGTACACAACAGAATAAAAGGTTGCAAAGATAGAATTTCAGATATAGAAGATAGGATCGCAGTCAGTGACCGTGAAAAAGAGAGGTCTCTTAAAAACAGTAAGGGATCATGAGAAATCAATCCAACAACTCCTAGACGATACAAAGAAAAATAACATAAGACTGATAGGAATTGATGAAAAAACAGGAGAAAACACAAATGACATAAAAAAAGCTCTTCACAGAATTAATGACAGAAAACTTCCCAAACAGAAGGGAAGAATTAGACATACAGATAAGTGAGGCATATAGAACCCCAACTAGCCACAATCAAAAAAAATCTACACCTAGACATATAATAATCAAGATTCCAGAAATCCAACAGAAAAACAAAATACTACAAGCAGTAAGAGAAAAGAAACAAATCACATGCAAAGGAAAGCCCATTAGAATCACAGCAGACTTTTCAACACAAACCCTTAGGTCAAGGAGAGCCTGGAGAGAGGTATTCCAAATCCTAAAAGAACCTTCAACCTAGACTGATGTATCCTGCAAAACTCTCTTTCAAAATAGATGGGGAAATAAGATACTTCTACGATAAAGAGCACCTGAGAAATTTCATGAACACCAAACCAGCACTGCAAGGAATTCTAAACAATATCCTAGAAAAGGACAACGAAATTCACAATAACATGAGGCCCAACAGACCAAATCAAATAGGCAAGGCAAGAAACTAAAAGGAGATGGGAGAAAAACTAAAAAGAGTCAACAAAACGACAATAACATGACAACAATAAATCAGAATATATCAGTTATAACCATGAATGTTAATGGCCTCAGTTCACCAATCAAGAGAAATAGATTGGCAGAATGGATTAAGAAGCAAAATCCAACAATATGTTGTATACAAGAAACACACCTAGTGCAAAAGG
>NW_022900950.1:64323978-64324234 GCF_012274545.1 Fukomys damarensis | reverse complement strand
AGACAAAGAAACACTACACCCTTGTAAAGGGAACAATTCAAGAGGAAGAGCTGACAATCATAAACATATATGCACCAAATATAAATGCCCCCAACTATATAAAACAAATATTAAGTAACATGAAAAACCAAATAAGCACTCTTATAATTGTAGTGGGGGATTTAAATACCCCACTATCACAAATTGACAGATCTACTAGGCAGAAAATCAACAATGAAATAATAGAACTGAACCAAGCTTTGGAACACATGGACTT
>NW_022900950.1:64253612-64322640 GCF_012274545.1 Fukomys damarensis | reverse complement strand
AAATGAAAAGATATTTGTCAGACAAAGAAGTAAAAGCAGCAAGAAAGTATGTGAAAAAGTGTTCCACATCACTGGTCATGCAAGAGATGCAGATGAAAACAACACTGTGATTCCACCTCACCCCACAAAGAATGGCTGCTATCAAGAAATCACACAATAATAAATGTTGGCGGTGTTGTGGGGAGAAAGGCACCCTTCTCCATTGTTGGTGGGAGTGCAGACTAGTGAAACCACTATAGAAATCAATATGGAGATACCTCAAAGAGCTTGGACTGGAGGTTCCATTTGACCCAGCCATCCCTCTGCTGGGTATCTTTCCAAGAGAACTAAAAGAATCATATCACAGAGAAGTATGTGCACTGATGTTTATAGTGGCACAGTTTGTAATAGCTAAATCTTGGAAACAGCCTATTTGCCCATCCGTTGGAAACTGGATAAAGAAGTTGTGGTTTTTCTATAAAATGGAATATTACTCAGCCATAAAGAGCGAGAAAATAGATTCATTCATAGGAAAATGGATACATATTGAAGATATACTCCTAAGTGAAATAAGTAAGTCACACATGTGTAAATACCAAGTAGTTTCCCTGGTGTGAATAATCTGCAACAATGCATAAGATTCTAATAAGATTACTGACATTTAGAAATGGGAAGAAAGGAGCTAAAGGTGTAGGGAAGGTGGGATGGGTAGTGGAAGAGTAAAAAGGGAAAAGAAAAAATGTGAGAGAATGAAAAGATGAAAATAAAGTGTTTGTAGATGGGGAGGGGAGGAGGGGGTGAAGGGAGGGCAGAGGTAAGGGGAAAAAATGAGAATCAAGACTTTTCATATAGTGGCACAAGATCCCAACAATGAATGTAACTGTACTGTATCCCTAAAATGTACCAATAAACTCAATTAAAGCTGAAAAAAAATTAAAAAAGACTATTTTCTACTTGGCAATCGCTAGTTTTTTTTTCCTATGAAAACTCATGCTGATCTCAAATTCTGAGAAAATTTTTGCCATTATTAAATTATAGCCTCTACTACACTCTTTTTATTTTTTTCACAGTACTATCTTAAAAATGTTAGTACTTCTGAATCAATTATCCATATAATTTGAACACATCTTTAAATTTTTAAAAAGCCTTTTTCCTAAATAGTATATTAAGAAAATTCCTGAGGCATACTTTCAGATGTAATAGTGTTTCATATTTATCTTTCTGGGAATTATTTTTCTCTACTAATCTTTAAAAAACTATATTTTGAAATAATTTTAAGCTTACAGTGTTGTAAAAGGAGAAAGCTGTTATTATTATTTTTTCTCCTGGTACCAGGGATTGAACTCAGGACCCTGCACTTGCTAGGCACATGTAGCACCACTGAACTACATTCCCTGTTCCAAGAAGAGAAAGTTATGAGGAACTTTCACCAAATTTTCTTTAATGTTAACATCTTTACCTATTATAATGAAGTTATCAATAGTAAGAAGTTAACTTTGATGTCATACTATTATTATGGTTTAGATCCAGAACGTTCCCCAAATGTCTTATGTCTTTGGAAAGTGATTGGATAATAGCAGTGCAATACTTATAAGTGGATTAATCCACTGATGAACTCATAGTTAATGTGTCGCTGGCAGGTGGGGCCTGGTCAGAGGAGAAGGATCACTGAGGATATGACGTAGAAGAATGTCTCTGGCTCTTCTCTTTCCCTTTCCTTCCCTTTCCTCTCTTCTCCCCACTTCCATCCTGACCACAATGACATGAGCAGTTTTCCTATGCCAGACTCTTCCACCACATTGTTTCTGCCTTGGACGTGGTACACCATGGACTGAACCCACTGAAACTCTGAGCCAAAACAAACCTCTTCTTCTTTGAGATGCTGGTTTTAGGTATCTTGGCCCAGCAACTGGGAAAGTTAATACAGAACTCTGGCACTGACAGGGAGCTGTTGCTGTGATTGTTCCTAACCATGCAGTTTAGGAACCTTTGGATATGGTTTTCTGGAGGAGTTTGGAAAGGTTTGGAGATACTAGCTGGATAATTCTAGAAGCTTGATAGGAGATTATGATTGGAGCTCAGAGGAGTAGAATACTGATAAGAATGTGAATAGTAAAGATTTAGTTCATGAGGTTTCAGATGGGAGTGAAAGCCATATTGGAAAATAGATGAGAAGCATTTTGCCCATGTCCTAAGACTATGTGAGGCTGAATTTAAAAGCACTAGACTAATTGATCTGACAGAGGAATTTCAAAGCTGATAAGTGTTCATGGTATAGCCTGGGCACTGTTGGCTACTTTTAGCCAGATCTACAGTGAGATTCAGCAGCAAATGGCAGAGTGAAATAATTTGAAAATTTACAGTTTTGACAGACAGGAAGTGCTTATAAAGTTGAGCAAAGGACAGCATGATTGCTGAAGAGATTAGTATTAAAAAGAAGCCAAATACTTTGCATCAAGACAATAGGAAAGATTTGTTGAAGACATCACAGGAGTTGGCTAGACCCCACCCATCACAGGCCCAAGGCTGCAGATCTGTAAAGGTTTCATGTTAGGAGAGGGCCCTGAGTCCCTGTCTGGCTAGAGAATGATTTCCTAGGGAATTGTTTCCCCAGGATTCATTCCACCCCGGTCAGCCATCCAAACACTCAAAGGCCAAGACAGGTATATAGTCCAAGGGAGTTTGGCTACTATTCAAGCTAGAGCAAACTTTGGTGTGATTGACATGGTTCTGATTTTACTGGCACGAAGAATGCAAGAATTGTGGGAGACTTCACCTAGATTTCGGAAGAATATCTGTAAGGCCTGGCAATATGCCCCAGAGTGGGCTGGGAAGGAAGCTATGAGAGTGAAGCTGAGGGTGCTGTGGAGATCCCTGAAACTTAGAGATGCCCGGAGTGTGGAAAATCTGCTGAGGCAAACTTCAGGTAGCAAACCAAGCATACAGAAGAGGCTGTGTGGGCTGCATCCAGCAAGGCCATAGAGGCAGGACTGTCCATGCCCATTGGCATTTATTTACCACCTGTCCTGGGTCCTGGACATGTACGTACAGGGGTTAATGTTTGCCTTGCTGGTTTTTAGTCTTGCTTTGGTTCAATTCCTTTCTAATTTACCTTATTGGGAATTATTTTCCTCTACTAATGGGAAGGTTTACCCCATGCCATTGTACATATGTTGGATATGTTGGAAGTATTTAACTTTCTTTTTTTTTTTTTTTTTCAGGGACTCACAGTTAAGAGTTTTTCTTGTGTCTCAGTGGAGACTTTGAATTTGGACTTTTCTTCCATGCTGGAACTGTTAAGACTTTGGTGACTATCAAAGGTGGACTAAATATATTTTGCACAATGAGATGGGTATGAGCATTTTGGGGCCAGTGACAGAATTTTATGGTTTAGATCTAGAATGCCCCTCCAAATTTTATGTGTTTGGAAGGTGACTGGATCATGGGGGTTCTATATTCACTATTGATAAGGCCATAGTTGAATGTGCAGTTGGGAAGCAAGGCCTTGTCAGAGGAAGCGAGTCACTGGGCATGACCTAGACAGTGTATTCTTGTTCCAGTTTCCTCCCTCCCCCTCTCTGTCTCTGCTTGCACCTCTGCCTCTGTTTCTCTCTCTCTCTCTCTCTGTCTCTCTGTCTCTCTCTCTCTCATCACTGGCTGCCACAACATGAGCTGTTGTCCTCTGTCAGGACACTTTCCAGGATGTTCTTTCTGCCTTGAAACCTGCAGACTACGAACTGAATTCACCGAAACTATGAGCCCATATAACCTTCTGTATATTAACTTTTCAAACCTGCCATGTTTTAAAAATAGTTTCCATCAAAATTATATTTTTATGTACTATGAAGAATCAAATATTTCTACAGTGATTGTTACAGAAAAACAAAAGCAATGTTTCGCCTCCTGTCTCACATTCTTCCTGCCCATAAGTAATTTTTTCAAATGATTTTATATTTATGTGTCCAAATTATATCCTATAGTGCTATCTTTTGAGCTCAGGCATTATCTTTAAGCATCACTTTTTCTTTTCTTTTCTTTTTGTTGCAGGGGATCAAACTCAGGACTTGTGCTTTTGCACAGGCATGGTGCCACTGAACTAAATGCCTGGCCCTATACATTTTTCTTGATGGAGGAGGAGGCTTTGATCTTTTCTCCCCCTGTGCCAAATATATATACATTTTCTATCCTTAATATAATTTCTCAATATATTTTTATAGTTATTCTGTTTGGAGCAGTATTATTACTTGTATTAACTTTAAAAATGCCATGAAGTAACCTATGAAAAGTACTTGTGTTCCCTAGAAATAGAAAAGTAATTTTCTTTTGATGGGGAGGGAGGTGTATCATTTGCTTAGTTTTCTAGCTGTAATAGAACCAGAGCTGTGTTAGTTTGCTTTTTACCACTATAACAAATATCTCAGAATGATCAACTTGTAATGAGAAAAGTTTTATTTTTGGCTAATAGTGTTAGAGGTAGTATATGACCAGGCAGACCCACTGCTTTCAGGCCATTGGTGGTGTGGAGGTATGCAACATATTGTGGTGGGAGAATGTGGTGGAATATGTCTGCTTACCTGAATGGCTGGGGACCCGGAGTTCCACTATCCCCTTCAAGATCATGCCTCTTAAATTTTTTAAATAAACCAAAAATTTTATATGTTTCTAATTTGCTAGATGTATCCTTCAATAGATTGCTTCAAACTTTTATTGATATATAAAATATATAAAGCATAATTTTAAATTTATAGCTTGATGAATTTTTGCATGAATATATTGTGATTTATATTCTGTACAATCACAAGACAAATTTAAATATAAAACATCTCTAGCATCCAAGTAAAGGTTTTTGTGCTCCTTCCTTGTCTTTGTTTATTCCCCATACTATTTTTGGTCTCTATTATCATCAAATAATTTTTCCAATTAATATAACTGTAATAATTGGATCTTTTATGACTTATTTTGCTCAATATAGGTTGTAAGAAAATTATTAATGTTGCTGCAGGTGTCAATACTGGAGTGATGTGCTGGAGCTGGCTCACATAGCTTGCAGTTGTGTATATTTCTTTCCAACTCTACATCCTGTGATTTTTCTTTATATGTTGAAATTGGCCATAGTGCAAATATTTATACCCCCAAATCAGAAAATGCTACCAATTACAATTTTTTTTCCCTTAGAGAGCCAGTTATTAAATGTTTACCAGCACATTACTGCAGTAGTTATTCTTTTTTATTATGATGTAGGTACCACAGTAGAAATATACTATAACTTACTTTTCCATGATCCTTTTGATGAAATTATTTGCATGTTATTGCTATTATAGGTAATAAGGCTAGTGTAAGCTTGTTCATATCTTTTAAAAACAAATGTATGTATTTATTTCACTCAGTTACATACTTAGAAGTATAATTGCTGGGTTGTAGATAGATATCTGACTCTAGAAGAAATACTAAAAGTTTCCCAGAGGGGTTATAGCACTTTACATTTTTATCCAGATACATTTGCTCCAAATTCTTATTAACACTGGCTATAGTCAATTTTCAATTTTAACCATCCTGCTGGGCATGTGATGATATCTCTTTGTGGCTTGAATTTACCTTCTCTGATGAATAATGATTTTATATTCCTTTTCATATATTTTGTTGTTCAGTTATATTTCTTCTATCTGGTTATATATTTTGCCCAATTTTAATTTAGTTTTTAAAAAATATAGTCTCTCTTTATTGTTGGATTCTTGTGTTGTAGATACTTTCTTCCACTCTGTATCCTGTCTTTTCACTCTCAGTTGTATATTAATGTTGAATAGTACTTCTTAGTTTTCATTAAATACATATGACATAACACTTTTTTCTTTTATGATGAGTACTTTTGGTATCTTCCTTAAGAAACCTTTGCCTATCCCAAACTCATAAATGTATTTTCTTCAGAAGTATTTCTGTGGTTTTACCACTTATTTCTATGTCTGTGATGAATTCAAATTAGTTTTTGTGTATGGGATAAAGTAGGAATAAAGATATTTTTCTTTATAGATATCTAATTGTTATAGCATCACTTACTGAAACCATCATCTTCTCTCCAGAAAATTTCATAGCAACTTTTCCATAAATCATCTGACTATATATGAATGCTTCTAAATATGGCATTTTGGGGTTCCATTAATCCAATTTCACCCTGTCTTTATTACTATAAAGTCTTTACATGAAGTCTTTCAATGTCATAGTATTATATCTGCAAATTTCTTCTACTTTAAGATTGTCTTTCTAAGTCTCTTAGATTTTCATAAGTTTTAAATTTATTTGTCAGTCCCCCTCCAAAAAAAAGTGAAAACAATAACTGCTGTGATTTAGTTTTAGATTCCATTCAATTTATAGATAAATTTTGGGAGAATTAAAATTTTAACAATATGACTTCCTCCAATCTATTAATATATTATTCATTTTTAATTCTTTAAATCCTTTAAGATTTTATACTCTTCAGCAATACACATCTTTTGTCAGATTCACTTCAAATGATTTTTAAGTGAGGATATATGTAGTATTTTTAAACATTTCATTTCTAATTATTTTTTTAGGCCATAAAACTATACTTTATTTTTGTATGTTGGTTTTATTACTGATGACCCTCTAAATTCACTTTTGTTATTTCTAGTGTTTTGCTTATTATTTTAGGAATATATATATATATATATATATAATCCTATGATTTGCAAGTATTTCTTTTCCAATCCTTATATTTCAATATTCTATGCTTTTGTTTTCCTATTGCACTGACTAGGTTTTCCGGCACAGTGCTGAGAATATGAGAAGATAGTGCCCATTTACATCCTTAAGACATGGGTAGTGGTCACCCCTCAGAGGATGATGCCACTGGTACCTGTTGGCCAAGGATGCCACTAAGTATTCTGCACTGCACAGGCCATACTCCTGCAACACAGTTATGTGACTTAACAGGTCAGTGATGTTAAGGTTGAGAGTCCCTGATATGAGATAAAGCAGCCTAATGCCTCGTAGATTTTAGGTTGTGACTGTATCCACCGTATTGTACCCAAATGATGAGAAAACACACAGTCATCATTATTATCACACTGTAAAATATAATGATTTCTAGAAATATTTCATATAAGAAGCATCTAATGATTTGCAACAGTTTGGGGTTTAAAAACACTTTTCTTATTTTTTTAAATTGAGTTTATTGGTACATTTTAGGCATACAGTACAGTTACATTCATTGCTGGGATCTTGTACCTTTACATGACAGGTTTTGGTTCTCATTTTTTCCCCCTTGTCCCTGCCCTCCCTTCACCTCCTCCTCCCCTCCCCATTTACAAACACTTTATTTCCATTTTTTCATTTTATCCTATTTTTTTCTTTTCCCTTATTACCTTTCCCCTACCCTTCTCACTTTCCCTACACCTTTAGCTCCTTTCTTCCTATTTCACATTGTCAATTAAAAAGCACTTTTCAATTATCTAAAAAATTAATTAATGTGGAAGCTCATTTCCAAATAATGCCAAATGTGTGAAGTATTACAGAACAGCAAGACTTCTTTACAATTTTTGTATTGTTCAACAACAATTTTAGAAATATTTCTGGCTTACTGGTTTGATATTTGCACAAAAAGCTTATTTTTCAAAAGTTCTAAAACAAACTGCGGTTTGGACTTAGAGACTCAGTGAAACTCTTCCTCCCTATAGGGACTTTAACACAATAGTTGGCCCAACCTCAGAAACATCTGTCTCTCAGCTGGCAGCTCATTCCAGAGGGGTCCTCATGCAGACCAGTCATCCCTTTTGTCCTCAGTGGCTGGGCACACTCAGCTGGAGCATGGAAGAGCCAACTAAATTTGGTAGAATTGCAGCAGCTTTTAGGAATTTACCTCCTGGTGTGGATGAGGGAAGGAAGGGAAGTATGGAAGGGAATTATGCAGAAGTTCAGGAAAGGATAAAATGTGCTGGAAATAAAATGAATAAGCAGCATCTGGAAATTGATTGAAAAAAGACAACAAGTGAAAGTGCATCTGTGGAAGAAAAGGAGAACTAAAATTGTCGTGGTTCTGAAGAATTGGGAGCCTAGAGAAAGTTCTGTTAACAGCAGCAGCAGCAGCAGCAGCAGCAGACCCTGTGGCCTGGAAATGTGTACCAGGAAACAAACTTAACTTTGCTTTCTGACCAAGAAATCTCTGTATTTCAGCATACTTTGCAAACCATAACATATGGGCAGGAAGGCAGCACAGAAGAACTAGAGGTTCCAATGGTAAGAAGAGATAGCAATACTATATAAAAAAAAATTTTAATGCAGAGTTGAGTGGAGATGGTGTTCGTAACTGATAGAAAATTTGTTAGTCAGAAGTGAGCAACTTTCATTGCCTCTTTAATCACTGCAATCATGTCTTCACATTCTACCCATATCCTCAATGAAATATTTTCTTAAATCCTGAGTCATGGCATCACTATGTTGCTCAGATGAGACTGGTTTGTGATGTGGCATAAAAGAACGTTTTCCTGAGTTTATTTATAATTTAACACTGAATTATAGCTATGCTACTACTGTTGGTCATAAATCATGCTATCATCACATTCTCTAATCATTTGGAGCCTGTCATAATTTTTCCTATCCTTCTACAGGATGAATTGAACCTAGAATTGTCCACTGGCCCCCAGAGTCCTCATTTGTCATAGAGGAATGAATGTATAATGCAATTTGAGATATAAAATGACCTTGTTTTGTCAAATCTCCAGTGTGTCAGGATGAAGACCACCAGAAATGAATGACATTTCTTGTGAAAGCAGATCAGAATGCTTTTTGTTGCTACCAGAGTGGTACCTTGGTTTAGAGCTTAATTCATTCCATGACTCTGATTGTGAACTGAATTGATCTCAAACTGAATCAAATTTCCCAATAAGGTTCAATATGATTAAAATTAATACATTTTGAACTACATGTATTTTTAACAACAAAAATATGGAACAAAGTACAGCACAGTACAGTAGAGAGAGAGAGAGAGAGAGAGAGAGAGAGAGAGAGAACACTAACCTTGTTCTAGGTGCCTTCTGGCCTGGAGGACAGGAAGGTAGATGAGGAGGTTATTGTTTGGCAGGAGTCCCCCTCCATAATGACATTGGAGAGATCTACTTTGGGGGTTTTCTCTCTTCTTTGTCTCTTAGCTACAGGGTCAATTTTGATGAAAAATCTGTCTAACATCCCTTGTTTTTTCATGCACTGCATAACCCTCTGGAAATAAGAGACCAAGTTATTGTTGGTCTGATTCAACACTGTTACAGTTATGATGGGGTGGAGCTTCTCAAAGAAGTTCTGGCACTCATTCCATTTTTCCAGAATGGTTTGTATCATATCCTTGCAATCTCCTCTGTCTTCCTCTTCCTCAGTGGAATGCCCTCAATAAGGACTCAGTAAGAATGCTCACTCTGGAGTTCAGAGGGTTCTTCTGTCATGATCTCCTCCTTATGGTCCTCAACAAGCTTCACTATGTCTGTACCTTTGATGTGCAGACCCATACTCCTGCCCATGGACACGATCTCCTCCACTCCCTGTACATCAGACCCTTCAAAGTCATGTTTAGTGACACATTCTGGCCAACTTCCTCCAGGCTGAGTTTAGGGTCTGGTACGTGATACATTTCTCTGAATAAACAAATATTTTCTTCAACTTTAGATAGATGATTGGACAAATATATTTTAGCACCAAATATATATTTTATATTCACCTTGAATGCCACGAAGTAAAGCAGACACTATTTAACATCCCTTACAATGTTTCTGCAGGTGAAATGGACAGACAACATTGTGGATTTACCAGCCATGATATACATTTTCTTACATAATCAGACTTTCAGACATGCATTAGAATATAAATTTCTTTTGGGGAAATGATTCTAGGAAACTGAGGAGAGAGAGAGTGGGAAAGGAAAACAGAAAACTTAAATTTAAAAGCAGGCTTTTGTTGTTGACCACTGGGCTCAATCCCATTGGTCTTTCACTGGGACCACTTTCCCAGGGAGGAGGCATAGAACATGCCTCATAGTTTTGGGTTTATGGGAGCAAAGCAGCTGGAGTATTTATCCACCAAATCCATTTGCCATTGCTTGAAAGTTGTACCCATCTCTTTGGTAGTCCTATTTATCCTGCTCTGTAGTAAATTATTCAAAACCTAAAACTTAACAGTTTAGCCACATTAAGTGTATAATTGAGTACATTTGATAAGAAAATAATGCATAACAGGGCGGGCCTTTATCTGTTGGCAATCCCTCCTTGATATATTTGCCATAAGATGTTCTGTTCAAGCAATGTAACTGTTTGGGCTGCACAATGTTCCTACCAGACATTTCAAGAATGTTCTGTTAACTCTGCCCTCCCACTTACTTCTGTGAGCATGCTTGCCCAGTACGTGGGCCCAACCCCCTACTCCAGAGATCTTATATAAGGCTGCTTCCATTTCTGTTTGGGGCTCAGACATTGGAGTTGGAACTCCTCTGAGACTACAGGCATAAAATACTTGTTTTCATCCATCTCTTTGAGTGCCATCCTTGGTTTCTTCACCTCTGGAGACATTCATATAGCTGTAACACAAAGCGGTGATGCTTGGCTGTAACACTGAGCTATCACACTTCACTGTAACACATTCATATGTGAAATCATGATCATCACCAATGTACAGAGGTTTTTTAAACCACTACAACAGACATTCGTTACTTATTACATAATAACTCTGCAGTTCCTAGTAGGCACTGTTGTACTGTCCATCTCTATGATTAATTTGACTGTTCTTGGTTCATCATGTAAGTAGAAAAATATAATGTTTGGTCTTTTTTATGTGGTTGTTTTATTTCTGGTCTCATTGCTGGAACAAAATACTAGACATCTACAATTTAAAGAAGAAGAGGTTTATTTTGATGCATAGTTTTTAGAGGATAAAGTCCATAGTTAGTTGGAGCCATAGCAGGAAGGTCATGGTAGAAGAGTCTGGCAGAGGCAAGCATCTCACATCATGGTAGCCAGGAAATGGAGCATGAAGGGAGGAGCTGAAGAGGGAGCTATACCCTTCCAGATTGTGACTAAACCAGGCCCCACCTCTTAACAACACTACTGAACTCATGGGGAAATTCAGTAATATGTATAATGTCCCAGTGGTCCAGTCATCTTCCAAAAGCCCCATCTCTGAATACATCCCATATCTAAATCATAATATGGGTAAAAAGGGCATGAGTGAAATGTAGACAAATTTTTTATCAAAGCATAACACACAGGTCTCAAGTCCAACTCCAAGGGATTCCTTGTTCCCAACTGAAACTTGTTCCTGGCTTTTTGTGTGTGTGTTTCTGTATTTCTATCAGCATTCTGGCCTTTTGAAAGCCACTGAATCTCTGATGAATCTTAACATACAGCATTCTAGGGCTTCTCTTGTCAACATCTCCAAATCTTTCCAAACTCCTCCCACAAACCAATTCCAAAGGCTTCTGAACCACATGTTCCCATATAACATGACAATGACTCCATTTCTCTTGTAGCAAAATCTGTCTTAGTCACTTTCTCATCATTTGGACACAATACCTGATACTATAACTTAAAGCAGGAGAGGCTTGTTTTGGCTCATGGATTTTAGAGGATTCAGTCCACAATCAGTTGGCTCCAAAGCAGGAAGTCATGGTAGAAGAGTTTGGTAGAAGAAAGCTGCTCACTTCATGGTGGCCACGATGCAGAGAGAAGAGAGGAGTCTTTCAGGTCAGAGGCCCAGGCATCTGTCTTTACCTAAGCCCTACCTCTTAGCAACTCAGCTGCTAAACTCATTAGTAGGTGAATTCACTGATGAATATAGTTTGCCAGATCCAATCATCTTCCAAAAGTCCCACTTTAGAGTACAGGCGGATTTGTGGGGACATTTCAGATCTAAAACTATAACATTTGTTATAATATTTGATTCATCCATGCTGTATCAGGTATCAGACTTCATTCTTTTTGGGGGTGGAATAACATTCCACAAATACACTGTATTAGTCACCTTTCCAATTGTTGGACACACTACCCAACACTCACAAATTAAAGGAGAGGTTTAATTATGGCTCACATTTTATGGGGATTTAGTCTATGATCAGCTGGCTCCAAAGCAGAAACATCATGGCAGAAGGGAATGAGAGAACGAAATTGCTTAGTTCATAGAGGCCAAGAAGCAAAGGAGGGAAACAGTACCAAAAGGAAGAGGGAGGGTCTAGATACAGACCACACGATTATGCCTCCATGACCTCCCCAGACATACCTAGAAGTGTGCTCCTTCAATCCCTGGGGCAGATCCTAAAGCCAATCAAGTCAACACATCTCCCTAATTACTGTGCACCATATTTTATTCATTTGTTTTTTTATACATAGCTGAATTTTGAATAATGCTGCTATGAGCACTAGTGTACAAACACAATAATTCTTAATTAGATTAGTATAAATATCCGGCCTATAGGAGTTCAGGCCAATCCTGAGGCTTCACATACTAGAATAAGACTGTAGTCTCTGTGAATAGGGTGTACCTTCCATAGCTTCAACCTTAGCCAGGAGACTGGTTTCTGCTCTTCCTTGTTTTTGCTCACTGCCCTATCCTCTTCAATATGCACTATATATACATCAATACTAGTTCTGGGCTGTTGTGTGCAATTTCTGCTTCTACATATATTAGGTGTTTGGTTCATTATTTGATAATCATAATTTTCCCAGTGAACAAAAATTATGATATCTACTAATATGATAATGATGAATGTGACTCTACACTGTGTGAATAACATACTTATAGATTTGGGCTTGATTTGCTTTTTAGTTTTCTAGAAACTTGAGGCTCAACACTAGGTTGTTTATTTGAGCTCACTCTGTTTTTCTGATATGAGAATTCACTGCTATAAATTTCTCTTGTAGGACTGCTTTCATTCCATCTCATAAGTTCTGGTATGTTGCATTGGCATTTTTATTTCATTGTAGAAACTATCTAATTTCTTCCTAAATTTCGTCTGTGCCGCATTGGTTGTTTAGGAGGGTGTTATTTAATGTCCATGTATTTATGAAGGTTTTTTTTTTAACCATTGATTTCCAGTTTCATTGCTCTATGATCTGATAATATGCATGGGATAATTTCAGTTCCTTTGCATTTACTTTGGCTATTTCTAAGAATTAGTATATAGTCTATTTTGGAGAACACCCTGTGTGCAGCTGAGAAGAATTTGTATTATGATGTTGTGGGGTGGAAAACTGTATAGACATCTACTAAGTCCATTTGTTCAAAAGTTTAGTTAAGTTTTTTTTTCTCATCGAGTTTATTGGTACATTTTAGGTATACAGTACAGTTATTCATCATTGGGATCTTGTACCTTTACATGACAGGTCTTGGTTCTCATTCTTTCCCCATACCCCTGCCCTCCCTTCACCCCCTCCTCCCTTCTCTATTTACAAAAATTTATTTCCATTTTTTTCATTTTCTCAGATTTTTTTCTTTTGCCTTATTTCCTTTCCCCTACCCTTCCCACTCCCCCAAAACCGTTAGCCCTTTTCTTCCTATTACACATTGTCAATTATACCATTAGGATCTTATTTACAATGATAGTTTTCACACCAGAGAAACTATTTGGTATTTACACCTGTGTGACTTATTTATTTCACTTAAGAGGATAACCTCAATGTGTATCCATTTTCCTATGAATGACTCTAATTTCTCATTCTTTATGGCTGACTAGTACTCCATTTTATAGAAAAACCACAACTTCTTTATCCAGTCTCCAGTTTGATGGGCAAATGGTCTGTTTCCAAGTTTTAGCTATTACAAACTGTGCTTCTATAAACATGGGTATGCAGATATCACTGTGACATGATTTTTAAAATTCTTTTGGAAAGGTACCAGCAGAGGCATGGCTGGGTCAAATGGAATCTCTAATCCTAGCTCTTTGAGGTATCTCCATATTGTTTTCCATAGTGGTTGCACCAGTGTACACTCCTACCAACAATGGAGAAGGGTTCCTTTCTCCTCACAACCCCACCAACATTTGTTATTATGTGATTTCCTGATAGCAGCCATTCTTTGTGTTATGAGGTGGAATCTCAGTGTTGTTCTCATGTGCATCTCTTGAATGACCAGTGATGTGGAACATTTTTTCATATATTTACTTGCTGCTTTTACTTCTTTGTCTGAGAAATGTCTGTTCATTTCAGATGCCCATTTTTGAATTGGGTCTTTATACTTGGAAGGGCTGATTGTTTTGAGTTCTTTATATATTCTAGATAGTAGTCCTTTGTCTGCAGAGCAGCTGGTAAAACTTTTTTCCCACATTGTAGGTTGTCTCTTAGTTCTTTTGATGGTTGCTTTTGCAGTGCAGAAGCTTTTCAATAAGATGAGATCCCAATTGTGTTGAAAAGTCTGCTGTGATTCTGATGAGCTTTCCTTTGCATGTGATTTGTTTCTTTTCTCTTATTGCTTGTAGTAATTTGTTCTTCTGTTGCATTTCTGGGATCTTGATTATTATATGTCTAGGTGTAAGCTTTTTTTTTTTAAATCATGGCTAGTTGGAGTCCTATATGCCTCACTCATCTGTATGTCAAATTCTTCCCCTCTGATAGGGAAGTTTTCTGTCATTAATTCTTTGAACAGCTTTTTTAAGTCATTTGTATTTTCTTCTGCTACTTCATAGATTTCTATCAGTCTTATGTTATTCTTCTTTGCATGATCTAGGAGTTGTTGGATCGATTCCTCATGACCCCTTACTGCTTTTAAGAGACCTCTCTTTTTACAGTCACTGACTGCAATCCTTCATTCTATATCATTTATCATGCTGTGAAAACTTTCAAGAGAGATTTTAATCTCCTGGATATCTGTTTGAATCTATTTCATGGATTCCATTTCTTTCCTATGTTGGGCATTCATTGTTTCCATTTCTTTCTTATTCTGGGCCTTCATGGCTTCTATCATGATTCTGAGCTCATCTATTTTTTTTTGTCAGTTTCTATTCTAAAGTCTCTAATCATGTCTTTCATTGTGCTCACCATTTTTGTAGTAGTCTGGGAAATTATTTCTGTTTTGAATTTTTCTAGAGCCTGGTTGATCTGTGTTGGTACTTTCTGTGTTATGAGTTCAGGGTGTCCTGGTGATTCACTGTCAGACTCTTCAATCTCATTTGCCCTAGAGTTTGCCATTGGTGAACTGAAAGTCTGTCTTTGTGTCTTGCTTAAGTGTTTTCTCATTTTTATTTTTTTTTTGTTGGATTGTCTTGGTTTAATTCCTTGGTTATTACTTAAATCTTCCTGATATAGTTACGCTTTAGCTTTTGAGTCTAATGACTCATAGATATTTTCATTTTCATGACATCAGAAAAGATAACTCATTAAATCAATCACAACCCTTTAGTCCAATTGATACAATCAGCAACACAATAGTATCAAGCACAACTTACAAATTGACCATTTGTTGTAGTCATTAATCTATCACCTTTAAACCATGTGAATTAAATCAAAATCAAGAAGCAGCCCAAACTAGTTTACAGTGAATAAACTCTTCAATATAACATCTTTACACAGGGTTGTGTCTTGCACAGAGTTAGAATGAGAGGAGTAGATAGGTAAAAGAATTGGAGAAGGTTTCAAGTGAAGCCAGAGGGCACAGGATGACCACACAATCTTTAGGAAACTGTTGAAGACATGAGGGAAAGACAAAGTGCAAGAGTAAGGACAAGAATATAACAACTTAACAGTAGTACAGGGTCTCTTTCCTTTGAAACTGTTGACCCTTGAGTGAAGGAAAGTGAGAGAAGAAAAGAAAATACAGAAAGAATAAAAAAACGATAAAAGAAGAAATCTGAGTTACGGTGGGAACAGGAACAGAAAGGGAGATGAAGAATAATATGGGGGATCAAGAGACTGAGTTGGAAAAAGAACACAGAAAAAAGAAAGAATTTCCAGAGTAGAATGCAGAAAAGAAAGAAGAAAAATAATTTGAAGGGCCTTTTTCAGACTATATCTCTGCTGTCATAATAGACAGTGTGCACAGCCATGTGCAGAACTAAATCCTTTAGTCTCAGCTAGCCAATGGCTGACCCCTGAGATTCAGGCTGAATTTGGGCTGCAAGGCCCAAATTGAATTCCTCGACCTCCTGTAGGGTTGAACTCTGCAAGGTTCTACTACAGGTTCCCTCTGCCCTCTCTCTGAAGATATTCAAAGTTCTGATGGAAGGTGGTGATCTCTACAACTTACCAACTATGGAGGTCTGATTTGCCTTTATTGCAGTTGTTCACTTCTGTTCTATCTTCTGGAGCTCAGAAAAATTACCTTTATGACCACCTGTGCTTCTGCAGAGTGTATTCGAGAACTGGCACAATCAGGAGGCCTGAGAGCAAGGGTGGGGGGCATGGCAAACCAGTCCTCACTGGTTGGCTTGAGGCAGGCCTGAGTGAGAATGGGATCTATGCATGGCTGTCCCAGTTGTCCACCTTCCATCTTTCTCTGGATGCAGGCCAGGGTGAGGGCAGGGTGAGGGTGTGACTATCCAGTCCTCACTGGTTGGCTTGAGGCAGGCCTGAGAGAGAACTTGATCTCTGCATGGCTGTCCCAGACCTCCATCTTCCATCTTCCACTGGATGCAGCCTGGGCTCAAAAGTTTAATTAAGTTCTGATATTTCTTTGTTGATATTTTGTCTAGTTGCTCTGTCTGTTTCTGACAGTGGGATATTAAGGTCCCCCATTATAATTGTATTAGGACTTATTTGATTCCTCATGTCTGTTAATATTTGTTTTGTATAGTTGGTTGAGCTGGTATCTGGTGTACATATACTTATGATTGTTATCTCTTTCTCTTGGATTATTCCCTTTTGATGTAGTGACCTTCTTCATCTCTTTTAATCAGTCTTGGTTGAAATCTACTTTGTCTGCAGATAGAACCCCTCAGCTTTTTTCTAGGTCCCTGTCACATAGAGTATTATTTTCCATCCTTTGACTTTCAGTCTATTACTTTTTTGGAATTAAATGTGTTTCTTGTATGAAGTATATTGTTGGATCTTGCTTCTTGGTCAGTTTTGCCAGTCTGCTTCTTCTGATTCGTGAATTGAGACCATTTACATTAATGATTATAACTGATATGAATTGACTTACCCTTGTTATATTATATTATTTTCCTGTTGTTGCCCCCCCATTTAATTACTTCCCTTCCCTTGTGTATCATCCTGTTAGGATTCATGGAGTTGTAGTCCTAGCTATAAGTTTATAGAATATCCTTCAAAACATTTTGGAGTGCTGGTTTTGGGGTCATGAATCAAGTGTTCTTCATTATGAAAGCATCTTATTTCTCCATCACTTTGGGAAGATAGTTTGTGGGGTATATTTCACTCTCTCATTGATTTGAGTGTTTGTGTTAAGAAGTCTGTTGTGATTCTGATGGGCTTTCCTTTATATGTCATTTGTTTCTTTTCTCTATAAGTTTTTAATATTCCTTTTTTGTATCAAATTTCTGGAATCCTGACTATTATATACCTTGGTGTAGAATTTTTTTATCATGGCTAATTGGAGTTCAATATGCCTTATTTATCTTTATGTCAAATTATTTTTTCATGCTTTGGAAGTTTTCTGCCATTAGTTCTGTGAGCAGATTTTTTTATGTCATTTGTACTATCTCATATTTTTTCACTGACTTCAATCAATCTTATGTTCTTTGCATTGTCATGTAGATATTGAATTGATTTTTTTATGGTGCCTGGCTTTTTAAAAGAAATCTTTCTTTTCACTATCCTTAACTGTAAAATCTTGTCTTCTATATCTGATATTCTATCCTCACGTTGGCTCATTCTGTGGTGTATACTTTCAGTGAAATTTTTAATCTCCTGGATATTTGTTTGAATTTGTTTCATGGATTCCATTTCTTTCATATCCTAGGCATTCATGGTTTTCATTGTTTTCCTGAGCACCTCTATTTTTTTTTATTGTTTCTACTCTAGAATCATTAACCATGTCTTTCATTATAGTCACCATGTCTGTAGTTATCTGAAGGATTATTTCTCATTTGATTTTATTTCTAGAGCCTCACTCATTCTTTGTTGCTTCCACTGTTACCATTTCAGAAAGATTAGATTAATGACTTTCAAATTATCCCACCTAATTGCCACCTTGGTAAGCTGAAAGTCTGGGGTTGCATCTTGCTTATGTGTCTTCTCATTTTCAATTTTTAAAAATGTAATTCCTGGTTTGATGCTTGTAAATTGCTTATGGTGGGTAGCTTTATTACTAGTATTTATAATCCTTAGGAAATGACTGCTTCTCAGAGATGTCTTCCAGGTGTAGTTGGATTTTGAGTTTTGAGTCTCTTGGAAGATCCTACTTCTTCAATTTATTAGGGATGAGAAGTTGCTCCCTATTTGGCCTAGCCCCTGGTTCTTTGGCATCTCCCTAGAATATTGTTTATGATCCTCAGGCATATCAGTATTGGCCTATCAGGAAGAATAACTGATTAGAACAATTATGTCACCTTAAGTAAAGTAGTACTGTCAGCAATACCAACAGCACCAAACACAGCCTAGAAAATGACAAACTGTGATAACTATTAATTTTCCCCCTTTGACTATATGAACTATATTTGTGGTTATATAACAAAATCTAAAACAAACTAGAAAATTGTATATAGTAAATATGCCCTCAAAATAGTAATTTTATCTGCAGGGGAGAAAATTTAAAAGGAGTTTGGGGGGAAAATAGAGAAATAGCAAAGGAAGCAATTGGAAGCAAGTCTCAAGGATTGAGGAAGATTACATAAACTTTGGGGAACTGGTGAAGAAGACAGGAAAGAAAGAGAGAAGAAAAAAGTAAAAACAGGAACAGAACAGACCAACAACAAGAAAACCAGAAACAATGTTCATACTCTTTTAAAAATAAGAACAATCAAGAAAAAAACAAAACAAAGCCAAAACAAGAAACAAAAGTAAAGAAGAAAAAAATATTCACTTCAGGGCACGTCACTGCTGTAAGTAGTAGACAGAGTGGGCAGACAGAGCCCAGATCTGTGTTGATCAATCCCAGCAAACCAGCCATAGAGGTAGTGGATATACCAGCAAGCCTGCATCTTTAGTTCTAATGAAGTTCAGGCTGGGTTTCTGACTCTGAGGCTGCAATCTGATTTATCCCACCTGCAACACTCCATATGCCTCCTGCTGGTTTGAACTCAGCTCCTTGACCTCCTGACAACTTGAATGTTGTTTCACCTCACTCTGACACTGGGAATCATGAGAAGGAGGCAGGCCACAGCTGCTCTGCACTCCAAGCTGAGTTGGCCTCTCTCCAAGATAGTTACTGGCCAATCTCCCTCTCCTAGGGAACATCTGAACCCAAATAACTCACCAGCCACTGAAGTCTGCTGTATCTACTGCTCTGTTCCACTGGTACATTTCTCTATGGAGGCCTTTGGGGTTGCCAGTAGTCACTGTGTAAATGTAAGTTTGAGCTATCCCTCCTACACAATGAATCAGGGCTCAGGGAGAAAACATCTTTTGCCACCCCTTCTGCATTTGGTTTCTCATTTGCTTTCCCTGTGGGCTTCAGTTTTCACATTAGATCTTTGCTGGGTCCCAGGGACCCACTTCCTTCCTTCTTAAGTTCCTTGTATTTCTATTTTCCAGGGTCAGACACCAAATCTCAGAGAAGTTGTTTCTCTGCTGTTCACCACTCCACCATCTTCCTGGAAGTCTCTTCTCTTTCCTAATGTAAGCATTTATACCTATTATGTATCTTTGTATGAACTACTTTAGTTGCACCATATGTGTTTTGTGTACTTTCAGGTTTTATAACATAACTTTGTGTTTTAGTTCTATTCATCTCAAGACATTTAAATTTTTTTCCTGTGACTTCTTTGAAACACTGCTTTTTCAAAAGAAATGTGTTACCTTTTTTACATATATTGGTGAATTCTTAAAATTTCTTTCATTATTTTCTAATGTTATTCTTTTGTGATTAGATATCATACTTTGCATGACTCCAGTTCTTTTCAACTTATTTAAAAATAAATGTTTGATGGTACTGGGGAATGAACCCAGGGATGCTCTACCACTTAACTATACTTTTGTAATATATTTCTTATATGTTTGTCTTTTTTTTTCTATTCCTCCTGCTTTCTTTTGTACCAAATATATATTCTGTAGTATACCATTTTAATTTCCTTGTCAAATCTCTTTTCTATATATTTTTCAGAGTTTTAAAAAAGTTTCCTTGATGATCTACTTCAGATTAATACCAACTTGATTTTAATAGTATGCAAAACTGTACTCCTATACAACCCTGTTTCCTCTCTACGTCTTTGTGTTGTTTCCATAGAAAGGAGATTTTTATATATGGTCTGCTTATCAACATAGATTTAAAATTAGTGTTTTATGCCATTTTATTTTACATCAGAAAAGAGAAACAAAGAAACTACAATGAAAATCCATTTACTGTGTCTTTTACTTTTCCCTTTGTACTTTTACTAGGGCTTACCTTATTTTCATGTAGATTTGTTGTTCAGTGTCCTTTAATTTCACCCTGAAGACTCCCTTTAGTATTTTTTATAGGGCAGGTCTCAAATTCACTTATGGGTTTCTCATTTATTTCCATGTAGCCACAGGAATAGTTATGAAAATTCTTAGGAATGTCTGATATAATGATATACAATAGTTACTCTCTGTTAAAAATGTATTTCATATTCCTTGGAAACACTGTATTTCTTTTATTTTGAACAAGTTTTAAAGGTTCTATTGTTTTGAGAACTTTCAGAAAACTATTCTTCCATAAGCATGGTGAAAAAATCTTTCCTGAATGTAGCAATACTAATAATTAAATTAGGAAAGCACTTTGGCCTTAAATTGTGAAAGAAATTCTTTGTGAAATCAAATCTGGATCTGTAAATAATAGTGTTTGCTTTAAAGAAAACTGAACAAATAATGGAAAGTTTGGATAAAGGCACAGAGCATAATTTTTGAATATTGAATAGTTAGATTGTCTTTCATAACTTCTTTCCAAGGGTTTTATATGTAATAAATTAAACCTCACACATTCATCTATATATCATTTATCTACAAATATCTGCCAGTAGATCATTTTTCAGAAATAGGAGATAGAAATGAAGATTCAATTAGTGGAGTCTGGAATCATACATTTCTACCAGAGGAAAATGTTGGTTCTTATTGGACAGTCCTGGACTTTTGGAAAGAGTCAGTAGGCATTGCCTACTATGTGCTATTATTGCCTACATGTGCTATTACCCACGAAAAAAAAAGAAACGGAAAGGCCTTTGCCACATGGAAAATAAAATCATCCTTAGTGTGCAGTAATCCCAGTTTCTGATCTTGTCCATCATAGACACTTGTGTTTCCTTAGCTAGCCTGGGAGGCAAGTCAATACCTTCAGATCACTGAGCAACTGATTGCTGTCATATACATCTGTTGGTATCACTGGGTCCAAGCATGCACTATAGATCTTATTCATGAATAGAACTTTGCTAGAAGCCTTTCTGGGGAGTTCCTTCTCAGCCTGACTCATTAGAAAGTTTTCTCAGAAACACAGTGGCTATCTGTGAGGTCTGGCCATTAATGATCTAACTTTCTGTTCAAGCAGGATATTTTTCCCTTAGCCAATGAAAGAAATTCCTTTTATAAAGAGCCTCCTGCTGAGCCTTTGGAAAATTAAGTCCAAGTCCCCACAAGGGAAGCTCGTACAAATTTGGTTTATTTCTGAACTCCAAGGAATCCATTTTGAAAACTTTCAACCAAAGCAGATTAATGGAGTGATTATCATAGGCTCTTTATGGACTCCACTCATGGTTCTCAGAGCTTTAACGCAAGTCTTCCCTATCCTGAGCGTGATGCACTTGAACAAGGAAGAGTACAATGAGTACAAAGAGTCCATTCGATTCATCATGATGCTTCATGTGACTCTTTTCCAAGGCTAAGCCAATATGATTTTCCAGGTGAAGCCTTGTTGAAAGAGGAGAAGTTTTTTTTTCCTCAGGACTTCTCAAATCTGGCCAATTACCTGAGATCTAATTTATTACCACTTCCACTAGGTGGCAGGACTTTTAAGCAATGTTGCAGATATGTCCCAGAGAATCCTCTTGGAACAGGACTGTCAGAACTATCAACATTTTGATGCTGACCAAAGAGCTTAACTTTCTTTTCCCTCAGAGTTTGTGTAGATACCTTGCTCCATATATCTCTTCATAATGCAGTTTATTTTTACAGGCAAACAGTGCACCAAGAATGCAGTTTCACTTTTGGCATCATGTTTCCTCAGAAATTACTTTAATCACAGATCTTTCATTGAAATACCTCTACTTTCTTGTATTCAAGAGGAAAGAGGGATACACTCTAGATTTTGGAACAACAAGGGTAAACTCTTTTATTTGTATCTAAAATGGCAAGGGGGGAAGATGGAATTTTGTTGTGAGAGGGCCTGTGTGTTTGGACCTGAATGGAAGGAAAATGCTTAAAAAAGAAATAAAAGGAATGATATTAAGATATGACACATACTATAAGTGGAGGAAAAAGTAGGTTGTTTCCACAAATAATTAGTATCTTGTATATCATTATGTCCACATTATGTTTTGCTAAATATTCGTTATTGAATAATGACTTTTTTGGCTTATGATTCACTGTGAGTGGTATTTGGGGTGATGCTGGCTAATTGAGATTAGGCAAGATGGTTTTGAAAACATGTCATCAAATTCAAGTTAAAAATATTTTCTCAGCTATTTGAAAATAAACCAGAGAAAAATGAAAAGGTCAAATTGCCATAAGCACTCTTGCTTTTTGTTGTGGGCAATTATGAATAGCATCAGTCATTCTCAGATAAATGGAGCTTGAGTTACATGAAATAATCCTTTGGAATTAAGTTAATGGGTGGTCTTTACTTTAGTTTGCTACTCTGGCACTTGGGTACCAATACTTAATATTCGCAATTAAATCCAATAAGGAAAATGCTTGAAATTATAATCTCCTTCTGTGTTTGGAGAAGAATCTAGTTTCAGACAAATTTTTCACTTAACCAACAGGTTTTAACCTTCTTTAATAGAGAAGGGGTAGAATTCCAAGTACTATTAAATGTTTACCTTTGGTTTAGTTGCTGTAGAATGTGACAGGTTTGCAGATGTATTTCCAACACAAAGACAAAGAACCTGTTTGTCTCTCAACACAAAATTTTACAAAAGCTTATGTAGTGCAGATACAGCTGTTGTAAAAGTTCAGGCACAGAAATCTCTCAAATGTAATCCATTGTCTCCTTGGCCACTCTTGCAAATGTCTGGCTTTCATAGACAGGTGCTCTTATTTATAAACACCTCCCATGAAGGCAGCCAAAGGGCAAGTTGCGTCTGTGGGGTGAGTGATGGGAGAAGTATGAATAAATGGGTGGACAGTGGTGAGTTGAAATCTGAGCTGTTCTAATCCCTTGGAGCAGGACACCTGGAAGCCCCTCCTCCTCTTCCCCTCACTGCCCCTGATTTCTCAAGATATAGGAGGATGGAGAGAGTAAATGTATTGTGTGCTTATGTGATCAGGGGATTAAATGAAAGGATTTTTGGGAAGCTTAATCTTAGCCAGCCAGGAACCTTCAAAACTCATATTTGGAAACAAAGCCACCAGGGGGTGGCTTTCTAAATTTCATTTTGATGACTGTTATACAGTAACAGGCCTACCTTGACTTACAGACATGCCAACCCTACTTTTCCTTCCTGTGTCTTTTGTTCCTGCAAATATTCTGGGTTGGAACCAAAATCTGGTAGAGAACTACTGTATGAAAAGAATGACCAATGAGATGTCCTCTGTGCAGTGTATTCTGTATACATCTCAAGTGCATGTATATTGCCTTTGGTATTTTTGTCTTTTATTTTTTTGTATTGGGAATTGAATGCTGGGTCTTGCAAATAATTAAGCAAGCAGTCTATCACTGAGCCCCCTTTTATTTTAATTTTTAATTTGGGGACAGGACAGAGTTTTGCTAAATTGCTCAAGCTAGCTTCAAACTTGTGATTCTCTTGCCTGAGCTTCCCAAGTAGGTGAAATTATAAACATGAGCTACTATGTCTGGCTTCCCTTTGGTGACTTGAATCATCAGTTGTATTTTCTATAAGGGACATCAGGCATTAGTTTATTCACTTATAGACTAAGCATTTCCTTTTCTCTTGTATTTTTATTTTATTTCAGTATTCAAGAAACCCAGTAGTTTGTGACAAAATGTCTTCTTCTCCACTAATTCTTAATGATTGGAGACAAAGTTTCTAGGGATTCAGTGGTTTTCTGTTGATTATACTCTTCCCTGGTAGAAACCCTGGGTAGAGAAAGTAGCAGGATGTTTGATGATGGGAAGTCATTAACATTTTGAGACTGAAATGTTAAGTAAAATAAATCAGACACACAAGCTTAAATATCACATTTCTGTTATATGAGAAACCCAAAATATAAATAGAGAACAAAGTAAAGGATGGATAATAGGAAGTTGAGAGCTAGATCTTTCTCAAATGGGAAGGGAATGAAGAGTTAGAGGGAATGGCGAGGGAGGACAGGGAAAGGGAATGAAAAAAGGAATTGAGATGTGTAATGTACATGTACCAACTTCACACAAAGAGCGCATACAGTGTGTTCTAACATGTACTAATAAGATAAATAAATAAATGATAGAGAATTTCGAAAAAACTCAAGTGATGTTCTAGTTTGAAAGACAATATTTTTCTTGATCACAGACCCCTTTGTCCACTCATTAATACCATCTCCTGAGACATGAGTATGTGTCATTTGCCACACGTGTGATAGCCAGTTTTGAAGATGATATGTTTCTTACTTGATAGAAATCTAATTTCAGAATAACAAAATAAGAATATTAAAAGTGGAAGAGACTATCTATATTATTAAAAGACATGTTGGAAGCTAGAAGGAGTCTAAGAGCCCAGGGATGACACACAGAGAATTTGTGATTAAAGCAGGGATTAAATTTCATTGTTTTAAAACTTTAATTCAAATTTCTTTATTTCAGGAAAATGTTTCATGATTACTTTTTCTTGTTTTCTTTCTCCTCTTTCAGCTGCTATTCTTGGTTGATTAGAAAAGTAAAAGCCAACATTAGGAAGGTGAGCTTTTTTACTTATCCTCTAATGATCTCCAAGCACATACTGACTGATTTTGGGAGCGTTATATATGGATTTGTTTTAATCACTGCATAAAATTGAATGGTGATATTTCTCAGGCTTTACAATTAGAAATTAAATGTTCACAATGGTCTCTGGCCAAAATCTCCTCTTTAACCTGTGTTCAGCATCTTGTTCCAAGCTGGCTGCCAGGCACACTGGATGGGCCATCTGCAGCAGAGGCTGGAAATGAGGATTTCACCCTGAGTTGGAAGGTGTTATTTTTCCCATGGTTTGATTTGCCTGGCATTCTTTGCTTGGCTTTTTTTTCCCTTTCCTTTGCAAGGAGAGGGAGAAATGAGTAGTGTTAGTTGCTGACGAAGTCAAGAGGGTGCTGAGGCTGGTCAGGTTTATTGCTTTTGGCAGATGCATGGTGTGATGTGGTTTACTTCCTATTTGCAAAGCCTTTCTAGAAACCTGGGCTCTGCTTTCAGTGAGTCCTCCTTATTGGTTTTTATATATATATATATATAGATAGATAGATAGATAGAGAGAGAGAGAGAGAGAGAGAGAGAGAGAGAGAGAGAGGAATTTTAAAAAGCATATTCTTGAAAAGAATAGGAGACCCTTGGAGAAAGCAGTAGAACTGGAAAGAATAGAGCAGAAGACAATGGCCAACACATAAAAATTCCCCTTCTATTCAGGGCAGACATTGTAAAATTTGCATGTGTCGCCTTATAGCTCAATGTAGATGTTGATGATAATAGCAACAATTGTTGGCCTACCTGTTTTCATTTAAAGAAGGCATGGAACATAAATCAAACTGAGTATTCACATTAAAATCCTCAGGGTAGGGCCACAGGAGATGGGCCAGAGTGGCTCAAGGAGGAGACACCAAGCATGGCATCTGGTTTCGAGCTCAGCTCAGCTTAGAGCCTTAATTAAGCCACAAGCACTAGACCTCAGTTGTTTTTTCTCATCTGTAATAAGATGAAATTAGATTACATGATCTCTAAGAATCCTCCCCCCTCTAACAATCTTATTCTATGAATTATTTCTCTAGATGGGGGTAAATTTTCATCTAAATCAAGGCAACATTTGAATGTTGAAAAGCAAATTCTGCTTTATGAGGAAGTCCTTTATTGCAGCCAGCCTCTTGTTTCGAGGTTTACACTTGGTTCATAAAACTATTATCTTTTCAAGCATGTGGCTAGCTAAAAAAATATTGCTTTCAACACCACCATTTCTATTTTCAAACAAAAAATTTTCCCTGAAAAGACTGAGATGGGTGTGTGTATTACATGTATAACTCCACAGTGTAGCAAGTCTAACAAAAACAAGAGTCACTCCATGGATGTTGTAAGCCAAGTCTTCTTGAATGTAATTCTAAGCCAGGAATATCTTCAATCTGCACACATCAGTACTTATTATGTTACTTAAAATGAATCTTCTACATGGCCAGGAAAAATGTGTACAGGAAAAGGAAACTGTGCAGTCAGGAAAAAAGATAAATTAGTAGCATCTCAGTCACTGTTCAGTGTGTGTGTGTGTGTGTGTGTGTGTGTGTGTGTGTGTGTGTGTGTGTAAGTAGGTAAGTAGGGAAGGTGGTAATGACCTAAAGAACAGATAATTAAAAAGAAATCATAGAGCTGAGCTTGGTAGCACACATCTGTAATCTGAGCACTTTGGAAGGCTGAGGCAGAAGAATCACAAGTTGAAAAGCAGCCTGTCTCAAAATAAAAAATAAGTAGGGCTGAGGATGTTTGTCAGTGCAGAGGCCCTGAGTTCAATCTCCAGTACTGAAAAGAAAAAAGGAAAGAAGAAAACAAAAAGAAAAAAAAAGAAGAGAAAGTTATCTTGTTCCTTTGACTTGGGGCTGTGATTCCTCCATACACTTCTTTCTTTTACACACACTTTAAGAAGTTATCTTAAAACCAGTAAGGCAAACTTCAGTTAGCATTTGAGAGAGGGAAAAATAAAGTCATTTGTGGAATCCTGGTTTCTGGTCTTTGGGTTTCTAGGTCTGTTTATCCTTAGTTTCAAGAAAGATTTGTAACGTCATCAGGAGCTATATCCTTTTCCCATACCTTGTAGATGCTTTTTATTTTCTTTTAGGAGCTTTTATTATTCATTATATGGCTCCTGCTTCATAATCAAAACTTTAAAAATAATCTTTTTATTTTGGAATAGTTTGAGAATTATAGAAAAGTTGCAGAGATAATAGAGCTTAATCACTTTTCCTTGTTTTGTCAGTGCTAGCATTCACATTACCATGACACACTTGTAAGATCTAAAATACTGATGGAGATACTTCTATTATCTAAATTTTAGGCATTAGACAGGTTTCATCTATTTTTTCCACTTATGACTCTTTTTCTTTTCCAAAACCCAATCCAGGATTACACATTGCATTGTATTAGTTTATGAAGACAAACAAGAGGGTCTTGGGGAAGACCTACAAGTGCCTTTAAAAGGTACTGCTTTGTTTGTTTATTTTTGTTGCTTGTTTTTTCCCTGGCACTGGGGGATCAAACTCAGGACCTTGCACCACCACTGTGCTAAATCCCAGCCCATAAAAGGCATTGCTTTTTTTGCCTGGATGTTCTGCGTTGTTCTAGATACAGTGTCCCACAGCGACTAGCTGGCCTTTGCCCTTCCTTCTGAGCTGTCGTTACCCTAAGACATATTTGCCTGCTTTTTCTTGATGGTGACATTGGCCAACCTCTCCTGTGTACTCAGCAAGTTGCATTGCACTCTTACTCACAGATAACAGGAATTAGCACTGAAGTTACAACTGGGACAGAAAAAAAGATACCTTCCATCCAGGCAATGTATTTGTACTGCATGGATTTGGTGGTTTGGGATAAAGGATTCTTGAGGCCTGTGTTTATAGGTAGGCAAGATGAGGCACTGTATCTTTGGGCCACTATTGTCTTTGCAGGTCCATCTGGTGTCTGGCACATAGTAGGCTTTCATAAATATTTTTTTAAATAAGCAAATATATGAAAAAAGAGGAGCAACAGAGCTGTAGGAGCAACAGCAGAGACAGGCAACACCGTGCTTGGCAGAGAAAAGGCCTTGGCTCTGTCCGTGTCCCCACCCAGGCAGCCTTGGCAGTGATGAGGAAGGATTCCTCTCTGGTGGGGCAGCTTGGACTTCTTCAGCTGTTCTTAGTTGGAAGCCTCACTTCACTACATCACACCTGGCTATATTTCAAAGATTAATGAACAGCATCTTGTCAGGTTTAATATATTGCACTTGGGGAGTTTACTTTGACGATGTAATCATAAATTTCCTGAGCTGTGAATTACACCTTAAGGACTTAAATGAAGTTCTAGCGAGAACTAAAGAAACCGGAATCACTGTAAAATGTAAAAAGTGCCAGTTTTGAGAGAAAATTGTAAATTTTCTAGGACATTAGGTTTCAAAAGAAGGATTACACACAGACTAAACAAAGTAGAAGTCATAAAAATTTAAAGACACCACAAAACATAACAAAAAATAAGATCCTTTTTAGTTATGACAGAATTCTAAAAGGAAACTTACACCAAATTATGCCACCCAGGCAGAGCCATTAATTAACCTAATGAGAAAATATGTTCCATTTCCATGGCCAAAGCATGTCAGGAAGCCTTTGACATTTTAAAATGGTAAAGAAGGGGAGAAAAGGCAATTGCTGCATTTTAAACAGTTTTAAATGTTAAACTTATCAGTTTAGGAACTCTGAGGTATTTTTGATATCTTCAGTGACTTCCAGGGGAAATTTTTGCAATTGTTGCATAAATAAAATGTGGATTTGAAACGCAGTATTGAGAGAAAGAAGTTAGAGTCCAGGACACCTCGAGGAAACTAAATATGAGAATGTTAAGTAGAAGTTTAGCTGCTGACTTCTGGGCAGAACTTTGCAAGATGAATTTGAGCACAGAGGAGAAATAAAGCAATGGCTTCTCTTCGCACCATTCCTCCAAAACTACACTGACCCAAATAAAGGCTAAAGCAAAGCTGAGGATATAAAAATTTGTACTCTCAAAGAAAACTGTAGCAATAAAAATTCCTGTACTTGACCCTGGGTATGGCATTTAAAAGTCAATTCTTTTTCTGCTTCTTATTAATTCTGTTCATTCCAAGATCAATGTTGCTTACATTACAACCAAAGCTATTTCCTTTCTGGTTTGTCATTATTCCATCCTCTTTTGCCTGAGCACCTCACCATCCCAAATCTTTCTGCCTGCTTTGTGTGAGCTTTGAACCTACTTATGAGATTAGAGTAACACCCAGGCAATCTGGAGGTGCTTTCTTTTTACCCCCTGAGAAATGGAGATAATATTTCCCACATATTTCATAGAAGTTGTTTCAGGGATTAGTGAGGTCATTTTGAGGTTCTCAGATGAAAAGGACTATATTAGTCTAACATATTATTAGTCAGAATTATTCAAACTGCTACACCATCTTGTTCTAGCATCGTTATAGTCAAGAAAGCATTAGTCAGGGGTTTATGTATTTCCCCGTGAGATTACCCTCAAAGCTGAAACTGCAAAGTGGTCTCAGTTGTGAAAGTTGAAACCAAAGTAGGTATGAAGGTTCTGTGCCTGTTCATAGCTGTCCTAGGTGGCACTCTGTGACCTGGACAGGTTCCAGGCTCTGCCTTCCCTGGTAACCTGTGGGGTAACCTCCCCTTTTGCATTTTTGGAGGTGATAGGCAATTAATGTGGGCCTGGAGGTCCTGCAGGTCTTGAAAATTTCACCTCAAAATCTGAGGTCAGAGATGTCTTTCCAGCCTATGCTGGGAAGGTAGTCTAATTTTTACTAGTCCTGTGGACCTAACATGCCAACTGGTTTAGCAGGTTTTCTATTTGATTCATTCCATCTTGATTCCCCACCTCAGCTGGGCATCCATACCTGGGCACTCAGTTTAACTTTCAAGATTTTTGACTTGTCCTAAGATCATATTATTAGATCAGATTGTTAAGTGTGGACTGAAGGGATTAATCTTTTAACATATGAACGACTGCTGAAAATTTTTATATGTAATTAGTAGCTTGATGGGATAATGAAACATTTAAAAATGGATTTAAACTCCAGTTTTGTGCTCGATACACTGAGCTTTCTGATTCTAGAGCTGTTGGTTATTGGATAAAAGTTTGCCTTTTGAATTTTTTTTTCATTGTGTGCGTTTGAAACTAGGGCCTTGTACATGCCAGGCAAATACTGTACCATTGAGTCACATCCCCAGCATTTTAAAGATGTGATTTCTATATGTACCAGTTCCCCAAGATAAATGCAATAGTTATATATACATATATATATATATATATATATATATATACATACATACATACATAAAATAAAGAAGAAAAAGAAAAAAATGATAACAATTTGGAAAAGGTGGCTAAAATCCTCTCATTCACTCAAGTGAATGTATCTTGATTGTGCCTTGGTTGTCAAATTTCAGTAACCAATATTCTGAGTCTCAAGGAGGGCCTGCTAACACACTGATTGCTGGCTTCATCTCTAAAATTGATCTCAAAAGTCTGGAGTAAGCCCAGCAGATTTGTAAGTATTAAGAAGTCCTGAGCTAAATTTGACCCTGATTTTACTGGGACCACACTTTGAGAACTGCTCTGCTGGTGGCAAGGGTTGTAGGATCTGAAATCTATACTAGAGTTTTACTGCATAATGTACTATTTTGGACCTGGCATTGCCATCGGCTAGAAGCATCAGCTAGAAATGCAGCTTTAGCCCTACTCCAGATGTACTGTATTTAAATGCACATTTCACAAGGTACCAGGTGATTAAGCTGAACATTAAAATCTGAGAAGCACCGCTCTACTGACCCCTGCACATTGATCACTATCTGGAGTTTCGGAATGGTGAGCTCCTTGACCCATGTAATTTTCAGTTTGAATAATCTAGTGGACAGTAGTGGCCAAGGACTCCCTGAGAATCAGCTCAGCACCCTGGACCCTGGGTTTTACTCAACTCTCACTCATGGCTTATCCAACAGTAAATTGAGACCTACAAAAATGGTCAGTGAGCACAATCAGATGGCTGAACAGCACTGGCAAACTTGCTGCAACCGCAGGCTCTGAAAGCACCAGGAGAGGTTCTGGTACTTCTGTAATCGTGAGTTGGTGTGACTTTCTGAGCCAGAATCTCGTGAACCAGGTGGGGCCCATGGGTGCCCACATTTTGGCCCCACTGTGCAATTCTGTAATATCTACACAGCAGAAATGTCGGTACTGCTCTTGGCAGGGCTGGCTGCAGTGTTCCGTGTATAGAGGCAGGTGTTCAGCATCAAATAACACTGCCTTGGACCTGAGAAACCGAGAGAAAAGTGTAAATGAAACTTAAACAGTTATGATAAGAACCAGTGGACCACCCGTCCAGGTCCATCCTTTCCCAGATCATCCTCACCCCTGCCTTTCCACTTCCCTTCTTTGCCCAGGGCTAAAAAGTTCCAGGAGTTTCTTTCGAATTGCAAATGCTATTTTCAAAAACTAGACCCCATAACCCTGGTACCTGGGCAGATTTACTGAAGGGCTTAGGAATCAGAGACATTACCTAGAAGGACCAATCCAGGTATATAGTTACGTACTGGATTAGAAGAGTACAGTTCACCAGATATGTTAATTCTTCTACAAAATCAAGCATTTGTTATTTTGCATTGCTCTAGCAAGTCCTTCATTCACCAAGTATATGCTTATTGTTAGGGTCTTCAGAAAAGAGAAAAATGAAATTCTTTTTTGAGATTGTATGACCACAAACAAACAAAAGATTGACAAATGTGACTATATCAAACTAAAAAACTTTTTCACAAGAAAACAATCAACAGAGTGAAGAGAAAACCCACAGAATGGGAGAAAATAATTCACTAGCTATTCATTTGACAGGGGGTTAATATCCAGAATATATAAAGAACTCAAAAAACTTGACCAAATTCAATTTAAAAAAGGGAAATGTTTTGAATAGATTCTTCTCTAAGAGGAAATACAAATGGCAAACTTATACTTATTGTGTTGTTGCAAATTGTATTTATTATATTATTGAAAAAGTGTTCAATATGATTAGCAATCAGGGAATTGCAAATTAAAACTGTCAGGAGATTCCATTCATTCCAGTTGACAGGCTCTCATATGCTAGTGAAAATGTAGAGAGAACCTTTAATACACTGTTGGTGGGATTATAAATTAGTACAACCACTATGGAGTACCTTAAAAAACTGAAAATAGAATTTTTATATGATTCAACTATACCATTCCTGGGCATAAATCTAAAAAAATGATGTCAGCATACCAAAGAAATTCCTGTGTGACCATGTTCTTTGGGACTACTCACAATAGCTAAGATATGGATCAGTCTCGGTGCCCATCGGCAGGTGAATGGATACATAATATATGGTATATGATATACCATACCATATGGTAAAGCCATAACTCTTGTTAAGCCAAGAAGAAGAATGAAATTCTGTCATGTGCTGGAAAATGAATGGAATGGAAAGACAAAATGAAATAAGCCAAACACAGAAATACAAGTATTGCCTTTTCTCTCTCATATGTGGAAACTTAAAAAAAGATGGAAGAGGGATTACAGGTAGTGGGTTCTAGAGAATATAAGAGTAGGGAAGGGGGAGAAAAGGGGTGAGGGTAGAAGAAGTATTGAATGGATGCGATTAAAGCACACTATTATTACAGTGAATCTCATTAACTTGTGGAAATTAATGTGTTAACAACTATTAAAAAACAAAACTCTGCTGCACTTTAGAGAATGAAAGTAGTTAAATTTCACTAGAAGTGTCAAGGATGGGTAGAAGAGTACTGAGAGAAGAGAAATGTAGATTACAGAGAGAATATTGTGAAGGGCTTCCATGTCATGCCAAAAACTGACTCATCCTGAGGAGAGCATTTGCAAGACTTTACACAGGAAGTCATAATCAAATCTGTTTTTTAGCTACCTCTGGGTACATATGGTGAATGGGTTGGAGGAGATTAATATTGAATGTAAGAGTCTCTTTAAAATATCTCTATTTAAAAGATCTCTGTTGTAATTCAGACAAAAGATCTGGGTACGCTAAAATAAACACATTGGAGTCTTAAAAACAGAAGCAAAACTAGAGGGCAAAGCTGAGAGACTTCAGGACAAGATGTCTTGGCCACCAGGAAACCCTGTAATGAATTAGGGATCCAGTCATCAAGATGTAGGATACGTTGGGCCCCAGCACTGTGGGCAGAAAGCAGTGATCAGGTTTGCAGCTGTTCTAGCTCCTGATGTTACTCCATTTCTGTTTCCGATGAACTTGAAAGCCTGTTATTTGGATTAGTGATCATACACCAGGACAGTTGTGGACCAAGAGAGAACCCTGAGACCAAAGTAGCTGGAGTAATGGGATTGATGGCTGTTGGTGGCTTGAAACTACCCATGGGCTTTCCAGAGTAGTTAAAATTAAACCCAAACTTTTTATCATTCCCACCAGACCTTACATAATTGTCTCTTGCCTGCACTTGCAAATTCATTCTTCTTTTTGCTTCTTATACAGTACACTGGCGATTCTGGTATCTATCTTTTGCTCCCTCCAGGTCTCAATTTTGGATTTTTTGTTTTGTTTTGTTTTTTGAGACAGGGTCTTACTATGTAGTTCAAGGGCTGGTAGTGAACTTACTATATTGCCCAGGCTGGCCTTTTCACAGCAGTTTTCCTATGTCAGCCTCTCAAGTGCTGGGATTATAGGCATGCTCTATACCTGGCCAGATCTTTTTTTACTTCTTCCTGAGACACATTTCCTCAAACTCCTTTTATCCTTTTCCCAAGATGGGATTTCTGGGGCCTCCCTGTTTAAAGTAGCTCTCAATGCTGCGCACTCTCTTGTTATCACCTGGTTCATTGTCTTCTTAATTGTCCTGTTTATCAATCACCATAAAGAGATTGCTACAAAGCCTAGTGTTTTAAAGCAGAAGTGATCATTTGGGTATATCTCACAGGAATTGGGAAAAGACTAGAGGAATGGCTTGGCTGGACTGCTTCTGCTCTGGATCTCTCATGAAACTACAGTCAGGGGTGACTGGAGCTGGTACTGCCTGAGGCTGGAGCAGATGGGACATCACTCTTCTTGTGATTTCATGCTCCTTCCAGGTGGGCTGGTTTTAGCTTCTTCAGGGCATCATGGCCTCTGGGTAGTTCAACTACTTACACAGTGGGTAAAATCTTTAAGAGCCAAGTGTTCCCAAGAGCCGAGTGTTCCTGTAGACATGGATGTCTTTGCATTGCCTTTTATGACAGCCTGGAGAGTCACTCACCATCATTTTTACTTTTTATTGGTCCCAATTCACAGTCAAGGAAATGTGACTCAGTGTCTTGCTGTCAGATGCGAGGGAAGCTTGTGGGACAGGAAATTTGTTGCAGCCAACCTTGGCAAAGACAGTCTTGTACAGTGTCATTTGTTACCATCTAAAATTACAGTGTCTACTGTTAATTCCTGTCTGATGACTCTCTCCCTAGAGTGCATGCCCTCTCAGGGTTGGAGCTTTTTCTGCGTTGGTGATTCTTATACCACCAGCCCAAAGTGGATGTTCAATCATTGTTTAGCTGAACAAAGAAGGAATGCCCAAATGCCAGGGTAAATTGATGCTTCAACTCATTTTTTTATAGAACTAAAATAAAAATATTTTTTTTGGGGGGGTGGTACTAGGAATTGATCCCAGGGCCTTCACAATGAGCTTCATTCCCAGGCATTTTACTTTTTATTTTGATTCAGAATCTCACCATGTCACTAAGTTGCTGGTTGGGCTTAAAGTTGTAATTCTCCTCTCAGTTTTCACCTGGCTCTGCTGAAATTCAACATTTTTGAAATACCCTCTCCCCTTGATCTGCCTATATTCTGAAGTATGTAGCAATAACTACACAGAAGCAGTAGAAACTCCTCTCCTGCCCCTTTTTCTTTTTAAATTGACATTTCTCCAATGCTGTTCAGTTTTCATTTGAAAGGCAAGACATTGTGAGGGTCTTTCTCTACTTCTTGGCGTTCTGGTCCCAGAACCTCATGACCCTGGCCCACTTTTTTTTTTGTACCAGGGATCGAACTTGGGTCCTTGTGCCTTGTAAGGCAGGCAGCAGAAAACCACTAAGCTGAACCCTGGCCCTGCCCTGACCCACTTTTTAGAGGTGTGACCTCTGCTAATAAGTTCCTCCTTTTCTGTTCTCTTCTATCAAACCCATGTTTTCAGCAGCATTCCAAGCTCTCCAGAACAGAGCAGTGAATATGTCTAGGGAATTTTCTGCTACAAAGACCTAATTCGGTGATTATTACTGATTACCTACCCAGAGACTAAGACATTTGGCCACTGAGTACATTTCCAAATAATATTGGAGTTCTCAAGGAACAATTTTCTGGACACTTTTTGGCTTGCTTTGTTTTCCTCAATTAGTTCAACTCCCTATTACATTTATCTCAAGTGTTTTGTTTAATTGCTTGGAAAAGCATTTAGGGATATGTGAAATTGAGAATGAATAAGTCTAGATAAAGTGTTCCAGGTGGACTTTTGAAATTCTAATTCGGGATCTCATGAACTGCTTTTAGGAATGCTATGTGAAATTGTTTTCCTAGGGGATAGTAATAATGTGTCTTCATGTGGTGGTTTTCAAATGAAGATTCCTTACAACTATTAGCATGGCTGTTTTTCTTTCAGAATAAGCCTAGGAGCAAATTGGAACATGAAGTCATATGGCCGTATGAAATACTGATCTTGAGAAACTACATGTTCCAGTTTTGCTTCTGTGGCAATGTTCATGGGTATCTTTTCTTTAGGTAATTTAACTTTATAGAAAGTTAACTGAATGCATTATGTTAGGAGGAGTATGCCAGTGTCATACCGTCATTGGCCCAGGCTTCTTGCCTGGAAATAAGCATCTCTGAATCAGAGTATATATTTTGTTGTTCTGCTTCTACTTCTAATGAAGCAGCTCATAGGTAATAGACAAAGGAAGAGCAACAAAAATGAAATGGAGTTAAACAGAGAAAGAGGTTGGAATTAGGAGCATATCAATGGTGATGGTGGAAAGATATTATTTGGCCAACCTGGGTAGGATTCCAACAGGCCTCTATATGACAACAACAGGGAATCTTAACAATGCCCTAATGGAAAACTGATGCTGGGCTCACTTGCTTGACTAACTGAAAACTTCTCCTGGAATCTTAATTGTGATATAAATAAGATCTAAAACTTTCTTGACCTAGCACCTGAACATAGGCCTTAGGTAAGTCATCAAAGTGGCCAGTATGTAAGGCAAATATCTGCTTTGCCTGCAAAGTACTCTTGACATTAATTTAGACAATATCTTTTCATTTCTGGATATTGTCACTCCTTTCAGACTTTAACCATGATGAGAATGAAGAACCTGCCTTGCACACCTTTGTTTTCTCACTAGGGCTTCCTTTAGTCCCCAGTAGTCATTTATCAGTTGGTTAGTCAGTTGTTGCAAGTATTCTTACCCTGACTGCAATGAAATCAGTCTTTCCAGTTCCAATGATGGGTTTTATTGTGTAAATTTTAAAAAAAAAGTATATAAGAAGGAAAACTCCAAATACAAGCTTGTTTATTTTGCTTTTTTTTCCTAAACTCTATTAATCAAGCCTCACTTTCTCCTTTTACATTTGTAGTAACTGTAGCACATTAATATAAATACTATGTTTTTAACATAAATACTGTGTTTTTTTTTGAAATCTAATATAGTACAGAAGATAACCAAACAGTGGGATCTCATTAACATGGGACTCTAAGGGGCCGGGGATTTAGCTCAGTGGTTCTGCCACCTCTGCTTGCAAGCACAAGGACCCAAGTTCGATCCCTGATACAAAAAAAAAAAAGAAAAGGACCCCCTAAATCAAAACAAATGGAAGAGAAATACTTTAAAACAACCTTCTAAAAACTCGCCAAGTAACTTCTTACCATGAAACAAAGATGTGTGGAGTCCAGTCTTTACAAAGATACATGAAGAAGCATGTAGAAAATAGGTTAAAAATATGAGTTTATGTCCAGAATAATATCACAGTGCTTTGTGAAATAAATGAAATAGACCATCCACTGATTGCTGTGTCTGATACTCAGTGTGCCTTTGAAAAACTCTCTGGAGTTTGATTTCACAAAGCTGTTAATATAGTGAGTCTATCAAGATAAGAGCAAACTTACCACCAAATTGTGACTTCATGTATATTAAACTCATTAAAAATAAATATTTGAAAATATATATTATAATTAACCATTAATAAGTCTTACTCATTGTGGGAGGTAATACTAGAACTTTGGGAGGTAATCTAGAACTTTGGAGTAATTAAGTTATTGTAAGTTTAATTAGTTTTTTAAAAATGAATGGACACATTTAAATAAACTTTAAGTCCCCCTTCCCCATTTCTCTTTACCAAAAATAAGCAACATTGTTTATGATGTTGATGAGATGCTAGTTCAGTTTGGTTGGTCAGAATTTCAAGAAACTGTATTTGTGTCCATGGAACACTATCTTCAAAGCATGTTCACTATATCGTCTCATTGGATGTTTGCAAAAATGTAGCATTTACCTTTACATCTGTTTTATCAAATAAGAAAAAAGCACAGATGATCCTTTCTTACAAGATGAGACATTAGAAATACTACTAATCAGTGGCTGCTGGGACTCTGACTCAGTTTCCATTGTTGGACTAGGATCCTCTAGACGTGCCATTTTCTAGCATATTATGGTGGGTCTGAAGCCATAAGCACAGAATAATTTAAAAAGTCAGTGGTAAGTCACAGTCTGACACATGATCTTGAACTACATTCTGAGGTCAAGTGCATGTAAGAGTGCTATGCTAGTCCAGCTACCCTTCATCTATTTTATAGCACTTTTCTAAACAAGCAGGATGTTCTCTTTGAAGCCATCCTTAAAATTCAGGTGTATTTTAATGTCAGTACTCATTTAGGGCTTTTCCTTTTGCACAAGTCTTTTGGAGAAAGAAGGCAGAGTTTTGTTTAATTTTGTATTTCCTCATTGTAATAGCTTGTTGGCTCCTTTTGAGAGTTTGGTATGTAGAAGTGTCTAAAACAGTGCTACTTGAAGAGGGGTTTGTGGAGCAGCAGCAATGTGATGTCCTGAGAGCTTGAGAAGTGATCTCTCACACCATACTTAGTATCATAAACCACATTTTAACATGATCCCTAGTTACCTGGTGAGTACATTAAAGTTTGAGAAGCACTGGCCTAAAACCAGTATTAATTAATGAAACTGGAGCTTGGAGACCTGGTCACTCACAGCAGCTAAGGTTGATCTTTTCAGAGATTCACACATCTTTTCAGAGATTTGGTGTCCTGGTGGCTTAGCTGGTGATGCCTACTGTCCAAGGTTTCTGGCACTAGGGGGTGACATTGGGCTGCAGAGCCAAGTGAACATCCCCTCTCTCTGGAAAACAAATGGCCCTCTTACAATGACCTGCTGTCAAAACTTTTGTTTGGTCTTTGATGTTAAATTTACTCCAGTTGCCAAATAATTACTGACATTTATTTGTTGTGGGCTGTGCGCTAAACACTGAGCTAGCCCCTTGTAGGGATTGATTTATTTTATCTTTAGAGGAGCTATTATCACCCTGCTTCAAAGATGAAGAAATTAGAGATTAGTCAAGTCAGGAAGCATGCTTATGGTCACACAGCAGAGAATGGACAAGAAGTGGTGGGGATGGATTGGACCAGGCAGGTCTGTGTGATTGTAAGCCTGGGCTCTGATCCTCCTTTCCCTGTTGCCTTCTTTTTATTCCTCTCAGTATCCTTCCAGGGCAGGCAAACTGGCATTAATGACTGAGATTCAATTATGATAGAAGAACAAAGAATTAGCATATTGCTAAGCTGTGGAAACAGTCTGGGTGCCTGTCAACTGATGAATGGATTTAAAATGGAGTACTATTCAGCCACAAAGAAGAATGAAATGATGTCATTTGCAGGAAAACGAATGGAACAGGAGATCATTATATTAAGTAAAATAAGGATTAGAAATACAAGTATCACATGTTTTTGCTTATGTGTAGGAGGGGGGAGAGGGAGATGGAAAGGGAAGGGGAAGTGGAGGGGGACAGAGAGGAAGAGAGAGAAAGAGGGCTCTGAAAGCAGAAGGGAGACTATTAGAGAGGAGAAAGGAAGAGTCTAAGTGGCAGGGGAAAAAAAGAAAGGATAAAGAGGGGGTGAAATGATCAATTATGTGCATGTACAAATACACTGAAATGAAACTCATTATTCTTCATGACTAAAGTGAACTAACAATAAAAAAGATTTAAGTTTGAATTTTATCCATTTTTGATGCACTTTCTTTGGAAGGCAAGAGAGTGTAGTAATAATGCACATGAGCTCCTCCGTCCCGCACGTGGCTGTGGAGCACTGGCAATGTGGCCACTGGAGTGAAAAACTCAAGTTTAACTGGCTTCATTTTCAGTAGCTTAATGTGTAATCGATTCAGTCTTTGGAAAGCTTTTACTTAGAACAATTTGGGATATATGAATCTAGTTTTTCACTTGTCAATCATATACAAAGTAGATATACAACAATGTTTTTGATGAACATTTAGTGTCCAAATTAAGATGTGCTATAAATATAGAACATGTGCTGGTTTTCAAAAACTATAAAATGTAAAGTGTTTCATTAACAGTTTTTATATTGTTTGTGCATTGTAATAATATATATGCCTTGAATTATTTAAATTATATCAGCAAAATTTGTATGACATTTCTTTTTACCTTTCATGTGGCTATGAGAGGTTTCAAAATGATACATGTGGTACATATAATATTTCTATTGAACGCTGTTTTTCCATGGCCAGGATACTGGGTTTGGAACTTCATTCTATGTCCTAATAATTCTGTGTCTCTCCATTTCCTCATCTGTAAAATGGCATAAGAGTACTTACCTCATATAGCTATTGAGAAAATTAAGTGAGTTAAGTATGTCAAGTGCTTAATGGGGGATAATTCTCTATGGGTGTTTTGTGTTTCTTCACATCTCATAAGCAAAAGCATCGAACACCTTTATTCTGAATTACTATTCAGGTGCTTCCTTAGCCAACAATTTTTGAAGACAAAAATAGCTTGTCCTTCTCATGCAAAGGTCAAGAAGATTTGTCTCCTGTCTATTAAAAAAGGTTTGGATTCCCTCAGATCAAAGTACTTCTGTAACTCAACCCATTTCCCATGCAGATACCAGGTTCTCACTTCTGTGTACCCTGTGGAGACTGGGACTCAGGGATCTTATTGGTTATGGCTACTACCATGAGTAATAAACTGCCCTTTGTCTCTGACCCAGGTGTCTCATGTCTTTTACCACCCACAAAATTGTGGCAATGTTAACTTGTTAGCTTCTAAGCAGAGTGAAATCTCAGACGCTCCTCAATTCTTAGAACAAGTGCATGCCACGCAGCACTGCACAGATGTTAGCTGTTATTACTATTACTCCATCACTTATTTCTGTTTAGTTTAGCTTAAATCTTATCTTAGTTCATTATTTTAGTGTCTATTTCCATTTAGGGAGACATCTGTATTAGCTCTCCCGTTGCTGGGGCAAATTACCAGCACCTACAACTTAAAGGAGGGGAAGTTATTTGGCTCATCATGGTTTCAGAGGATTCAGTTCATTGTATGCAGGCTCTAAGGCAGAGTACTGTGGCAGAAGGTGGTGGCAGAGCAAAGTCACTTAGTTTATGGTGGCTGGGAAGCAGAACAGGGGAAAAGCACCAGAGAAGGGCCCGGGGACCATACATATACCCAAGGTCATGTTTCCATGACCCACCCAGACACACCTAGCAGAGTGCTTTACTAATCTACTAGGTGGCTCCCAAGCCAAGTGTTATAGCTTATATCTAGTTGTCCCCTGAAAGCCTCAGGTGGTCTTTTTGGAGGTGGATGGACCTAGGTTTTGTGATGCTAGGATTAAATGTGTGCTGCTGGGTTACGGGTGCTTTGTCTTAGGTATGGGAGGTGCCAATCAAAAGGTATGTAGTGTGTATGGGATAGCTTGCTGCTGTTTTTTCTGCTTGCTTCTTCACTGCTTTGTTGCTGCTTTCCTGCTTTGTTGCTTTCTGCCTGCCATGAACTGTTTCTTCTCTGCAGTGCATCCCTGCCATACTACCCTTCCTTGGAGCCAGCTGACTATGGACTGAAACCTCTACAAACTATGAGCCAAAATAAACTTTTCCTCCTTTAAGTGTCCAGTGTTTTGTCTCAGCAACAAGAAAAGTAACTAAGACAAAAGTAAAGTTGACAGTTAAATTTAATAGTCAAAACATCTTTTACTCTTTCTTTGGATCTCTGCCACTGCTCTTGCGTTTGCTTTATTGATTATTGCTCTCATGGTTATTTTAGGTTGTATATAGTGAAGTTATTGAATGAATTGAATCTTATTGATCAGTATGATGAATTTGATTTTTTAAATAGTGTTTCTTAATGTTTCCAATTTTTTCTCTTCCAGGACGATTTTATAGAAAATTTTATAGTTTCATAAAAGTTTGACTAGATAATGTTATTTAGTGAACAGGACTGAATGTTCCCCATAGCACGTTTTGACATCACTCAGATATATTTACAACTCTAAGTAACACAATTACATCTTGAGATTAGAATAAAGTTGTAAAACTTTATTTTGGAAAATTCATTACACTCTGACAGCTCCAAATGTGGCTGAGGATATAGAGCAAAAGGATTTCTGATTCCTTGCAGGTGTAAATGCCACTTCAGAAGATAGTTTCTTTCTTTCTTTTTTCAAAACTAAACGTATTCTAATCATATGACTCACAGCAAAGCTCCTTGGGATGAATTGAGGACATGTCCATACAGAAATCTGCTCATAGAAATTTACAGCAGCTGTTTTCACAATTGCTAAGACTTGGAAGTAACCAACATATCCTTCAGTAAGTGCATGAATAAACTGTGGTATATCCAGAAAATAGAATATGATTCAGCACTAAAAAGAAATGAACTGTCAAGTCATAAAAGTACTCAGAGGAAACTTTAATAAGTATTTATAAAGCGAAAAGGCAAGTCTGAAGCAACTAAATGATGCATGATTCCAACGGTATGGCATCCTGGAACAGGCAAAACCATAGAGACAGTAAAAATATTGGTGATTACCAGGGCTTTGGGAGTGGAGAGAGAGAGGGATAAACAGATAAGAAGGCATTTCTGGCAATGTAACTACTCAGTGTGATGCTAAATTAGTAGATATATCTCACTATCCATTAATCACAACCCCCAGAATGTACAACATGAAATGTAAACCTTATTGAAAAAAATAGACTTTGGGTGATTATGACACATTGGTGTGGGCTCGTCAGATGTGATGGTGAACCACTTTAGTGGGGAATGCTGGTAATGGTAATGTCAGTGCCCGTGTAGGAACAGTGACATATGTGATGTTTCTAAACCTTCTGTTCCATTTTGCTGTGAAATGAAAACTGCTCTAAAATGAAGTCTATTAAAAATAATTGGTAGGAAAATTTCAGTGTAATGCAGAAATTCATTTTCTATTTTTTTCAAGGTCCGTATCTTCATTTAAATATATGTAGTCATGGTGCTATTTTCCTTTACAATTTTTTTTCTCCCAATAGGAATCTTTCCCAGTTTTCAGTTTGTTACTACATATTATCTTTGGGTGATTTATACAGCTTAATGCTAATGTATATTTATTTATAGTACAAATTACTTTAACAATCTAGCTGAAGTTTAATTTGAACAGAAGGATAAATTCCAACATACATGCAAATATTGTGCTTGTTTGTGGGAATATGACACTATTACTGCAATTAAGAATGGCAGGTACAATGACAAAACAGGACTCAGAACCAATGTCTGAAGGATGACCAAACACACATCCACTCTGTTCTGTTGTGTGCATTCTACTCAGCTGAGCCCAAGCCCCAAACTAAGATTTAGGCCATGCTAGAATTTGGATATGGAATGACCTCTAGTGTTCCACATGTTAAAAGCTTGGTCCTACATTGGTGCTATTGGGAGATTATGGAATTTTTAAAGGGAGAGGGGCTAGGGGGCCTATCCTTGAAGGGCATAGTGGGACAGGGGTCTCTTACTCTCTCTTTTGCTTCCAGCCATGAGATGAGCAGTTTCCTTTGCCACATGCCCCTGCCATGATGTGCTGCTTCATCACAGGTCCAGAAGCAATGTGGCCGACGGACACATTTCATAGACAGTGAAACAGTGAGCCCCCCAAAAGTTTCATCTTTATAAGTTGATTAGAAAGCTAATATTGGCCATACCACTATTTCCTTCTTGGAAGGAGATCCACTGAGTCTTTTCAAGTATTACCATTCTGGTAAATAGTCTATGAATTAGGCACTTGCTCCTCTAACTGTGGCCCATGTGCCTGTAGCATTAATAATCTAAGTCTCCACCCCAGGCCTTTGCATTAGACTGAAGGTACAATCCATTCAAGTTTGAGAAGCACAGCTTTAGGCAATAAAAGTGAGAACTTCCTGCACTCTGTAGCCATTCTGGGAGCATGGCATTGGGGAAGGGTTACTGTGTGTCCTCCTAGTCTTACCCCAGATTTATATGTTGAAGTCCTAACCCCAGTTCCCCAGAATGTGATCTTATTTCCAGGGAGTGTCTTCACAGAGGGAGTCAAGTCAAAGTGAGGTCCATCTAATATGCCTTGTGTCTTTATAAGGGGAAATTTGGGCACAGAGACCTACATGTGGAGAGAAGGGGACATGATGAGATGAGGGAAAATGTGACTTAGAAGAAACCCTTCCCTCCCTTCCAATTCTGCTGGTGTCTTGGTTTCTATTTCAGGCCTTGAGAACTATGACACCATATATTTCCTCGTTTCAGCTGCCGAGTGTGTGGTGCTGGGTTAGGCAACCACAGCAGACTGCCACTCATGGTTACGCTTCTGCATCTTGAGCTGACCACCTCTTAGGTCTTATCAGCTAGGAATTTATGCCCTTGCATTTGCTCAGAATGTGTTATTATCTGTCAGGTAGGATGCCTACAGCCCTCCTCTTGGGCACGTAATTAGTTCCTGAGGGACAATGATGTTTCTGACAGTTGCAAAACCAGCTGTCAAGGACCCTGGCGGCAGTGCAGCTTCTCTGTTAACAGTGCACTTCTTGATCAGGAAGGAAATGCTGGACCCAGCTCAGATGGTAATTGGAAATTTAGAGTGAAAGCTGTAGGAGGCGAGGAGGGATTCAGGAATGAACCATACCAGGATGAGAGGGGCAGAAAAACAACACCCGGAGAACAGTCGGAAAAAGCAGCACAGAACTACAGAAAGGTGGGAGAGCCAGGGAGCAGGGAAGGCTGGGAGATTAGAAGCAATGAGTGAGAATGTATTTTATAGTTACTTAACCACCACAAATTAGGGAAATGGAGAAGTTAATGTGTCTCCAGCTGAGAGGTATAATTTCAAATTTGCAAACCCTGTAGATCCCAGAATTAGTAATGTTTCATATGATACCAGTTAGAGGTGAAAGGGCTCTAATGCTCATATTTTTACATAAGGTAGCCGATTCCAAGTGCAGTGAGAGATGTGTCCAATATCAACTGGCTAATTAGCTGGAGACCCAGGTCCACAGCTCACAGCCTTAGCCCAGGGTCTCTGCTAGTATATCTGGTGTGCATGGCTTTTGGTAGCTGTAGATCTCAGAGCAGAGTGTCTATGATAAGTTAAGTTTCTTTACATGAAGCACATGGATTTTGCATCAAGGAGTTTTAATTATAAGACTATAAATATGTCAAAGGGATCTGACAACATCTTATTAAATTACAAAAGTGAGCTCAAGTACTTTCTGATGCTGGCATGGCTCCAAGAAGAATGAGTTTTATAGTCAGGATTTACTCAGCCTTCATCTTCTCTTACTCTCCCCCTCTCTCCTTTTTAATTGTTTGTTTTAATCATAGGAAGAAACATGGTATAGAAATCCCATATAAATCAAATTGTAAAAATACATAAGAAATATTTCATCCAAATTATTTTCCTTCCTTTTATTGCTTCATTTCTTTAAAGAATGATGGGATTTATCCAGAGATACCTACCTCTGGGGAACTCTAAAGAGAACCCCCCTTTGCTTTTCCTGATAAGACACTGATAAAATGGGGCTCATATTTTAAACTGTCTTTTTCAATAGAAATAGTACAGAGGTTTCAAATTTTCTTTTAAAAAGTTAGCACAGAAGGGGCAAGTTCATAGAAATACCTGTCACAGTAGCTGTCAGACTCCAGGGAAGACCCAGATTGTTAGTTGTAATATAGTTGAAATGTGTGTCATGAAAATTCTCAGTGATGACTGTGGAACAAATGGCCTTTTTCATTGATAGCTACCTGGAAACATAAGGGTTCTACATCAGCTTCAGAAGTGGAATTGCTCCTCTTCCTATTTTACCATGATCACTTTAGGGTCTAAGACACTGACTTATTAACATAGTCTCCTAAAGATTTCACTGTGTGCCTATTAATTTTTTTAATGGTGCTGGGGGCAAGACCTCTAACAACAAGACACAGCCCCCACCTGTCACTTTTTAGTCCTACCACCTCATCTGCTCTTTATCTGTGTCTGTCACCCTGATGTATATCAATCAGAATATAAAGAAGGAGCATGTAAGCAACTTCAAATGTTTGTACCACAGGAAATTTAAAGCAGGGAATTGATTACACCAGTGATGGCAGAGCAGAGAAGCCAAATAGGAGTCGAGAAAGGAACCCAGAGAGGTTAGCATCAGCAAGAGCACCCCCATCGCTAGACTGTATGTATGTACTACTATTTTATCCAACTGTGTAGGGACTCTTCCAGGTCTGTCAGGGACTCACAAAGCCGAAGATGCCTGTAGTAGTCAGAGGGTGCCCCTGGGCTAAGCCAGGACAAAGTGCTGACAACCGGCAGTCAGTTCTGAAGCCGCGCTCTGGTGGTGCCCAGGCCCTGGCGGGAATCAGCTGAAGAATGGTGGCAGCTCGCTCAAACTTTAAACTTCTAGCAAGCAACCTGAGCTCTGTGACACTGTGTGAGTAAGCGCCCCTCACGCATTTTATTCTCTGAGAAATGGTAAACTCTTGGCCAAGAGGCAGCTTTTCCTTTCAGTAAGTCAATGACATGCATTTACCCAGGGAGAAGGGGGCTTAGATGAAGGCGGATTGCCCTTCCGATGAATATCAGCAGATTTTGAGTCCATTTATAAAATAGGAGGTCACTGTAACAGGACACATCTTTAACTCTTCAGGGGAGATACCTACAAGGGGAATAGCTGGATTAAATGGAATTCCTAGTTTTTAATTTTTCTGAGGAATTTCCGTTCTGATTTCCATAGTGGAAACAGATAAAGGGATAAAGAAAACGTGGTAAGTACCCACAACAGAGTATTACGCTGTCATAAAGAATGATAAACTTGAGTCATTTGTAGGAAAAATGGATGCATCTTGAGACCATAATGTTAAGTGAAATAAATTAGGCACGCAAATTTAAATACCACAGTCTCTCTTACATGAGAAGCGCAAATTATAAATAAAGATCAAAATAAAGGATTGATCCTGGGAAGCAGGGAGACAGATCTTTCTCAAATGAGAAGAAAATCAAGAGATGGAGGGAGGGAGAAGGGAGAGGAAGGAAAAGGGGTGAAAAAGGAATTCAGATGTGTTATGTACATGTACCCACTCTACACAAGGAGTGTGAACATGTACTGTAAACGTGCTGATCAAGTAAAGAGCGGATCACAGATTATACAAATACTCTCGATGGCACTAACTAGAAGTCAAGTGGCAAGGTCAGCAAAGTGCTGGGATGTCTGCAATCAGCTTCTTTTTCATCTCTCTTCTCCCCTGCAAGCGTTTTCCCTTCAGTTTGGGAACTCATTATCCTAAATGCTCTTCTGCATTCTTCCTCTGAGTTCTTACTTACTAGAAAGGGTCAGATTTAGGTCATTTGCAAATTAGAAGAGATTTAAATGAATGGGACATCTTCTTGGTGGCCTAATATATCTATACCATGAAACTGACTCTGCCACTGACAAATATTTTGGAAAAAAAAATGTTAAAAATTAGAACATGAGAAATGAAAAAAGCCAAGAATATTTGGAAGTCGGTCAGGTACACAATTTTTAAAAATCAACACTCATATCATAAGTCTGAGTATTTAAGAAAAGTTTTTAAAATTCTAAAATAAAAAATAATTTTAAAATAGCACATATACATCAAGTCATAAGATAAAGTTTAATACATTTGGTCATGTTAAAAGACACAAAATAGAGCAAATCTAACCAAATTTCAGGCATGCATTTACATAAATATATTAAATTAAGAAAGGAAATTATACACTTAAACATCCTTTTTTCCTAAAAATCATTAAATCCACAGATCAACAATAAAACCAATTCTCTGCATTTACCACTTCAAGATACAATTGTTCTATTTAAGATAACACAAATACAGTTGTTAGAATTTATATGCATTATACATATATTATATATTACATGGATAGCGTGTATACATTTGTAGTGTTTGTACAGATAGATAAATATATATACATGGGTGTGCGCACACATACAGATGCATGTGGATGTACTTTAAGTCATCTGTACTATTACTGCTGGATTCTAATGAGCTGAATTGGAGCTGACTGGAAACGAAGTTGTCTTTTGCTTCAAACATGTTCATCATACCCATTGAGCTAAAAACCTTATCCTTATAAATGTCCTTGCTTTTTCTACAGCTCATGATCATGCTAGGCACTTCAATAAATATTTTTGATAATTGGTAGATGGAAGGTGGAATAGTAGATCGATCAAAGAGAACTGCATGTTACATAAATTGGTGAAACAAATCAGATGAGCTTGAACTCAGAGGATTATGGGAGCCAATAAGTTTGCCTGTTACTATTCAGGAGAACATTTACACAAATCCTAATGAGTTCATATAACAACCCTGCTCCTTTTAACTTGTACTTGATTTTACTAATTGTTCCTATGGTCTTCTGCCACTTAACAGAAATCCAAGCATGGCTTGGTTCTGAAATCTCCTACAAGTAAGGTTATGGACAAACTGCTCTAATTTTCAACAACCTAAAGGAAAATGAACAACTAGCAAAACAACATATATTAGAAAAACGAAACAGTGATCTATTTTTTAAAGTTGGGCAAAATAAATCACAGATAAAGCCAGGGAAAAAACAGCGTTTTCCTTTCAGTATTTTTCATGCTTATTAATTATAACAATTCAATAATTTTTTCATGTTAATTAGATAGGTTTATTTTAAAATAAACTCATAGGGAATTAAATTAAAAAAAATTCTATAGTGACTGAGTATCATTCATCTTGTTACTTCATTGTTCTTGGTGAAATGCATGTCCAAATATCTCCTGTTAGTGTAGTAGGATAGGGAAATATCTTTTAAGGTCATCAATTTGGTTTATCAATAATAGCTTATAAAAGGGATCTTATTGTAGATGAACTCTTTCTTTCTTTATGTGGTGCTCAGGATAAAACCCAGGGGCTTGTGCATGTCAGGAAAGTGCTGTACTACTAAGCTACATCCTCAGAACTTTTCAGAATTTCACTTTGATTCAAGGTCTTATTGGGTTGCCCCAAACTGGCCTTGAAATTGTAATCCTCCTGGCTCATTCAGCTTCTGAAGTAGCTAAGTGTGTGCCACTCACCCTGGCTGAACTCTAATTTATTCTAGGAAAGTCATGTTTCTGATTTTAAGAATATGAAGAACCATACATATATTCTGGCATAGACAACACCAAACCTGATCATACCTTGTTCATGTGCATGGAAGCTACTGTCTGGTTATTTTATTGCAGAGAGATGTACAAGAGTGGTTTGTGTAAAGAAAAAGCTTATGTTGTATTTAGCCATTATGAACTCCCCATCACTGTTAATGATCAGTTTTTCTATACTAAATGTACTGTGTTATAATATGGTATTTTTTACTTACAAGATTATAATCAAGATAACTCAGCCTATATGTATGTTAACCTGTTTGTATATATATTTGTGTGTGTGTGTGTGTATACACACATATACTTTGAACTTAAGTATATTCTATATATTTTTTAAAAACCTTATATGAAACATAATTTTTACTTTATGACAGACATGACAGATAACCTTAGAATGAGTGTTGAATTAATGTTAGAATTAATGGTAGTATTGGTGCCATTGTTTTAAACATCACTATTGTGTGGCAAAAACAAAAACAAAACAAATTTCATGCATAAGGTTTTATGTTGGTGTATAGAATTTATTCTTTATTTTTAATTTTTTAAACTGATTGATATTTGACCTGTACAAGTATATGGGAAAGGAAAGTAAATGGTGGGTATATCTTATTTAATAAGGAATTTAAGAAAAATGTTAATGTTATACATGAACAAACCTCTTCATAGCATCTAGGGAAATCATCACTCTAAGAATACAGCTCCATCATATTACCATGAATATGTCTCACTCTCCTAACATTATTTTAGGACAATTTCCAAAACTTATTTAGGGGAAATAGGAGGAAGAAGGGTTGAAGTTGACTGAGACTGGTGTTTGGAAGTTTCCATGGCCATAGTTCTAGATATTTCTATAGATAGTTTCCCACCTTCCTTATAATCATATTAATATCGGAAATATGACCAATTTGTGTTGGTGTGACAAAGAAAGAAGGTAAAATAGCAAACTTCTATTTCAGATATTCTAAAGAGGAACTTTCTGATGGGATTCCTTCAGCATTCCCAGTAATATCACCCCTCCTTTCTGGGATTAATGAAGAAATATATACATTTTTTGGGCGTGGGACTTTCTTCTTGAATTCTCTGCAAGTTCGGATTTCATCTCGGGGTAGGGAAAGAAGATTCTGAAGTCTTCACTGAAGAGCTACTTCTTACTTTTTTCCTCAAAGATTCAGGAAAAAATTCTTTAGAGTTCATAAAAATGACTGTTGCTTGGGTAGGAAATAGCTACTGTTGTTCCCTACTGTTAGCTCAAACTCTTGAGGAGCTGCCCTATAGATGGAGTAGTGTCACAGGGATGCTTGGATTGGCGGTCATATGTGCTCTTCATTATTTCTTTCAGTGCATCAGTCTAGTATGTTATCTGACGACTACCTTTCATGATACATATTTTGAGCAAATGTGAGAAAAGGGTATTTTTCAGAGAAATAAAATATCATAAGAGCAAAATCCATAGCTACCTGCCCTTGGACATCTTCATTACGGATGTGCTGAGGACATGTCTACTTACTCGAAACCAACTGAAAATGAATGAATGGAGGAGAAAGAAGAGGAAAGAGATTAAAAGGGAAAGAGAGAAAAAGAGCTAGAAGGGGGAGAGAGGATACAAATATCTTAGTTAACATTCTATACAGATCCTCAGAAATTAATTTGCTAATCAGTCAACTACAACTTCTTGTGGTATACTTTTGTATTTCCTTTTAAGAATGGAGACTTAGTTTCTCTTTCAAAGTCAAAGCTAATAGACTTAACAGGAAGTTGGACTAAAAAAGGGTTAAACCAATGTGTGCTTTGAAAGAATCTACATGTAACATCTAATCCCATTACACTTAGGAGGGTTACTGTGTAATTTGTTTCAGAGATCAAAATAGCATCAAAAACATGGATTAAAATTATTAGGACATGGTCTGTAATAATTTTCAAATGAGTAATTAGGGAAGAAGGAAGTGTTTTGAGGCATGTGAATGACAGAGTTCTCTGGCTAGGGTGTGTGTGTGTGTGTGTGTGTGTGTGTCGCACAAATTTCTTCACTACTTCATTATGGCATAGATCTGTTAATCTGAGAAAATGTTTGAGTGTTCTGTGTGCTGAAATAGAAGATATATTTTACAATGAGTACACTGAAATAAAATTCTAAGAAGAAGAGATATTCATAGAAGCATTTTTGCTATCACATAAGTTTCTTGGGTCTTTCTTCCCTTTCACATTCAAGACCTGCCAATTTGGTTTTCATTTTATAATCTTAAATAGCTGTCTGGAATTCAATGAACCAGGACAAAAGTTTGGCAGAAATAGTGGTAGAAAGGTTACTTGTAACTAACAGAAGCATCTCAACATTTCACATTCAATTGACAGCCAAAATTTAAGCTCTAGAATGGATAAGGGGGTAATAATATATATTTGTCCATTCTTTATTTCTTTATCTTCCACATACACATTCATACGAAGGACGTTTTTCTTCTACTTTAGATTGTGTGCTTTATGAATTAAGTAATTTGCCTTTTATGTGATGAAACAATATTTTTTCCTTAGCTCATGCTTTTTAGCCAGTTGCTACCTGCCTCTCATCATGAATCACTGAAGATAATTTTCGTCGGGCATTTAAAAAAAATCTACTTGAAAGAAAAGGTCAAAGAGAATTTTTTTTTAGTTGGCCGCTTACTTTAAAATATGTAGCTATCAATTACCACTGCCCTTACTTTTTTCCTGAGAACAGAAAAAAAAAAAAAAAAACCTCCTCCAGTGACTTCACCTTCTTTGCTTGAGTTTAATATCCATGGATTGTGCTATCATCCTTTTAGAACAATTTGGGCTTTTATTCTAACAACTCACAATGAGAAAGGCAACGACACCTGGGGTACACATGCTTTTCCTAGTCACTTGAAACTTATTCACTTGGGCAAGGGCTATATAAAAAAAGCTGGGTCTGGTCAATTTAATATAGATTAATTTAAATAGCAGAACTAATGGCAGTAGAACACCTTTTATTTTGGGAAAGAGATAGAAAGATTAAAGATATAAGAAGAAACACTTGGGTTTTAAGATTTTGCTGAATATACAGCAGAACCCTTATTGTTTTCAGTCAAAGTATAAATGGGAGAATGTGTAATAAAACTGCACAATTTGACAGATTTAGACAGCTGGCTCCCTCACAAGAACCTCACATGTTGTTAATGTCCCCCACATTGAATGAGGGACGATTAGATGGTAAGATCCATTTATAAAAATGGTTGTCAGGACATTTTTTTTTAATTGTAAAACTTTCTGTGATGGAATTCAGTAAAAGGGCTATGAAGAGAAAGCAGTGGAGACAAAAGATTGCTATTAACCTACAGATGCAGGCTACTGCATGGTTCATTGCAAGATTTGTCACACTGTTGGGCCAATGAAGTGTTAGTGAGACTAGAAGGGACCACCCCTTTTCTGGGGTAAGAGGGCAATTTGGTCTCCATGCTCATTTAATTCTGAGACTTCTTTGAATAGACTGTCAATTGAATCTAAATTGTGCAAAATTATGCATGCACTTTTTAATGCGGGCTATTGTTCACTAAGCACTGAACCAAGATTTCTCAACCCATTTCCATTTGGCATGAGGTCACTTGAAACTTAAGTAATCATATATGGAAGACAAGAACAGTGTACTTAACTAATCTTTCTTTCTACATTGTGGTTTCTATATAAACACTGCTTTCATTGCAACTCTCTCTTTAAAACAATAGATAAATACTAGCTACCAGGTTTTAAAAATTATTTAATGGAGGCTCATGTTCTTAAGGTTAAGGAGCAGGTTTGGAAAGTCAGTGCTGCATAAGCTACACGATTCTACGATTTAGATCCTAGAGGAATAGATGTTTACAGAAGAAGGACAAGAGTGGGAGTGCCCTTGTCATGAGTAGAGATCTTTTCAGCAGTGCACAGAGGCTTTATAATTTTATTAACATCCAAGAGTGTGAGAAGTGGCCAAACCATTAAGAAAAATGTCTACCAGAGTCTGCAGTTTTAAGTTAGAACAATGTCATCTCTTGAAAACCTGAACAAATGTTTACAGAAAATTTACTGATACATTAACCAAATGGTATTTTCACTGAGGTCTGAAGGAGCATATACATTAAAAGTCATATTCAGCAAGAATTATTATATTAAAAATTTGTACAAGTGATAGCTTACACAAGCGAGATTGGATAAAAACGAGTGAGCTCTTCTGGGAGGTTTTGATTCAGTGTGAAATCTGCAGCATTCTAATCACATATACTCTGACAGTCTTGCTATAGTGAAAGGCACTTTACAAATGTTTAATGCCGGAATTTTATAGGAATTAGCTGTTTTCTTGCTTTCTCATCCGTCTTTAATGATTACATGTTCGCAAAAGGAAACACTGCTAGATTAGATCCCCAGCACATTAAAGACCATTTGCTTTCTCACTCCCCTTCTTTCCAATTAAGTTGGTGAAAAATGTAACTTTAGTATTTTACAGGACAGGGTAAAGGTGTTTCATCTAGGTGATGTCTATATTATAAAAATAAAATAAAAAATATAAATATGTAACACAAACCCAGTGCCTATTGTTAAATAAAATATACAATAAAAGCAGACCTTTCAGGAAGACTGATTTTTAAAATATGCTGTTATGATTTAATTATAAAGCATTTTAAAACAATCTTGAGATTAAGCTGAAGTAACCAGATTGCCCTGCCAAATAAAAAGATAAGTGCATAACATTCTGTAATTGGATACATTGATAAAAATGAAGATTATAATTTTGTATCAAGTTGCTCATTCAGAAATTCATCAGGGAGTTCTGAAACATTGTCTCTTAGAGTCCTTTAATATAAAAGTATTGCTTTTTTATTAGATCTATCAGATTGCACAATAGTGTTTCAAAACTCCATTTATGATGACTTTAGTAGTTACAGACAGAAAATTCTTGGGAAGTCAAATAATCTTCTGGTTAAATAAAAATTCCATTATCAATTTACAATGGAATTTCTGTGCAAATTACTCTGCACAATGAAATATATATATATATATATACCTCTGTTTTGCAACCACATGTATAGGGGTTGTGAGTGTAGGTGTGTATGTGCCTAAGTGAACAGACATACCAACATACACACAGAGGATCTGCACATTTCTGGAAATTATTTTTAAATTAATAAAGGAAAATGAAATCACAGGAGTGTGTAGCAGGATAGCAGTCTTTCTTTTTAATGACAGGATAAAAAATAAATGCCCATTGGAAGGAATATTCAAACAGTCCCAGAAACTATACAATGTAACTTGTTAGATCCAGCAAATAAGATGTCATGTCAATGATCTGATCGAGAATACCTGCCCTGGTCACTCTGCGGATGTTTCTGTCCACTTGTTCACATTGAGGACCAAGATACCCTTTTTTACAGAGGCACTTGTTCGGTCTAACACAGACACCACCGTGATGACATGCTGGCTCACATTTTGCTGGGAGAGAAAAAAAAAAAAAGAGCAACAATATCATACTCTGGTTCTGTATGTCAGAGAGGGTTGAGTATGAGACCCACGGATATTTGATGAATAAGGTAGGGAGAGAGGAGGAAGACAATCACAGAATGATCTGAAAGATAAGTATGTAAGTAGGAAAGGTTTTCAGACCCAGAGTTACTTGGGGCCAGAACTCAGCGGACAGTGGGAGACATTTCTAGAGAAGAAGAAATCATGAGAATTTGAAGAAGCAGAGATCATCAGATCATTTCATGATCATGAGACTATTTCAATGATTTTAACACAAAGATTTCATTACTGCCGAATCTTTGCTCCACAGGGACTTTTCAACAGAGACCCTTCTGGGCACCTGAATCCATTCCTCCAGAGCAGGATCTCAGCAGGAGCGTCCTGCCTAGGGAAGGAGGCCAGGTAAGGACAGCTCGGAGTTTGGGTGGGATGGACTATCCTCCATATGGACCACTCAGGCGCCTCCTTCTCTTTGCTTCCAGGGGTTGCACAGCACATGCTTTGCTTTAATTACAGCGCATTTCATAGTCCATTCCTGGGACAGTGCAATTGGCCAGCAAAGAATGTTCTGAACAAACCTTTCTGGGTTACTCCACAGCACTGAATTTCTTTATTAAAGAATTTGTACTACTACAGTATAAGTGGAGAATGTAAAGTTTCACTGCTAAAATGGGACAAAGGCATAGAATTTGCGATGTAAATTGATTATAATTTGTGGATTAGATAAATCTGGTGAATGCAGCCATTGCAGACAGAATCAAATACCTTAAATACCTTGCCTTATACTTTGAGGGGTCAGGGTCATTTTCACCTTTTCAAATGAATTTTCCAGGGGTCTGTGGCTGACACATGGAAAAGAAAGAATAAGAATTTTCTCATTTAACTTTGTGGGAGATGAGTAAATCATGTGGATATATGAATAAATTCTTGCTTGGGTAAAAAATATCCCAGATAGATTACCTCTATTAAATAGCTTCTCGTATATATTAAAACTACTTAAATTTAACTAGTGGAAAAATGGAAGGAACTTCACTGAAATAAAACTTCATGTTAATTAAAAGAATGCCTATTTCCATTATATGACATATTATTGTTATCTATTAAGGCCTGTAAAATGTCACCAACATGCAAAGTAATTTGTTTAAACTCAGGTTAAACACGCTTTCTCTGGAAGGCACTCCATAAATACTTGGTAACTGACTACCTGCATAACAAGGCAAAATGTAAAGTAAAGAATCCAACAAAGTGGATGCTACATAAAAGAAACAGAAAGACAGATATTGTCAGGCATTAAGGGAAGCAGAAGGAAATATATTATCAGGAATTTGAATATCATTACATTTGAACACTGATTCTTATATTTTAGTAAACTAATAAAAAGGAAGGAGGTTGGAAGCAATACAATGTAAGCAACAGTTTTAAATAATGTAATTACTTAATTTCTTTTGAGTTTGAATTGATACCTCCTTCTTGGTTTTGGGTATGCAGTTATGGTATTCATCAATTACATAATGTAATTAATACCATTAAATGTATACTGCAAAAGTGACTTTGCATGTTGGTTATTTTTGTTAGACAACATAAATTAGGTAAGTTATGGTTATAATTTTTAAAACATGTACATCCTTAGAATAAAAAACAGTATTTATGAATTAAGAACATTATTAAATATTAATTTGGGGCTTAACTTTTCAATGGCAAGAGGTACTTTAATATATAAATAACGGGGGTCAAAATATTGTCTAAGAAAGGTGGATGTATATATGCTGATTGTTTAATATGCATCTTTAACACATAATACCTTAAATTCTGGGTTTCTAAATTTATCTAATTTTCTCACATCATGTCAAATAGAATTTAAATATCACTGCACAAAATTGAGGAAATCTCACGTTCAAGGATAGAATAACCCTGAATAAAAATCCCCTTTGCTGTCTGAACAGCTGCACACCTAGCTGATGGTTCACAGGGGAGTAGCAAACGGAATTAAAAAGTCTCGTAATATGACTCTAGATAATTGCATTTTCCCTTTTATTTAGTAACACTCATTGAAAACCCCCATTTTTAGTGTGCAAAAAAGAAAGCAGTAAAGCTGGGAGGGCATTTATGGGGTGTTTGGCAAATACTGGGACGGAGGGGGTGCTTGGCAAACACTAAGTCACGGGCTGGTGTGTGCACACAGAGTCCAGGGTGGGCGCCCCACGGAGACAGCCAGGTTGGGCTGGTTGCATGTTTTTCTTCTTTTTGAAAGGACTCAGTCATGTAAAATTCTTTTATGTTTATGGTTAGCTTATATATGTGAATAGTTGGCATTAAGGAAATGGGAAGGATTTAATTCAGAAGCTCAGAACAGATGAGCACTAATATTATTGCAAATAGTTAAATATTTTGAACACAAGATGATGGCAGAACTGGATTGCTATGTTACGGAGTCCCCACAACTGTCCCAGACCCAGTTTTCTGTGTTCACAGAGGTACCAACCGATTCTGCAGAATTCGCCCTCCCAGCCTGGACTGCAGCAGCAGGTGCCGGTTGGGGTGCAGTAGCCGTTCCGACAGAGCGCGGCACACTCTGAGCTCAGGGTCTGCGCGGGATGTGTGGCGGCCTTGCACTCCTCAGGCAGCCAAGGTCTGCACCAAAAGACAAAACCGAAACTGTGTGTTGGCTGAAAATCAGTAGCAGAATGAAATCGAGTGAGTCTGTAGCTTCTTAATTCTGTCTTTTTCCAAAGACACCCCTCTTTTAAATAACTCAGTCAATTTACAACGTAATTAGAATACACAACAAAAATACCTACCAGGAAGGAAATGAACTAATCAGTTTTGAACCAAAGTGATCGGTGTGTTTGGGAATATCAAGGGCTGACAGCATTCCTTAAAATGACCATTGCCTTCTAAAAAGCTAAAAAATCAATTTTTGTTTTCATTTCATGTTTCTTTTCAGGTCATTTTTCAGGGTTTTCTTTTCTTGAAAGGTTATATATCTGTATATTTGTGTGTATTCTTAATATTGGGTCAAAGCTTACATTCTTCATGCACAGAAATATATATAATGGAGATTTTATGTGTATGAATATCAAAACCAAATTATGATGTATAAAATCTGCTTTTATCGTAATGAAAAGGAATGCTAATAGTAGCAAGTTGGAAAATCATTTTCAGCATAGATTGTCATAGATTTTTGTTTTTATTGTTCTCTCACTGCCATCACTTATAGAGGAAACTCAGAAGCTTGAGAAAATTGTTGTGGGTCTTCTGCTTTGTAATGTTGTCACTCAAGCAGGGTGGGCCAGACTGGTCTCAGGGTGCCAACTGGTCATTGCCTAATCTTCAGGGAGGACAATGCTGCCTGTGCTTTCCTATCAGTATGGTACCTGGGCCAGTGTGGCTCTTGCATTTAAAGAATGTAAACAAATGTCACCATCACTCAAGTCACCTGCAATAGGATGACCAGAATGGTTGGGATCCTTAAGAGCCATAACAAAGAAAGTGAGTATTGCAGGTCAAATCACCACAAAAGTAAGAGCTGAGATAAGTAAATAATCCTGCATGTTGACTTTTGTGTTGCTATGCCCTTATGGCAGTATGAACAGTGGTAATAATTTAAGGCCTGCCTTCCAGCTTTTTCTACAATGACTTAATCCTGTATATATCAAAAATAAAAATATTAAAAACGTATAGTAACTTCTTCAGCTCCTCTCCCTGATAAAAGTCCCACTCTACACTGAAAACACTGTTTTGTAACTCACATAGTAATTCACAAAACTCCCTTAAATCTTTTTGGCCTCCTATTTAAATCTGGAAACAGTCAATTTATGTGAAACTTCCTTAAGGACTGAATGTATTTCTATTCAGAAAACATTAACAGACTTTTTCCATGTGTTCCCCAAGGGAGTCTTTCTGGGCGTAAGGATGGGGTGGAATAAAGTAGAGAAAATATTAAATGGTCATGCCAAAAAAAGCAAGGACATTATCTTCAGTGTCTTCTTGCCACTGTTGAATAACCCACGTCTGCTCTGTTTCTTCCTCATGTAAATTCTTGTTTCGATTGTGAGACCATGATTTCTTTTTTTCACTTTGAGACAGGGTCTCACTATGTAGCTTATGAACCTACTGTATAACCCAGGCTGGCCTTAAATTCATGGCAATCCTCTCACCTCAGCCTCCTGAGTGCTGGGATTACAGGTGTGTCTGGCTCACGATGTGGTATTTTTGGTCACCAGAGAAGCAATTTTTCAGTAGTCAGAAATTTTTGTGGATCGTAAGTTATAATCATTTAGTGATCATAAGTAGCAGTCAGCGTATGAGTATTGTTCTAATATTACTGGTGACCGAAACTGTAGAGTTTTGTGTATCTATGTGTTACTATTTGTTTACCCTCTTTGTGACACAAAAAAGAAGATACCCCAGGGTCCTGGGATTTACCTCAGTGGTGCCGCACCTGCCTCGCAAGTGCAAGGTCCTGAGTTCGATCCCTGGTACCAAAAAAATAAAAATAAAAATAAAAAAAGAATATACCCCAACATATAGTACATCCAGAATATATTACACAATGTAGGTGATGCAAAACATGCTTGTGCACAAGTCACATACTACTCCACAAGATGGTTAATGCTTAAGCAGCTAAATCTAAAAAAGAGATTTGTCTTTTTATCTTGATCCTTTAGATCAAGAATGTAACTTGGAGCTGGGCATGGTGGTGCAGGCCTGTAATCCCAGGAGGCTGAGGCAGGAGGATCGATATGAGTTTGAGACCAGCCTGGGCTACACAGTGAGTTTTCCAGTCAGTCTCAACTACATAGTTAGACCCTAACTCAAAAAACCAAAAAAAAAAAAAGAATGTAGCTGGCCATGGTGCATAAGCCAGTAATCCCAGCACTCTAGGAAGGTGAAGCAGAAGCCCGAAAGGTTGAGCACAGCCTGGGCAACTTAGCAAGACAGTATCTCAAAATGTTTTAAAAAGGGGCCAGGGATGTAGCTCAGTGTGAAGGCCCCAGGTTCAATCCCCACTACCCCCACTACACGCACACACACACACACACACACACACACACAAAGAATGCACGTGAGTTCAGTTGTACAACAGCTAAAAAAGTGTTCCCTGTTTGAGGCAATGTATATGGACAAAGAGGAAGGAGACTATTACACATAGGGACCCTTCAGTGAAAGACAGTTCTTTAGGGTAAGAGCATCTAACTATTGTTTCCCTCCTGACCCTCCAATTAGATGCTCTATTTTGTACAGCACATTCAAGTACATAGAGACCGAGCTTGTGAAGAGGATTCTAAGTTTTTTAAAAAACCTAAATAGATGCCTATTTGTGGAAGTAATTGTTTCACGTATAGGCATTATGATCTTCTCAAAATTTAATATAAATATGTGGAGAAATTATCTTTTTCTATTATGAAGTTGGTAACTAACCTTCTTCATTTAGCATGTTAAATAAATCTTCTCCCTTTCCTTTAAACTGGATTCTACTGGGGTCCCCCTAACATGAAAATTTATGTAAAAGTTAAAGTTGCCCATCTCAAATAAAGGTCTATGACTTTTTTTTTCTCCAAATGAGAATCAAGTCAGCACATTTGAATTCATTTCTCTAGTAAAATATTTGGTAAAGTTTGATAAAGGCTGTTAGTGATCCCAATCTTTCCTTCCAGAAGTTGTTTGTTGTTGTGACATTTGACCTTCTACTAAGAAAGGAATAGGATCCCTTTACATGGAATAAGGAGAAAAGGGCATGAAACAGTGTCTTTCAACTTTATCATTATTGCCATGTTGAAACAGCTCATGTTAAGTATACATAAATACCATCCATTTCTTTCTATCTATCTATCTATCTATCTATCTATCTATCTATCTATCTATCTCTTTAAATCTGAGTGGAATCTAAACAAAAATCTAGACTATGTAGTTTGGACAGATCAATTCATTTTCATGCTTACTTTTATTAGCTGCACAACTGGGTGTTAGATTGGGTGTATGATCTAAAAGAATCACTTCAGTAGTCTTTTTCTTCTTTTAAACAATTATTTTTTAAGCTATTAGAACATTAGCTCTACTGAGTGAAGTCAGAAGTGCCTTTCAAAATAGAGAACTGGATAAAGAATCTATCAAGTAAACTGTGGCGGTGCACACCTTTCATCCCAACCTCTGGGAGGCCAAGGCAGGAGCAGTGCACCTGGACGATACAGTGATAGTAGTGAGACCTTCTCAAAATGAAAAAGAAAAGGGAGGTGAGGATATAGCTCAGTACAAAGGCCCTGCATTCAATGCCTGGTATTGCCCCAAAAGAGCTTACTTGTTGATAACTATCCCCATAGTTCTCAAACTTAATTTAAATCAGAAAAAAAACCCATATTTCCTAATCTCTTCGCATGCCAAATAACAAAACACCGAGGGGCTAGTGCAGAAAATTGCCTAACATTCTTTAATATATAAGGAATTGTTTTCAGAAATTTAAGATGCTTTCTTAGAAACCTCCTTTGGCAGGCTTTGGATCATGGTGTAGAGGTTTGGATACTTTCTTAAAATAGAGAGAAGCTGGAATGTATGAGTAATTATGCACCCCTACACGATGATGTTTTGTGACTAGGAAAGGCCAAGAGTGAGTATCTCTGGATAGCAGGATTATGGGTGGCTTTGATTTAATGACATTTAATTTAATAAACAAGCAAATAAATCAATAAATGCGAAGTTTTCTGTGAATTCGTGTGGAAGTACTGGGATAAATCCCACACAAACTGGCTGGCCCTTCAGAGTGAGCAGTGAAGGAACCTATCTATTTTGTCTTTTGCAAAAAAAAAAAATAATAATAAAAATAAAGGGCTCATTCTGAAATTATTAAGTACCTAGATTTTAAATTAATTTAATTGTAAAAATAATATATAAAGGTCATGAGTAATTTATAAATGCTGGCTCAGTGGAGGTTTTGGAAGCTGTAATAATGTGATAACCTCTCTTAGCAATCTCCATAAGAGGGAAGGTGATATAAGAACTGCCTGACTCCTTTGTCCCACGAAAAAAGTGTTTCCTGCAATTGTAACATTTATGAAACAAAATTTTTATCTGTGATTTCTTCCCACGCTTATGAGTTAGGGAAAACTAGTAAGTCTAAATCCTCATTACTCAGTATCCTATCAGTGTGCTCCGGGATTTTCTTAGAAATGCAGAACCTCAGGGCCAAGTTTGTCAAATGTTTGCATGTATATTCCAGTTGGGAGGCACTGTTTCAAATTAGAGCCATTTTCCAATCAGATACAATTAATGTGACCATTAATTAGTGTGTTCTGGTGCTTCCAAGTAGAGGACAGAGTGAAATCTTACAATTGGGTGGGATCTTGCCTCTGCATGAGGAGATAGTTTTTTAATGCCACAGCAGTTTTAAATCTGTGAATTTCCTCATTCTGTAAATGGTGTTATACACAGTGATCATCCTTAACCACTCATTATTTTTAAAGCCAACACTCAGCTCTCTTGCGTCAAGAAGGAAGTGGATAATTTCTCATGACAGAATGCATTGTCCTATTTCCCATCTGTGTAGCTCCAGGCAGAGGAATAAACACTGGTATACTCCTCGTTGTGCCATCTCTTAAATACTCATTTTAGTGCCTTTTTCTAAGGTCAACCCATAAATCGAGCTCCTCCATCTCCCATGTTTGCCTTTACTCTGGCTGTTCAGTGAATTGTTTTCCTGGCCATTTTGATATTTTTCTTTTCAGTGTACTAAGGAGGAATATCATTCTATATTGTGAGGCTTTCATAGCATGTGACTGTACGCAGCCATTGGGTAGTAGATTTTTAAAGTGAATCTGACATCATATTAATTCAGTTGTGCGGCAAGAAACCCTAAACATTTATAATACAATCATATTTAAGGTAGAAGAATGTGAAGAAATAGAACCTATTCTTGTGTGAGCATGTGATATCAGTCTCAAAGGGACTTTACAGCAGCACAGATGGCACCTAACTTTTCTGAACAGTGTTTATCTGTTTGAGCATATCAAGAAATGCATATCAAATGCAGGATGCAGAAATATCTTTGTTATATTTCCAACTAACTTTGCACTTGGAATAAAAGAAAACAAAGCTTAGAATCCAGAATAACTTAATTTAGGTACATTACGTATCATATTAAATTTTTCATTTGTATTGTACATTTCTAAAATTTTAATTTGGGATAGATAAAGCCAACATTCTGTCTTATTTCTAGATAGTGTCTGGAAATTTCTGTGTTCCAAAACATGCTGAAGCAAATGGGTTTGGGCTTTGGCCATTGGCTACCTTCGTTAATAACATCATCTGTTCTTTGTTTTGGCTTTTTTGAGATAGGGTTTTACTGCACAGTTCAGGCTGACTTTAGACTCAACATGTAGCCCAGGCTAGCCTCTATCTCACAGCAGTCCTTTGCACTGGCCTCTTGAGTGCTGGGATTACAGGTGTGCACCACCACTCTTGGCACAATGTTGTCTTCATTTCAAAGTTTTCTGAGGTTTAAGTCTCTTCCCTCAAATGTTAGATTTACTTGCTTACCTCTGATGCTTACTAATAGTGTTGATTGGCTTTAACATCTGGAAACTCTTTACTGAGTTGACCCTAAACCTGCAGGAGGCAATAGTCACTTGGTGAGGAGAGGCATAGGCCCAGTGCTAAAAAGATAAAAATTCCATAGTTACCTCTTCATACTGTTCTATGGTTAAATATGCAACCATCATAAAAGCAAATAATGAAGTTACTTTCATGTTTAATTTTATCCCCATGATGCATAATTGGTTTTGCTATTCTTAGATTTAAGAGATCAGGATAGGAAGAAGGGATGCAGTGGATTCACAGTGGTTACAGATAGTACTGGAATCTTTTCAAATCCTAATGTTACTCCTCTTTAGAAAAAGGTATCAAGACATCATATTTCAGACTCTTATCTCATTATCCAATACCATTACTATAATACACAAATATTTCATAGGCCATGTGGGTTGCTTATATTTAACTTTATCAACTTAACTCAATGTCTTAATTTCTATGAGAAAATTAGGACATGGAAAGTTAGATCACTTAAAAGCTAAACCTAAGAGAATCATTAATTGAACTAAATGATAATGTCATCTGCTTTTACATAAAAATAAAAAAATCCAACTTATCAAATTGCCCTAGTTAGCTGTTATATAGTTTGACATATCCTAACTTCTGGAGCTGGCCAAATGTATAAAATTATAGATGTTTCTACTTTAATTAAACGTGAATGTTCCTGAAAATTTCTGTATTTGACAGAATCACATACTAAAAATAATGTATCTACTGGACTGAATGTTTCCTCCCAAATGTATGTGTTAAGGACCTAGCACCCAGTGTGATATGCAGTAAGTCTTTTGGGAGGTAATTTGGTTTAGATAATATCATGAGGATGGATATCAGAGAGATTTCTCACCTCTTTCCCCATTGTATGAGGATACACTGAGACTGCAACTGCTGCAAGCCAGGATGAGGGTCTTGTCAGGAATCTGACCATGCTGGCACCTGATTGTGGATTTCTCAGACACCAGAATTCTGAGAAATCAGTGTCTGTTTAAGCCACCGAGGTATTGTGTTATATAGAGACCCAACCTGATCACATGATAAGTTTTTATGGAAAAATCAAGGTCTGTACCAAGTTGTAACTGAAACAGTGACAAAAAAATTAGTTCTTTCGGAGAGAGTCCGGGCAACTCAGTGAGTAGCTCAGCAGTAGCTTGAAGCTACCTCGGGAGAGACTGGAAACAAGCAAAACCAAGGTATAATGGAAGAGGACCCTGAACTCTGGAGGAAGCGCAGTCCACAGATGGCCATGCAAGGCTGGGGATCTGATTTCTCACCTGTGAAGGTTCCTTCTGTCTCAGCAACAGCTAGGCTGAGGGCATGCTCCTCTCCCTAGAATTTTAGTGGGACTTGCCTGAAAGCTACGTAACTTTGACATAGGCAAAAACATAAAGCTACATACAATTTTTATGTTATTTAGACATCATGCTCTTTTATATATGAGATCATTAATGTTAAAGAAAAATCTCACTATAGCAGGACAGACTTGCCTGGCAAGCCAACCGTGGTGAAATTTACCTGCCTTAGTATCCTTTGGGCCATTAATTTAGCCATTAATTGGAAAACACAGGCATTTTGCATGCTTATGAAAATTCAACCAGTAAGTTTTTTTTAATTTACCCATTTTTACTGAGATGGAATTAAGGATGCTGACATCTTATATTAGCAAATGGGATGAATAAATTAATTACAATATAATTTTAAAGGATGCAATACTTTTAGTAATCATTTAAAAAAAACCTTTCTTTTCATTGAGTTTATTGGTACTTTTTAAGTATACAGTACAGTTACATTGGATCTTGTACCTTTACATGACAGGTCTTGGTTCTCATTTTTCCCCATATCTCTGTTCTCCCTTCACCCCCTCCTCCCTCCCCTATTTACAAAAACTTTGTTTCCGTTTTTTCCTTTTCTCATATTTTTTCTTTTCCCTTATTTCCTTTCCCCTACTTAAAAAAAAAAACAAAAAACAAAAAACTTTATCTCTTTTCCCCCACGTATAAAGCAGTATATTGGTTAGTGTTTTAATTTCATATCATGTGAAGGTAGAAAGCTTACACATCACTAAATGCCTTTTTTCCACCTTATAAAAGAGCCCAAAATATATCAGTTTACATTCTCTTCAAAGATTATTAGGATGACAAAAGCCAAAATCTTCTGTTATACTTATTGATTCATTTTCCAGTGTTGACAAAGAAAAGTCATTTAAGCAAGAACTGTTTTAACTCAACTAAAATGAATTAGTAACAAAATGTTGCTGTTCTAGCTCTTTATAAGCTACAACTTCCTTTAGAAAGTATCTTTTTTTTTTTTTTGAGACAGGGTCTCACTATGTAGTTGAGACTGACCTAGAACTTACTATGTAGCCCAGGCGGGTCTCAAACTCACAGCGATCCTCCTGCCTCTGTGAGTGCTGGGATTACAGGCATATGCCACCACACCTGGTTTAGAAAGTATCTTTTCACAAAAATTGCAACATCAAATCTGCCTTTGTCTCACATATTTCAGGATTTGATGATACACTGCCTTACACATAAAATATTCAGATGGTCTAATAATGTCAGACTTCCAGCATTGTCCTAGAAGGGAAGGTGGTTGGGGAGAAGTGGACGTGGGACTTAAAAATATTTTTAACAGGTTTTCACTCTTAAGGAATGAGTTTCAATTTGAAGAATGTATTCCTCATTATTCAGGGTCTCCATTTTATATATCTTAAAACAAATGCCATGTTTAAGTGGTGATTCAAATTTTCATAGCAATCTATACAATTACTATAAGGGAATATATTCCAAAATTCAAAATTAATAGTTTAAGAGACTACAATTAGTATAAAACATAAAATTCCTTTAAATTGTGTGGTCATCTGTCACAGCTCCAGGAAATGGGGTACACATACAAGACACACATGTTCTCACTATTAAATATGAGAGTGGATTGATAATTAGCTTGACTGAGTTATTTCACTTGATGTACATTTGTCCAAACATCATGTACAGTTTTTCCCCTTACAGTTTTTGTTTCTTTTACTTTGTGGTACTAGAGATTGAACCTACCCCAGCCTTCACACTGAGCTACATCCTAATCCCTTTTTAATTTTTTGAGCCACTGAATTTCCCAAGCTGGACTAAAACTTTAGCTCTTTCTAACTCAGCCCTTCAGAGTGCTGGGATTATGGACATGTGCCACCACACTAACCTTCTTATACCTTTTCATAGTTTCAGTTACTTGCATTCAACTGTGGTCCAAAAATATTAAATGGAAAATTCTAGAAATAATTAATAAGTTTTAACTCACTTTTACTATAGTATACGGTCATACTTTATCATTAGTTATCATTGCTAATCTTTCAGTGTGCCTAAAGAATTTTTTTTAATCACAGGTATGGGTACACTGGAAAAACATAATTAATGTAGGGTTTGGTAGTCTCTGTAGTTTCAAGTAGCCACTGGTGTGCTTGAAATATATCACTCAAGGCTAAAAGGAGACATATACATTGTAGACGTATAGAATTCTTGTTAGTCAGTTATACCTTAAATCCGGGGAGGGAAAGTTTACAGTCATCTTGATGGTTATGAGAACTGGTGAAGGATTTGAAGCAGGGTGAGAAATAGAATTAGTTTTGTATTTTGCAATGTAAATATAAATTTGTTAGCACATTGAATAAAGGCATCTATCTGATTATTTAAAAAAATAAAACATGTAAGACATTTAAAAATATGATCATATTATTTTGCATACATTTTAATGTTTTTTCTATGTATTTTGAAATAAATAATGAGTATGTGACATTGCATATATATTACCTGAGTGTGCCTGTGTATGTAGATATGCATATGCAAATCTTGGCAAAGTATGAATAAAATTCGAATCGCATTAAGGCCATTGCCATATATTATGTATGCCTATTCATCCATTCATTCCATGTTTTGACTTTGTACCCAATTCTTTTTGTAAAACATCTTTAAAATTCCAGATGTTATGTGGCAGCTTAGGGAAGATTTGATGCCAGAAAGGATTTTTATTATACATGAAATATGGCATATTAAAAATAAAATGCAAACTGGCAGATAAGTGTAATCCCTTTTTGGTTATTGGACATGCCTAATAATAATAGCAAAAATATGGAGAAGGCTTCCTTGTCTTTTAGACTTTTAATCCACCATGCTGAATGGATTTTTATAGGGCATATACTTGTTCATGACCTCTAGTGCTAAGAAATTCTGTCATGTTTGAAAACTAGTCCCTCGTGGAGCCTGTATCCCTGTTAATAGCTGAAAGGTCAATGGAGCTGCTAAACAGTTTGCATTACTGTCAGGGTGGCCATGAAAACACCACCTGCTGCAAGAGGACTTGGCAGCTGGGTCAACAGGCACTGTGGGAATTTATCAACTCAGGGGGGCCACTTGCATAAAACTTTGACTGATGAATTGGGACTAGACTGTCTTATTGGGCTAAAGCTGCTCTATTATGTATGACTCTCTATGGGTTGACAGAGCTGCCTGAGACACATGTGCAGGATAAACAGAACTGATTTCTCCTTATGAAGTGATTGGGGGGAAAAGCACTCGAGCATCCAGCGTAACAAGGAGCAGGATGAAGATATTACAAAAAAGCAAACAAAGGGCAGTAAGTCCCACCTTGGGAGGATCCTGGAGAGGGAAGAATGGGAAGGAAGCATGAGAGGCAGTTTTGGATGCTGGTCACAGGAATCTGGAGATGCAACATTTCTGCATAGTGACCTTTACACCGGGAATTTGCATTGTTAATGTATAGACATCTTAAGGAAATGCTCTCTGTGAGTTGGTTTGGTAAAAGATAAACAATATACTAAAATACAGCTAAACTGGGTACACAGTAAGTAAATCAACATGATTATTCTTAATAAATGTTATTCTTAATAACATTGTTTTACACATTCCTGGAGAAATAAACCCTGGAAATATTTTTTTTTAAAGATAAAAAATCATTTGATCTAAGTTCATCTAAAATTAACTTAAAGAATCTTCTATCCTTATTAAAAAATTTGTGTTCTATCTATATAACTTGGAAGTTACACAGCTCTTCCAGTAATCTTTAATTTCTACCACCCAGGAGCATTTGATTAATTCTGAACAGATTCCGTACAGAAAGCACTGTGGGCACAACTCAAATATTTGAAAATTAGGTCTTAAAAGCTTTTTAAAGTTCCAGGGATATCTGTATCCCAATTTTGGAACTAAGGGAACCTCAAAAGTTGAGATTACCTAAAAATACTTCTAGAAAGCATGGAATGAGCGCCAATGATACTAAAGAATTCAACAATTTTAAGGATTTTTTCCTTTCTTTTTTTTTTTTTTGTACTGGGAATCGAACTCGAGTCTTCGCACTTGTGAGATACCACTGAGCTAAATCCCCAGCCCTTTAAGGATGTTATTTCTCTCCTTCCTATGTCCTATGTAGAAATGAGGCAAGGAAAGACTGATCATCTGTACTTTTTTTGGTAGGTAAAGAGGCACAGTATGGGGAATAACTTAGGTAACGTCCTATACTGAAGGAGATTCAGAGAGCAGACCAGTTGACCCTCTGTCTTGCCTGTACAGCCTTGCTCTTAACTGACTAGCTTCAGATGGCACTATTAAGAGAAATGGGAATTGTTGCCCAGTCTTGCGCTCAGTATATCTAGGTCTGTTTTCTGGAACTCTTGGCAGATGGAGGCACCCAGGCTAGGACGAGCTGAACCTGGTACTGGGGACCCTGTGATTTCGTTGAACCAGCTGCATGGCTGGTATTGCCTTGTTTCTAACTCCACTCTGCTATGAGATGCCACTGTTTTACCCCTGAAGGTATTTCTGATCTGTGTTTGATGTTCTAACGCATTCCTTTCCTGCTTTTTTCAGAAGTTTTTTTTCCCCCCTTAAATAACTTCTGAGTTCTAGGTAAATTTGAGGGAAACCTGGTTGTATTCTTGTATTTGTGAAAAAACAGATCCTATGCTGAGAATAAAATTTCTATAACATGTAATTTAGAAATCAATATAATTTTATAACTTGGTATTTTCTCTTTCAGGACTATGAATCGATTGATGTTTGTAAGTTATTATTCTAAAACTATTCTAGCAAATCTAGGAGCTTCTCTGCAAGAATAAAATTAACTTGAGAATTTAACTACAGTTAGATTTTTGACATTACAAGATATATATAT
>NW_022900950.1:64233443-64253548 GCF_012274545.1 Fukomys damarensis | reverse complement strand
ATATATATCTTGTGTGTGTATATATATTATATTATACATATACACATTTGAGAGATAGAGTCTATGAGGTTCTTTCTTTAAATTTTGTCTCAGAAGTTTTAGAAAAACAGTTTGCTCTGATGCAGATATCCTGAATACTGCTATGCTAGTAATTAGCTCATGTTTCTAACATAATCTTGCTCACATGCTTAAATGTTTGCTTATACAGAACTTCAACTCATCTAAGAAAAAAATACTATAATAATAAACGCCAGTGTCTAAATCGCAACAGCATGAGGCACCCAACAAGTGTTTATGAAAACAGTTTAATTTTGAAAGTTATGCCTATGCCTGTGTACAAGGTCGGTGTCACTGGGATCCTGTCACATCCCCCACCTCTTGAAAAGCAAACACAAATCTGAACCCTGGCCCCACACATGACATGACTCACCAGAAACAGGCTCTGTAATGAGAAGCCAGGCCTTCAGCTATGTCACTCTGAGACCACCCTACTTGAGGGGGCCCTAAGATCACAAAGCCAAGGTCCCTTATGGAAACCTTGGTAATTAGACACTCTTAATGGATTGAAGGTGTAAAATTTGCCTCTACTCACCAAGAGCCGGCAACAGTCCAGGTGATGAGATAAAGATTTTTTTGCAAGAGGGAGAGAGAATTTATTATGATACTACCAAGAAGCTTAGAAAAAGCATATCAACTTTGACAATGTAATGGGACAACAATGACTATTTTGAAACTAATCTCATTAGATCTGAGTGAGATCCCTATTCCTCATTATGAATCTTCAGAAGGCTCCTATTTTATGAATTAACATTAGTTTGACTTTTATTCTTAAAGTTGCCAATTTCAACAATCACCTAAGTGTCTGGTAGCTTTTTCATTCATTGCTTTTCTCAAAAAGAACACCAGTTCTACACTTGAGAAGGGAAAAAGAATCCCTCTCCTATATGACACTGTACAGATGGGTACTTAGTTTTGGAGAAAATGTGTACTGTACAGCAGGGAAGGGAGGCTATCAGCATTCGACCTGTGATGTGGCCCAACAGGCCATTTAAAGTTGATATTTCCTTTTGTTCTGCGGTAACCAGTGTCAACCTATATTTCCTTCAGGAAAGAAAGTGTTTTGTGGTATTTGAAAGGGACAAGAATTCTCCCTCCATAGGTGCCTTTTTCAGGAAAGCATGTGCAATTGACAGTTTAACAGTTTTAAAGTGGACCATTTGGTTAACTTTTCGATCATTAATTTATTCTCTTGTAATAGGCAAAATAGATAATGTGAAATGGGGAGAAAAGGGACAAAGGGAAGGGGAAATGGGAGAGGTAGTGGAAAGGGAAGAAGGGAATGGAATTAATATGAGAAAATAAAAAAATAACACAAACGAAGTCTTTGTAGATGGGAGTGGAGGGAGGGGTTGAAGGGAGGGCAGGGGACTGGGGAAAAAAATAAGAACCAAGATGGATTATGTAAAGATCCAAATTTCCAACAATGAATGTCATTCTATGGTATACATTAGTTGTACTGATAAAATTAATTTTTTTAAAAATAAAGAATTAGACTTAAAATTTAAATAAGTGAATGTAGAAGGAATTTGAAATTGCAGCATGGTACTGTTGAAGAGAAGAGTCACCATTATCAGTGTTTGCCAGGGCCCAGTCATATCTGTGAGGGTACTTAATGTTTTCATAGTTGTTTCTTGTGACAAATGTGTATTTGATAGCATGTAACTGTATCAGCTCCTAACAGCATCCACCTCATCCATTAAATCAACAGCTGCTTATTTAGGGTTCACAGTGATTGGAAAGTTGTGTGTGTGCGCTTACACTGAGGATGGGAAGGAGCTAGGGCAGCATAATTATATTTCTTAAAGGATTAAAACATTCACATCTTCCTTGTGCTGAGGCAAATAACCAATCTTTCTTCTGTTTTCATTTGGTTGGTCATAACAGTCTTCATGAGAGCTGTGAGTTTTTGGATAGTTTTGAAATGAGGCTCAGATGTTGAACTGCCAAAATAACATCCTCATTACCTAACAAAAATCATACTAAGCAGCTGTAATGTCTGCCAGCATGTTTCTCGTTTTCTCAAAAATAAGGGGTTTATTGCTTCCAACACCAGAGTTGAAGCCACTGCCTCACACATCGGGTTCCTCCCCTGGCTTTTACCCGAGAACTTTGATTCCACAAATACAACGTGCTCTGGGATGACAGGAACAACTTGAATGAGTTTTTAAAGTCCAGAGAGGCCAAGCGTGGCCCTCATGCACTGCAGGGGAAGGTCCTCTCAGGACAGCGCCGAGCGTACAGGGAGGGCGGAAGTGTTCATCTTAGCCAATGGCCAAATGCATTGCTTCTATTACTAATCTGAATAAGCTAAAATAACGTGAAGAAGGTTACCAGATTCAAAAGGATAAAAAGAAATCTCACCTTTTTGGATCCACAATTTTGTAGAGTTTTCCGTTGTGAGTCTGAGCCATACTTTTACTGCTTGATAAAATGTAAACTTCACCTGTTGATAAAAATAACAGTAAGCCAATTCACAGCATGACACCGTTGCTAAGCAATTATTATTTATCTCGCTCTCTAGCCATTTCTGTCTCCATTGCCCTTCAGGAAGATCACTCGCCTAGAGTCTGTGGCAGTGCCTCACAGATCTGTCCCCACCATACATGCACCTTCTTTCCATAGCCCCCTGGAGGAATATCTCACCTGGATTATGGCAAAAGACTTCTAACTCAGCACCCTATGTCTACCCCAGTCTGTGTTTCTTCTCAACGTTCACACTCCAGCCACCCTTTTTGAAGGAGTTAGATCATGTAAGTTAGGTCAGCTTCCTTTGTTCCAACACCCTCCAAGGTCTTCTCATCTCTCTCACAGCAAAATGAAGTCCCAACAGGGACCTACTTAGTCACCTACTGCTCCTCTGACCTCATCTACAACAGTGTGCTCCCTTGTTTGCCCTATTCCGGCCTCACTGGCTCCTTGTCTTCGAATACGTGAGGCCAATTATGTCCCTGGATTCTGTCTGTCTCAGGCTCCTATATTCTTATAGGTTTCTACAAGGTTTACTTTCTCCCTTCCTTCAAGACTAAGCTTAAACCTTACCTTTCCCGACTGTACCGTTAAAAATGTCACCTGCTAGACTGAGGATATAGCTCAGTGGTAGAACTGCTGCCTAGCCTTTATGAGGTCCTGGGTTTGTTCAATCACCAGCAGAACAAAAAATAAAAAATAAAAAAAATAAAATAAAACTGCACCTTCTCCAACTTCTCAAAATCCCTCTTCACTATTAGATTTTCTTCAAAGCATTGGTCACCAACTGATAATCTATATTTTTACAAAACACTTATTAGTGTACTCCTTTACAATATATATTTATGATAGCAGTTTATATTTTATTGTCTCTTGATCTGCCCCTGTATCCCCAACACCTAGAACAGAGCTTATTAGAGAGCAAGGTAATCAGCAAGCATTTGTATTCTGCAAATAAGGTGTTGAATGAATATGTTTTTGTCTTCATTTATTTCTGTCCAAGACTAAAGTCTTGGTTATCCCAAGTTGTTACTACTAATTAATAATTTGAGGTGAGATGGAATTGGCATGTTCATTTTAATGTTTAGCTTTTAAAAATATATTAAGATGTTTCAAAATAAATATGAGAGGGAGTGTGGGAGGGAGAGAGATAGGGAGAGAGAGAGAGAGAGAGAGAGAATGAGAGAGAGAGAGAGAGAGAGAGAGAGAGAGAGAGAGAGAGAGATAATCTCAACTGTAAGTCTGTAACTCCTGGTACCAAACAATTTTCGTTTAGGAAAGAACACGCTTGTTTATTACCACTTCTCCCATATAAGTCAAAGTACAGAATGAATTACATAAATAGGAAATTAAAAACTATTTATGATAATATATTTTAAGGTTTTAAAATTCATAACTGATTGTCACTTATGAAATAGTGTTTGACTTAATCTGTATTTCTCTATTCTATTTTGAATTGTGCATCAAGCATACCAAAATACTTTTGTACTTCTGAAAACAATGTTACAAGGTTCACACTAAAAATACAGACTCAATAGAAAAAAATAAGAATGAAGTTAAAAAGCAAAAGAATCTTTGCTTTGCAAATAGTTTATAAATTTACTTCATTTAATGCTCACAACAAAGGCATCTTGATTTTATGGTTAAAAAAGCAACACACACACCAGACTGATTTTGTTCCCTCAAAAGGTGCAAAAATGTACTCATTTTTTAATATGGCTCTACAGAGTTTCACATTAAAGTGTAATTATTTAAAGTGTGTTTATTTTTATTACAGGTTATGCACAAAGTGGTAGCATTTGGAGAGTTGAGACTGTACATGCTTTATTTTTTGGCTCTATTCGCAAAACAATAGAGTATCACAAACACACAGACATCTGGGATATTTTTATCAATGGGAGGGATGCTACTATGATCGTGCATGAGTAGTGCTTGTAGTAAAGTCTGGGAAAACAAAAAATGATTCAGTCCCAATACCCAAACATTCACTTCTAACCCTGCTACAATTCAGTAATTCTTAAAGTTTGTGCATGAAATTTAAATTACTTTACAGGTTATATTTCTGATTCTTTTGAGTGGGACAAAATATAAAGAAAAAACTAATCGTAAAATGTTTTCATGGCTGGAACAAAATCAGACAGAGTTCTTTCTATCTCTGTATTCCTGTGGCTCTGAAATATGTCTTATGCATTTCAGGAATCTTGTCTGAGGCTGTTATTAATCTAAAAAAATGGCATCAAACTATTTCTGATGAATTCTTTAATGTAAAAAAAATCAATGTGGATTTTCACAGAAAATACTCTAATTTAGAAAGGAAGCGCATACTCTTCTATTTCTAAGCCATCTTTATCCATTTCTGAGGCTAAAGGAACACAATAACCATAGTTTGAATATTGTTCTTAAAGGGAGATATAAAATCTACGCTAATCCCTGTAATATAAAATAGTAGAGAATAAATTCTTCATTTTCTTATTGATCACATTTCAAATTCAACTTCTTTTTGTTCTTTAAAAGCTGTGTACATTTTGATAAACATGCCAAAGCATACGTTACCCACAGAAATAAGAAAATTTCTATTCTATTAGAAAGAAGATCTATAATTCAGATTATCTTGCACAAATGTCATGCTCCAATGGGGGGGAGAGAATAAATTTTAGATTTTGATAACTGTTTTTCTATTCCAAGATACATGGATAAGTGGGAAGGTTTTCAGATAAAGGGTTAAAACATTGCTTTGAAAAATATAAGAAACATCAGCAGACATTTACAAAGTTTTTCAAAGATTTTTCTTGCTCCTATTTTTCTGCTTTATTACTTTTATTATCTCTACAATGAAAATAAGATACAAAGACCCTCAGTGGAATCTTCCTGGAAAAGAATATGTAGCTGGACCATCTTTAATGTCTCTGGTAGGTCTTCTTTGTTGGATTGCATTTCCAACAAATGCAAGATGAGGCTGTTATTCTTTAGGATAGAATATAGTTTCTTAAGCAAGCAAGTCAGAATGGAACTTAACAGAAGCAATGTATACAGTACCTAATTCATCTTCTCCAAATCCCAAGATGTGACCTGAAAAGTAGCCTCTACAGGAACCACTGGTGCCAAGACAGAGTGGTTTTTCTTGCCATTGCTTGGTCACAGGACTTTGCTGAAGAGTTAAGAAATTCCTACAACAAAAACACACTGTTAACCTACAATAAAAATACACCTTTGCTTAAAAATCACAGTAAAATATTTAAGATAAAATTATTGTGCCACGGACTTGACTTCTGAAAGGAAAAAATAATATAGCCCATCATATTTATGAGTGCCTTGGAATTTTTATATGCAGAGAAAGTACTTAAAGATATTTTGTTTAGAAGGGGCATTAGAGTACTTGAGTATAAGAAAAGCCCTTCCCTTCATCTAGAGAATGATACAAAAATTTAGGCCAAAATTTAATTTTGTAGTATTCCTATCTATAGATAGAAATTTCATTCTATTGCTTCAAGTTCTGAAAATCTGGTAAAATAAAAAAATTTAGTCTCCTAAAGTAGTTTTTGAAAAATTTTTACAACTCATGAAAAATAATAGGTTTGAAATTATTCATTGTCGTGGTAAATTTTTGTTGAGGATGAAGGGAAGAGACTACATATTATGAAATATCCATTTAAAGACTTCTTTGTTTTTAAAAATTACTTTATGAACTTGTTCAAATCTTTTGAAAAGCATCCCTTTGGGAATTCTTCAATTAACCTATACACACACACACACACACACACACACACACACACACACACACACATATATATGTGTATATATATGCACATATAGTGTAACAAAAGGAAATAATATATATGTGTATTCCAGGTCTGACACCCAGTAGGAGACAGGCAGTTTTCAGTGTTCTGTGGCAGTTTGCCAACTTATCCAAGGAAATGTCATTTGGTATATTAAAACAAGACATCAGGAAACATACCCATTACGATCTCCAAACACGTAGCTTCCATACAACCTTTCAGATTGGCAGCCTCGGTAAACGAATCCACCAACCAAAGGACCATTACTGAATGGCTTGAATTCTAAAAGCGATGGCTCACTTTCTGGAAAGAAACAGAGCACTAGATCAAATGAAAGTAAAAACAATGTAGGCCAAGATGTTTAGTGAAAATAATTAGTCTTTGTTTAAATACTATCAAATTTAAAAGACTTCTGTGTACAGCTAAATGAAATGGAAATGGTCTGCAAATGCTTACTATTATTATAATTGTAATGATACACCAAATTTTCAATAAAATTAGAATCTAGATATATTGGAGATCATGTTAACTGTAGGATCAAATTACTTTTAAACTGGCTGGGGATTTAGCTCAGTGGTTCCACTGTCTGCCTTGCAAATGCAAGGACCCGAATTCGATCCCCGGTACCAAAAAACAAACAACCAAACAAACAAAAACCTTAAACCTTTTAAAAACAATTTTCAATATTTTTTTGTAGAAATGATTTTACTTATTATATTTAGTAAACTGAACCAGACATCTGTCAAATTATTCAGAATGTTTAAAATTCACACTTTAATGAAAAGTAAAAGAATAGTACCTAAAAGGAGTTTAAAATTATATTATTGTGATCCTTTGACTCATGAGCATGTTGAATGGGTGTTCACACCTCATGCATGAAATGTGCCACCCTCTAGCCTTCTATGACATTGGCACATTACATGTCTTATGTGAAAAAAAATTATATTTATTGTGTATTAAAAATGATCACTTAGGTAATATTTTCATTTAAGATATTGTTTAATAGTTTGGTTTATGGAGTTGTGTGGTTAACAAGGTCTAGTCCAATAATTCCTTCTGAATTACAAGTATAGAGTTCCATTTCTCAGCGTTTCCATGCAGGCTATTACATATGTGAGCATACGCACAGTAATTTCAATGGAAAAGCTCTACTGTCAGTTACAAATTAATGTGAAAACTACTTCTTAGTATTTAATGCCAAATAACTCACCATCAACAGGCAGAGTTTCATCAAAAATTTTTGTGGATAGTAATTTTAAAGCCCTCTGCTTCTCTCATGGTAAATATGATGTAATACAAATTAGAAAAGATTAGAGAAGTTTTAAATAAACCCAGCACCCCACGAGGCGGCATAACTGAATCATTAAGGTCATACACTATTGAGTCAGGCTACTCAAATCCATCTTTTCCTTTTGCATTGTGTTATAATTCACCTTTTTTGTACCTCAGTTTCTTCATCTATACAATGTGGTCAGTGAAAGACTTGCTCTATGAATGAAATGAGTAACATTTACACAGTGTTTTTTGTAGGGTTAGGCATGTTGTAAGCACTATAGATGTGTGTTATATGCATGGAAATTCATAAACACAAGGCTGTTAATACTGTAACTTGTTTTGGCCAAACCTCAGTTAATGTGATTATAGAATTTAGTTTAATCTACAGATGCAGCCAAAAGTCCAGAGAACTAGTGCCTCATTTGATTTTTTTGTAAACCACATTATACTTTGGTTTGGCTTTTATAAGACACACACACACAGTACACAACTCTGAAGAAAAATTAAAAAATACCACATGAACTAACACAGCTGCTTCATTCCTGGTGCTAAATAAATATCTGTATTGAATGAGCAAATAGAAGAAGCAATCAATTTAATAATCTTAATCTACTGTGTTCTCTGAATCCTAATAATGTTTAATATATTCCTTCCTTCAAAAGGAATACATACTAAAATATTAAAAATAGTAAATGTTCTTGTACTTCATTACCCAGTTTTATATTTTATGTGTTCTTTTTCAATATTCTAGTAATTATGTTATTAAAATTAATGTTTAAACATCCCATTCTCATACCTGTTTTCACAAATCAATTACTTTGTCTAAATAAACACTTTAAAAAAATCACATTCTTATATAAAGCACCTATAGTTTTCCTAATTGTTGAGATTAGCATGTAGGTTATTGAGAAATTTCTCACCTTTAACACTTATTTTTTTCTGTTTGAAATGTGTTAAGACCAGTTCTTCCTTATTATATCAAGTAAATAGAAATTATTCATCTTGAAACTTAGATTGGAATCATACAAGCTGCTGACTTTTGAAGCAATGAAATTATGTGGACCCACTGAGAACCATGCCATCCATGGAAAATGTAATTAACCAAGTAGGATTCTGAGGGTCTATAAGAGTTCCTAACTTCAAAAAGTGAGCAGCTTCCTCTCCGGCCACTGATAGGACAATGTTTTTGTTTTCCTCAAGTGCTGACTTTATAGAAATCCTTTTCCCTTCAATTACTATGCTAAAACCAAACTCTAACTCAAAATCAACAAATTATTCTTGACTTACCATAATCTTTTCCTTTTATTATCTGTAGGATTCTGGCTGATCTGTTTTTTCCATTGGAATCTGAACAAAGTATTGTTAAATTGATGTTTATATCAGTGGGGTGTCGATCCACGGCACATCTGCATAACAAAAGAGGTGAATCCCCATTAATTCCTACTGGGGTATCTTTCAGACTTTCAAACTGGGGATTCCTGACCTAGGACAAAACCCTCTGAGGGCTAGCAGAGGATCCTATGAACAATTCAGTTTGGATTTTCTAGAAACTACTAAAAGAATCATGATATTTTGTTTATTTATTGAAGCTTAATTACTTCTGGAGTATATTTCTAAGTTTCTTTTGGTATTTCCCTCTATTATGAATGTCCACACAGTCTCAAACATTCGTTAGTCTGCTGTTAAGGAAGGAATATTTCACATAATACATGAAGCTGGGCATGATGGCACACACCTACAATCCCAGCACTGCGGAAGCTGAGGTGAGAGGATCATGAATGAGTTCAAGATCAGCCTCGGCTACATAGCAAGAAACTTGTCTCAAAGTCAAACAAGACAAAAACCACAAAAATTGGTAAAGTCTGATGAGTAAGAATCAAGGTCACCTTCAACTCACGTCTGTAATGTAATAGTATTAGGCCATGTTTCTTACATGGACCACTACATTCTAAAGCTCAGGATGCTCTAACCAAGGGAAACATATGTTCCAATTCAGGCAATAAAATTAAAACGTAGCAGGTCCCAGAGAGTGCTGTCTTTCACATGGCTGTCTTCATGTTCTTCACCCCTTATCTGGGAGCCAGAATATCTGTGATTAAGCCTGTGACTCTAAGCTTCACTAGGGCAGGCATCAATTGAATGTTTAAGTTAGTGAGAGAGTATGGCTGGGGGAAGAATAAAGTCAAATAATATCATTTTTGAAGTTCTCAAAAATGTGGAAAATAGGCCTCCATTGTTTTTAGGTTAAAGCTTGACGCTGTTGACATTTTGGGCCAGCTCACCTTTATTTGGAGAAGCTGTTTTACAAATTATAGGATATTTAGAAACATCCCCGGCCTCGAAAACTAGATGACTGTAGCTCGCTCCACCCCCATCTCCAGTTGTAAAAAATAAAAATGTTTCCAGACACTGCCAAATGCTCCCTGGAGGCAAAATCATTCCTCTGAGAATCATTGTTTTAAGCCAACAAAATTCATTAATCAAAATGAAACTAAGTCATAGAGCTATTAAATAAATTTAAAAATTAACAAAAAACTTGAGAGTGGGTGCCAGATTTTAAGTGACATAAGAGCCATGTAGCAATTATTAAAAAGCAAAACAACACAACAACTGTTGTCTCCAAATAAAGATGGGTGATCTGCTTGGTGGCAACAGTCTCTTTATTGCCCTCTTTAACACAGTGACTCACAGAATACAATGCCTGGCAGGGATCACGACAAAGACATGTTGGGACTTAAGGTGGAACTAAATTCACAGAGGGTAAGAAAATTTTTCTACATCACTTTTCTTTTGAAGATGGGGAAACTGACAAAAAGAGGCCTGATTTGTTTCCAACCAGAAAGAGCAAATCCAGATGGAAGTCCAGCTCTCCCAGAGGTGGAATTACTGGGGCTATGAGCATAGCTCTAGGGGAACATGAGGTCTACTGACTATTTGATCCTTCTAATGTCAGTTGTTATGTACAAGTGGGATGGGGAGCGGTGAAACTAATCAGGACGATATTATGACAGTGGATACATATCACTGCCCTTTCGTCCAAACCTATAGAATGAGTGTAGACAACAGTATAAGCCGTGGAGTCTAGGTATTATGTGCAATGTGTGTTCATCAGCTGTAATGAGTGTCCAGTTCTACGAGGGATGATGATGTGGGGGTTTACTTGTGTAGCGGTAGGGGTACACTGGAAGTATCAATACCTCCCTACAAGTCCACAGTAGCAAATCTACAACAGCTCTAAAAATAGTGCATTTACAAAGGGGGTATAGGGTGTGGGTAGGGAACAAATGTCATCTACCTCACAGTACTGCTGAAAAGCTTATAGAGGAGACCACAGGGACAGCTGTTCAGTATCCTGCAGCAAGGAGCTTACAAACAGCTTCATTTTATTCAATTATTCAATTAATTCAATTATTCATTTATTCAATTATTCAATTTATTCAATTATTATTCAATTATTTTAGTTTCTTTTCTGCTTTATTGAATCTCTTTTTTGCTTAGTACCCTCTTGGAGGGAGGAATAATATAAACACTGACTTTCCCTTTGGCCTTCTGCTGCCAGAAGATGTAGGACTCCATGGCACAGGCATCTTGCCACACGGATGGTCTATAAAGCCCTCCGCCGTATTTTTGTACCATGGCTCAGAACCCCCAGAAAGTTTGTGAGAACACTCCTGTGGGCTTGTGGTGACTCAGGCTGCTCTACTTCAAAGTCCTGCTTTGTGGTGGTATCTGTGAGTTTTGAGCTATAGGAATGGAATGTGACGGTTTCCTCCACATCCTGAGCCCACCTTAAGTATTCCCTGTCGAACAGATTTTAAGATCTGCTGAGATGCCAAAAAGGAAATGAACTGTAGACTCGGGCTTTGATGGAGGGGAGATGAAGGGCAAGAGGGATTATAAAAATAAAAAGTTTGAGAAATATTCACCTTGCACATAGTGAACACTCAATAAACATTAAATAGCAATAATAACTTAGCTAGTAAATGAACGAATGTGGCCAGATACCCCTTAGTATGAATAACAGAACACAGACTGGATGGGGTTTTCATCATAGAATTTCTATATTACACTTCATAATATTTTTAAATATCCCTAAAATCTCTCACTCTACATACTTTGTAGTTTTCCGTTTATTTAATGGTTCATTGTAGTATACAGTACTAAGCAGTTAATATAAATTCCTTTAGTGTATGTAATTTTCTTTCAAGTAAAAAATGCTGATATTTAGCTCAACTCCCTGCAAATTAACACTACATCATCCTATTTTAAGTGAGGCTATGAAAAAAGAACTGCCAGGTATCAGGCACCTATTTTGTGCTTTACCTGTAGATTTTTATTTGCCCGTTACAACATCCTTACATTGCTATTGTTTGAATGTGTCCTGCAAAGCTCCTGTGTTGGAAATTTAATCCCCAGTGCAACCAGCAGCACTGAGGGATGGGACTTTAGGAGGTAAATGGGTTGTGACAGCTCTGCCGTTAGGAATGGATTAATGCTATCATTGTAGGAGTGGTTCACCTAGGAGTGAGTTTCTGATAAAAGGCTAATGTTGCCACCTCTAATTTCTCCACCATGGAATACTCACAGCAAGAGGGGCCCTTACAAGCTGCTGGCATCCTGCCTTTGAACAGCCTCCAGAACCTGAAACAAATTTCTATTGTGTATAAATTACCCAGTCAGTGGTATTCTGTTATAGTAGCATAAGATGGACTGAGACAACATGGAAAATAAAATTTAGAAGGGTTTAAACAAATCCAAACCTTTATTATTTCCCCAAATTATTGGAGTCTTAGTCATTATACTAGTCCCACAAAATTTAATAGAACCTCTCAAATTTTGAACTCAATTTTTCTTTATGAACGTTTTCTTTTCTTTGTCTATGCTTTCTCAGTCAGCTTCAAACATTAATAGAAAAAAAAAAAAGAGGCTTACATACTTGCCCAAATAATGACCTGGTATGATTTTAGAGACCTAACCTTGGATACCACCCCTGGCTGCTCTATGACTTGCTGCCATCTTCCTTTTCCTACTGCCTAAAGCAAGGCTTTCTTTCGGTAGGCAAGAGGACAGCCTTGCGTTCTCACCTGCCTGGGTCATGGATCCCATAGGCAAACACTTCTGGAGGCTGGTTGGTGCTGTTGAAGTGTGGGTTGCTTTGTGGGATGGAGTAAGGCACAGTGCACATGTCTGTGTCCACGTCCAGTCGTAGCACCGAGCCTGTGAAATCGCTGAGAAAAATGGAGGAGGGCGTAAGTGTTTCCTGTTGAGGTTGTGTAGTTCACCTAGACTAAATGTGATAAGGTTGCTACATGGATAAAAGAATCATCCCCTTGTCTAAGACAAAATTTATTCACATTCCAGATCCTATATGATCAGAAATGAAACGAGGGCATTCTGGATCCATACGAGGCACTGCACTAAGACACTGGAAGGTGACCAAGGGCTGCAGCATCAGTAGCGCACTCCTCTTTTGCACCTGTCTCCTTTAATTTTTATTTTGCCAATCCATTATTGATTTATTTATTTACTTATTTATTTATTTGGTTTTTTGAGACAGGGTCTCACTATGTAGTTGAGACTGACCTGGAACTCACTATGTAGCCCAGGCTGGTCTCGAACTCACAGTGATCCTCTTGCCTCAGCCTCCCCAGTGCTGGGATTACAGGCGTGCGCCACCACACCCGGCCACCAATCCATATAATTTATATCTCCCAAGATATCAGTCCCTTAAGCAGCACGTCAGGAAGCAACATGTGTGTCAGGTTGTCCACTTCTCAATGCCAAGTGTAGTAGGGGCAGCCCCTGAAGAACTGCGTGGCAGTAACTCATTTTATGACAAAAGAAACATTACACAGGCAAAATACTGAATCCCTCTGTATTTTACAAACGCAGACACTGACAATGAAAGTTAAATATGTTTGCAGAGGGATATACTTCAGAGATGGCTCTTAACTCTCTGGTTCAGACCTTTCTTCTGGCAGTGCAAACATCTCAGCACCCAGAGGCACTGCTGTAAGATTTCTACCTTAACCCATCCATTTCTTCCATATCGTCCAGTGTGATCATTCCATCCCCGAGAATGATGTACAAAAAGCCGTCAGGACCGAAGAATAGTTGTCCCCCTAGATGCTTTCTGTGCAGCTCTGCAACTTCAAGAAACACTCTAGCTGTTCTCAAATCAACTTGATGGGGATTTTTCCTGCATTGTGAAGAGGGGAAAAAAATATCATGATTGCTAAAGGCATAAGATGAACCCACTACTAGTAATACACAGTGTACAAATAAAAAAGCAAGCATTTGGCCCCTAAAGGAAACACACTGGAAAACAGCTAAAAGAAGTTACTGAAAAAACTGCATTAATTTCTAAATTTTAAAGTAGTGTTTAAATTGAAAGATCATTGAAGGAAAGTGCTAAAGCCATCATTTCCCTCAATTTCTTTCAAAGATACGCATACAGGGTTTTATGTACAATAGGGATTTTATTTTAATTACAGCCACTGTCTGGCTACTTATTTGTAATTTCTAATTCAAAAGCTTATGATGAGATGAAGGAAAAATAAGATTACAGAATTTGTATGCTTCGATGCCTTTTAGTGATACCTGGATACTGTGTATTCCACAACCCTAAGAATGTGGTCATGAGGCCCAATGGCCCACCGCTCTTGGTTGGTGGTATAAGACACATACAGCTTTCCATTTTTCTTGTAATTGGGATGGAATGCAAGGCTTAGCAGTCCTCTTTCATCTCCTCCCTGCAGTCAAATGAAAAACACAAAGAATTGTGAAGTTAATTATGTTCCTTATTGTGTTTCAACTGGAACCCCAGAAGAGTCTCTTTCTTTCTTCTAGATAATCTTTGCCCAACCTCTCTTCTTTTCTTTCTTGCCTACTACACAAAAAAGGATTATAAAACATTTTACTTTGTGGAACTCTTTAAGGGTTAGAACAAGACAATTGTCTTGTGTGGTTATCTATGCACAAGAGTCTCACGCCACTTTTGCCAAGTGATTTGTGTATGTAATCTTGGAAAGCTAGGAAGACAAGTTTAAGTGCTGTGAAGAATTCTTTCCTGGGTTACTAGGTTGCTTGTAGTTCATGGAAGACAAATAAAAAGGTTACAATCAACAGCCACTTCTAATCCAAGTCCTCAAAACCTAAAACACAGTGTGGGCTGCCAACTCCCACTGTCTTGGCAATATGTTTAGAAAACAGTTAAATTGCTTGTGTAATATGTAAACCTTTGTTTCACCCGGAGGCATCTACATCAGTTGTCGCAACGATGGTGGTCTGTTCATCATAGCTAGGCAACAGGCGGCCTTGGCCTGTCTATATAGAATGAGGTATTTTTACATGCATCCCTGTACAGAGAAGGATGAAAAGTGGAAAGAGAGTGAAAGGGCAGGGCTGGGGTAGATGTGGGAGAAATACTAGAGAAGAAAGCGGACACTAGGAAATAAAAGAAAAATCCCAAACAACTTTCTTTTGTTATTATATGAATGTCAAGGATTGTATATATTAGGCATGCCAAATGCTGTAACAATTAAAACATCATCATGTTCTTAAATAGAAAGGCATTTTATCTTTATTTTCTGCTAATTCAGCTTATTGAAATTCAATATGGGCTTAGCATTTGTTTTATCCCATGAGTAGTCTAGGAATTTCTATAATGAAATCAGAGCATCTAAAAGTATCTCGATCAGAGACTTAAATTTCATATTCTAGTAAGCCAGTGAACATTTTCTCTGCAGCCTGACAAGTTATCTGCAGTGGTGAAAACATGGCACCGAAACTGAACACTGCAACTGCCCGTAACACATCACCTACGGATTCACTTCAACAGCACCGTATCTCCTTTGGCACGAGCTGTAAGAAGTTATCTCTTAAGTGTTAGATGAGGAAGCAAAAATCTGCAATCCTACAACTTTCTTTACAAAATCACTCTGGAGAATGAAGGCATTCTCATGTTTGTATCCCACAGAAAGCATGTGTTATTTGCAAAGCATGTTAACTATTTGCAGAGTGTTGTTTGCATGGATTTGATAATTTAAAGTTTTAGGCATAAAAGTTCATCCAAAATTCGAAAGGACTACATATAACAGAGTGCTTGCAAATAACCAAGCATTCCGCATCATTCTTCAAGCATCAAAAAGTTCAACCACTTTGCACCCTACAATATGCTTAATTTTAATTTAAACCATTAGATAAGATAATAATGATTATAATTTATGGGCGAGCTTCTGTTTCTTGGATCATCTTGTTATGATGATTTTACTATCAGCTGGATGTCACTGTTTTCCTTCTTATATCATTACTAAATAAATGTTTCTTGGAGACCTCAGGAGCTGGGATGTATAACTAAGGGTGGACTGTGGAGAAGCCCTGACGCATTTAAACCTCCTTGACAGACTGTCGAAGGAGTCCAGGGGTGGGCTTTCGCTGGTGATTAATTCCCCTTCTGAACGTATTTCTCTCTAAAGCTGCGAGGGCAGGTTAAGTGCTGCACGCCAGGCTCACTAACGTTTGTGCTCACTATAAGAAGCTTTTGTTGAAAGTTGCTCTTTGTAGTTTTAATCAAATCATCTGAAGAACAATTTGAATTGGATGGCAATGTGGTCTAAGACTGTGCTGATTTTTTTTTCAGGAATTAGGAATGTAGATTAACACACTGAAAGGAGACCGATGAGAAAAGTTTAAATCTATAAAAGTAGACAATAGTAGACTGTGGGGCATCACTGATTAACATGTGATCATTATATTTAATCTTATTCCAGGGCTAAAGTAGTGTTTCTGATTGGTTTAGAAACTTGATTACTTTTAAATCATTTCAAAGAAATACTTCCATAACTAAAGTGTTGTAAAAAATTCAATGTCTTATGTAAATATCCTAGAATGTTTCTCAAAATCAGCTTTTAGAGTTCTGAACGAAATGAGGAGGGACAGATATTTTCCTGCTGTGCCTGGAGATTTAAGTATCTATAGTCTCACATTTGCACTTGAATTCAGTTATTTTGTTCATTTAATTAAAATATGTTACTGACAAATCATGATTTAACTCTCAAATGCAAATCTAACTTTGAGGTCAGTCACTTTTCAGGGACCACATGAGAAATATGTTGATTGAGCATTGACAGTTAACTTTGTACCAGGGTCAGAAGCCACACCACCAGTAACACCACCAGACATCCATAGCCCTTGTCTTCCACAGTTGTGCCCACTCTTGTTTTACCAGACCTGCTCCAGCCTGAGGGCCTGAATGTTGTCCTCTGGAACCAGGACTGGCCTGCAGCCTGGGTGTCCTGGCCTCCTGTTCTTGCTTCCTACTATTTTAGCCTCCACAAACCCAGCTCTGGCTGTCTGTGTTCAGATTCTGTTGGTCTGAGTCCCATTTCCAAAGGCTCTCTTCTCTTCTCTATGTTTCAAAAACCTGAAAACTCAGCCTCAGAGGCCCAGCAGAGTCAACTAAGCCCTGTGCCAATGATATGGACTCTGCCTAACTCCTTCTCATTTGTCCTCATGATGGGTGGCTTTAGGGCTTAGAGTTTATGGAATCAAAATCATGCACTCTATCCAGAAATGTCAAATTAATGAACTGCTTTTAGGGAACATCAGGAGAGAATGATTAGTGATTAGCTGAGCCAAGCTGGCAAAAACGGGGGAGAAAAGCACATTATTACTAGAGTAGCAAATGGAAGATTCTTGGTGCAGAGGGCCTTACTTTTCAGTCACTGACTTTTAACCTTATACTTTTGGGGACTGTTAACGTCCAAATATTCATATTATACTTTGGACTTTATTATTAATAATGAACACTTTGTGCATATGTTGTGTTTCTGGGAATGTACAGACAACCCTGCTAGAACCAAACTGGAGACAACTGTGCAACAAATAATTTACAAGCACTAATTTAAGGTTTCCTCTGGATATTTTTTTAACTCCACGACTGGAGTCTGACCCAGGCATCACAGCCCGCCATGGCACCCTTCCTCCCTTTCCCTTTGCTGAGTTCTCCCGATTACTGCATCACTTCTGGACAGCTCCATACCAAGCATCAGTAACTGTTCAAAACCAGGTTGTTGAACGATTCGAAGATAATGTCCCTATACATACATTTTAGAACCTTGAGGCTGACCTGTTTCAGAGTGAACCATAAAAACTTCCTCAAGCATTTTAAATAAGTAATTAACTGTGTACCCTTCAGCTTAGAGGAGCACGTTCCCAGGGTCCACAAAAAAGACAAAACTCCAAAACAGAGTACTGATGCCTTTAATGGAAGCACAGTGCCAGTTCCACTCCTGTATGATATACCGCCCCCTCGTGAGCAGACCAAAATGGTAACCAGCTGACTAAGACTTTTACCCTTCTAGGAATAAATTGAAACATCTATTTGAAAAAGAGAAGTAGTCATAAAATGACTGTGACAGAAAAATATTCTTTTTCTTTTTGGAGGGAAATTGTGGAACATTTGTCTTTGATTGTAATTTTATTATAAGGAAAAAAAATTATTCCCTTCCTATACTCAGTATCGTTCACCCATCCTGATTTCTAATTTTTAAAAATTTACCTTTATCTCTTTCAGTACAGGGAATATTGAGTTGTACATAGTAGGACTAGAGAGTACTGAGCTGGAAGCACATTACTCATTTTTTCCCCTACTAAGTTTATTAGTACATTTAAAGCAAATGATACAGTTACATTTATCATTGGGATCTTGTATCATTACATGATATATCATGGTTCTTATTTTTTTGCCCATTCCCCTGCCCTCCCACATTGCTCATTTTTGCAGTCCTTCTTAGTGACATTTTGACAAGCGATGGACTAAGTTCAGTCTTCATGCCACTGCAACTTTAATGGCCCTTTGCCACCTAAGGTAATGTATTCATAGGTTCTAGGTATCAGGACAAAGAACACCTTTAATGGAGAGGCATTACTATGCCTACCACATAGACATTTTAATCTATTTTTTAAAATCAAACACCTAAGCACTTATAATGTAAGTCTTCTTGGCCATGGCCTTATTGTCCATAGCTTAAGTTGTAAGGTACTGAGAAAGCAATGAAACATAAACAGTATGTTACAATGATCAAGAAATTACTTATCATTGCATTATAAAAAAATCTCTTTAAAACTTACTCAAATATTTATTTCATATCTGCTAGGTATTAGGTATTACTGGTGCTCAGGAAAAGACAATAAATCAGGGTGCATCTCTGCCCTCAAGGAGCTTATATATAGAAGTTAATAAACAGAAATATAATTTTTAATTTTTAGGTATTTTGATTCCACCAGTCTTCTTTGTCACACTGACTTTTTTAGAGTTTAAGCAATGCTGAATTGATAGAAATGTGCATCGCTGAAAAACAAGATTAGAAAGAATGGGTAAATGTTCTGGGTAATTTTTGACATAAAATAATTTGCATAATTGTATGAATTCTCTCTAAAGCTTAGAAAGAAAAGAAAAAAGCTTGGTCACATGGAAGCTGAAGTACATGAAGAATGAGGCAGGTTTCCTGCAATAGGAAGGCCGCCTTCTAATTTACTCTGACACGACACAGTTGCATGGGTGTGAGGGAAGGCCTCCAGTAAAAACATACAGAATGGTGGATTTTTCATTACTTTGGCTAGAAGGCAGGTTTCCTCATTTCTTCCATTAATCATTATTTTCTTGTCTATGTTTTGCTGGTACGTATCATGAAAGAAAAGAGGATTTGGCAACTAACATGGTCCCCCCACACACACAGCAAAACTTTGCTTTCTCTGAGCCCAGAACCTTCTGCTATTCAGAAACGAGAAAATGGGTTGTCTAAGAATTGTTACTTCAGATACAAAACCAGATTTATTAATTTTCTATTGCTGTAAAATTTTACCATGAGCGTTGTGGTTTGAAACAACAAAGACTTGTTATCTTGGTCTACAAGTGAGAGTCCAACATGGGTCTCAAAAGCTAATATAAATGTCCATAGAGCTCTGTTCCTTTCTAGTGGATCCAGGGGATGATCCACTTTCTTTCCTTTCCAGTCTACAGAAGTCACCTCTTTCCAAGCTTCATGTCTTCTTTCCTCCATCTTCAAAGCCAGCAATGGTGGGTGGAGTCTTTCACACATCACATCACTCTGACTTCCTCCGTCCTCTTCTTTCAAGAATGTCTGATTGCACTGTGCCAACCCAAACAACGCAATAGTCTTCCTATGTGCTGTTTAGCTGTTTTAATTCCATTGCCTCTTTAACCCTTCTGTGGTGGTTAACTGACTGATTTGTCAGCTGGAGTGGGGAACTCTCAGCTGAATTGAGTCTGCATGGTTCTGGGTGTGGAAAACTCCTGTGAGGAGGCATGGTGTTGGTACAGTATAAAAGGAAAACAAGAAGGAAGGATTTCAGCTCTTCCTTGGAAGAGCTTTGTGTGACTTCTTTTCTCCGGGATAGTTGCAGTGGTTTTTCTTGGAAGGCACTTGGGCTGCTTCCTTTCCTCAGTAGATCTTCAGTCTTCATTTTGTTTTTTTTTTTTTTTTTTTTTTTTTTTTTTTT
>NW_022900950.1:64211597-64233269 GCF_012274545.1 Fukomys damarensis | reverse complement strand
TTTTTTTTTTTTTTTTTTTTTTTTTTTTTCAGTCTTCATTTTGATCTTGGATGCTGTCTCCTGGCTTCCAGTGCAGATGCCTCAGCCTTCTATCTTAGATCCTTCAGCCTTTTAGCACAGACACTTCAGCTTCTAGCACTGGCCCTTGGGCCTTTCTGGGGCAAATCCTTTGGTCTCCCATCCTGGATCCTTTTGCCTCCCGATAGGGACTTGCACAGGGCATTGCCTTGGGACATGAGCCCTTGACTGGATCCTTTGTGTCTCAAGCACAGATAGACATCTTGCACTCTCCTACATCTGACTCTAGTAAGCACTGACTAATATACCTTCTTTGCCAGCTAATGTCACATTTGCAAGTGCCAGGGACTAGGATGAGAACATCTTTTAAGAAGGGATTTTATTCGTCCTACCATATGTTAATTTGCTTTTTAAAAAAGGATCCTAAGCATTCATAACTTGAGCCTTCTTGGCCATGGCCTCCTGTTAGCACCTGAAAGAGGAGGTTAGTGAAATTCATCTACAAGTTCACCAGGAGGTACAGGTGCATAAGGAGAGCTCTGTTAGAGCAAGCTCCTTATCTTAGTTGTTGGTTTTGACAGAACACGCTTCACAGTGAGCTGAGAGCACCTTCAGAATTCAGGAGGAGGAATACAAGAAGGAGGCCAAAGAGACCATTTGATAAAAAACTACGTGAGTACCCAATATTTGCAAGCATCACTCAATCAAGAGCAAGATACGGAAGGTAAAATTACATATGGGAAAACCATTTCTACTGCCTGGATAATTACTGCATTTGAAGCACATAAAATAGTATTTCTTTGATCACAAGTTCTAAAACACATTGTAGGGTACTGATTTCTTTACAACTCATGGAAAAGGTAAGAAGCAGTGCTGCTCAATAATTCCAGAAGTATAATTTGACCTTACAAGAGGAATCAATTCTCTGAAGACCCTGAGTTAACTTGTGGGACAGGATACATAATTTGGGGCCATGGTACAATGAAAAAATATATACCTTAGTTTTCTTCCCTAGGTCCTGGCAAAGAGCCCCTATGATTTTTGGAATTTCCTGAGTGATAGAAATGCCTTTTTATTTAGAAGAAACTCCTTCCAACTATGCCACATATCATGCTAATGGTTGGCTATTGATGGACCCCTTGCTTTAGGATGGGGCTGGTAGCCAGAGGGGCTAACCAATGTAATTAGAGAGCTAGAAATTTTAGTTCTTCTTCTCCCTCACACTGGGAGAAAAGAAGGATGTCAGTTCAATTACCAATGGCCGGTAATTTAATCAGTAATGCCTATGCAAGGAAGCCTCTATAAACCTAAACAACAGGGTTGAGAAAGGGTGGTGTAGACAAAGAGGGCACAAGAAATGCACAGAACTCCCTTCCCCCAGAATATTGCCCTGTGCAACTCTGCATTTGACCTTTCTTGAGTTGTAGCCTCTGTAATAGGGTAAAACCAGTGATAGCAAGTAGAGTGGTTTCCTGTGTTTTGAGTCTAGTGAATTATTAAGCCTGAGAGGAAGAAGTATGACGGTTGTTGGACCTTAGATTTTAAAAGGTGTATATTTCTAGACTAAAGGTGTAGCTCAGTGGTTTAGTATTTGAAAGGGCCTGGGTTGGATCCCCACCACCAAAAAAACAAACACAAAAGGTATTCATTTTGGAGTTGAATTGGAAAGGGGTGAGATATTGAGTAACTGAATTGTTATACACAACAAAATGTCATATATATAAATTAGGAACTAGGACAATTGGCTACTAACTGCAAACTTCTTGAAGTGTCTTACCTCATACCTCAACTCTGGTCGAGCCCTGTCATAAACAGTAGCACGTACTGGGCCCTGTTTATGTGCAGATACTGGACCAAGTAATTCCCAGGTGCCGGTTTGAACTTTATAGCAACTGCAAAATTAATGCTGTTTTATTGTTACTCTTATTTTCTGGATAAGGAAGTGGAAGTTTGGAAAGATTATGGGAATTGCCCAAAATGCACAGATAGCAGTGGCCAAGAAGTGGCAGAGACCATCTCTGATTGGAGGACAATTAATGTAAACTACTATGTTTCACTGCTCCACAAAATATGTCCTAGTGATGTGTGCACACAAAAGACAAATGGTACACCCACGTCCACACTCGTTCATGAATGAGGCAGCTTTGAAACAGTCTTATGTGGGGGCTCTACTTATCTTAACCTATAGATATTATTTTCACTTCCCGGTTATTTTAATTTACATTTTAGATATAATGTAGCACATGTCTCAGTTATCTAAAGTGAAACGTAACTTTGGTTTTAAGGTAGTGTTGTGCCGGTAAAAGGTCTAACTCAGAAAAAATTACATTACTTGTGTAAATTTCTGCAGTGTAAAGACTCTCACCATGACTACTTTCAAACTGTCACCAAGATGCCACAGACTATGGCGTTGTGGAGAAACACATGCAACCAGCCCTTGAAAGCCTACAGGTATCACTGAAGAATATTTCTAATTCCCTATTTATTAGTGTTCCACATTAGTATTGTTGTGTTCTTGTCTGCTGTCTTAAAAGTTTGTTCTTTCAATATTTCACAATTCAGTTTCAAAATTAAGTGAGGGTTTTAAATAAATAAATAAACAAACACATCATCACATGAGGGAAATGGAATTTCTTATTGGATTTTTAAATGTAATATCCATACGAACTTGTATATCGCCCAAAAGGCAGCACGGAATACTCAAAGATACTTTTATAGAATTTGCTGGGTTATTTAATGGTGGAAAGATGTAAAGGAAAACTCCTTAGGAAATACCTTGGCTTGGATTTCAAAGATGACTTGGATAGTCAGAGAAGATTATGGACATAAAATCACTTTATGAACTACCAAGTTCAATTTGGATTGCACACTGAGCTATTACAGTGGACAGAATGGTAAGAATCATCCTCAGAATCAAATGCCTCATAAAATAAGATTTTTGAAGGGAATATGATTGTGAACAAAAGAATGTGGAGCCCTACATTTTAATCTGATGAGAAATGCATTCATACTTTGTAGAGGAAGTATTCTATTGCTCCCTGCCATCCAAAGAACTTTTGGACTTTAGAAAATTGCAGGCATGGGAAAGCATATTTCTACTTATATTTAGCACCAGGCTTACCACATGCTTTTGATTAAGATCAGTGTATATCTTCTTAGCAGATTTGGGTGGTCTGTATTACCAGTAATTTACTAATGATTTCCAAGGCTTACAGTAATAAGAAGTAGTCTAGAGTTGAAACATACATATAATTTTTTCAAAATTTTAGTTAAAAGAGTGTTTATATATTCTAAAGTCAAATATAATGCCATTTATTTAGTAAGCAAAAATAAGGCATGGAAGAAACAAATTAATGATCGCGTGTTGTCTAATAGTATGATGTCAAATGACAATATTTCCTTAACAAAGACAAATCTTACATAAAATGCATTGCCAAGATTTATGATAGAAAAATATGCATTGTTGATAAATATTTGACAAAATTAGAGCAATATGGACTAATATAGCAAACATAAACCAAAATGTTATAGAATTTAGGTACAAATTTGGATATTGAATTATAAACTTAGGAAGAAAATAAGATTCTTCAAGGAGTATGTGGAAAATATGCAAATTATTGAATATAATATATATAGATATATATCCCCAAACACCAGATAATGCTATAGCAAAAATGAAACATTTATAATTGGAGAGGGTCAATTTTTCCTTCTCTCACTTTCTCAAAGATTCTTCTTAGAATCATTCTGAAAGTGTAAAAAATTAAAAGTATTATTAAATTTATAAACAGTGGAAAAATCTAGTTATAAAGGTAAGTAATTCCTATGAGATTAAGAAGAGAATTTAGAAAATATATTCACTTCTTCATACCCCTTTATAATTAATTAATTTTATGGGTAAGAAGAAAGTATTGTCTTGCAACTTAGAAACTTTCATAAAACGGCCTGGTCTATGGTTAAAAACAAAGACTTTTTCATACTTCATTAATAATGATCTTCCAAACATAAGGACTACACATTCACATTTATCAGAATAAAAGTTATGCAATTATTTGGAATATTAGGTGTTTGTATTGAAACAAGTGAAATAAAATGGACTGGTATGATTTCATTTGCCATCTTAAGGGTTAGATCTCTGAGGTATAAAGTCTGATTGCTTTGTTTTAAACATGAAATTTGGAATAATAAGTATGGTTCCTTTATAGTCAGTCCCCTGTGATTTGTATGTCTGTAGTTGGAAAAATTTTTTTTTCTTCTGAAAATGGGAGAGTCAGGACCCTTTCAATAAAAGAAAAATACTTGCAATATTAAAGATAAATGTTTAACTAAAGCAAAAGGTACAAAATTGCTTTTAATGAATGTGACCTCTTGCTTTTAAAGTTTGTTTTTTATGATGTATGGCTAATGTGGTAGTCATACAGTTAAAAGCATTATCTTCATGTCATTATATAGAAATTAACACTGGTACACTTGAATTTCTCAGTCATGTTTCACTGCTTTCAGCCCTTATGTATTTCCTATTGTTACTCTAAATAAGAACTCAAATTGACTTATATGAGAGCAAACATTAAGCAATTAAGTAAGATTATTGCTTTGAAAAGGAACCTTGAAAAAAACTCCAGCAGTTCAGACCACCAAGGAGTTCTAATAAATTTAAGGAAATATGAGGTTTCCTTCATGTGACTTCTCTTGAAAAGTTATGCAATAGACTGCTGAAACTTCAAGGTCACATAAAAATTATGATACTTTTAGAATAATTTTTGAGTAGAGTTTGAATTAACATGATTTATATGTCAATTAAACTTACACTTTAACAAAGTAGCAAAATCAAATTCTTTGAATCTTTGATATTTTCATTAAGCACTATTTTTAAAAATGATCAGATGGGGAATTCTAACAACACAGTAACACTAAAAGACTAAAATGCAAGCGTTCTTTTTTTACATTAAAAATCGTTCTTGTTCCAAAATATCATTACTTACAAATCAATATTTAGAAAACAAACATTTGCTGAGCCTTTGATATCTAAATAAAACAATTCTGGTACAAATATGATATTTTAAATATTTATACTAATTCTGAATAAAAACAATATGTTTATATATTTGTACACCACTGCATCATTACAATTAAATTCTGTAATAATTTAAACCATAACATTTTCAAGTTCTGTTTTCTAGGACCCAGGAAAGTATGATGCTAATTTCATTAAGATGGAGTAAATATGGAAACTATGTATTCTAGATATCTGAAAGATTTGGAAATAGTTCAAAGATAGGAAAGAGATTTAAAATCAGAATAGGATCAATGAAGACTAAAGGAAGACTTGTATTTCATAAATTTGAAAAAGAAAAAAACCTGAGGCATAGGTATAACAACCTTGCTCGAGTCCATGAGGACGCACTGTAAGGACAGTGTCCAGCTGCTCCCCTTTTCCACAGAAGTTTTGCCAACAGGACAGGTTTCAATAGAAAGGTGCCCTGTTCCCTAAAACGTGTAATGTAATAAAAATTTTTACTTACATATCTAGGAATTATATGATTTTGGACCAAAGGGATGAATATGGAGAAACTTCTGCTAGTAATGTTGTATATAGTAACGTTCTTATTTAATTGAGGGAAGAGCCAAAGAGTGAAAGACAGCCCAGCGTCTCCTTGTGTAGAAACACGATTCAACACATGTAGCAATTCAGCCAAAACTGATGGCAATTAATGCTTCTCTTGCTAATTCCCAGAACCACCATTTGGAGACAAGTTCTTGGTTCTGAATCATAGGGCAACGGAAGGCTTTACAGCAGTTCTATTTTCTCAACTGCCAACGCCCACTCTCGCCAACACCTGCAGTGCCATGAACAGTTACCCTCTCTCACCCACTGTGCGTGGTCTAAGACCAGCCCTTCACATATGCCAGTTGCTTCTGCATCGACGTGTATGCCATGTCTATTCTTTATTGTAGGAGTATGAACTCAGGGGTTTGCACCTTGGGAACCTCCCCACCCCCCACTCTTTAGCCTTTGACTTCGGGGAAGTTACTTCGTATCTCTGTGCCTCACCTTTTCACCTTCACAGAGGAGTCTTTCCTATCTCATAAGTTGCTGGGAGGAGGCTTGGGGAAGGACCGGGGTACGGGTCCTGCCACACTGTTGGTGTTCCACACAAGTCAGTCATCGTCACCATGTGCCACGGCTTGTGCTATTATGCTCTAGTTGGGTAAAAAGTCTTTAAAGAAGTATGGCTACAAACAAATGCATAGTTCAATTTTGGAGAGGACTATAAATGAAAAGGATGGGGTGTTATGGGAAGGAATCCCAGGGGAATGTAATACAGCACAGGGGGTCAGGAAGGCCTCCCTGAAGATGTACATACAAGTTCAAACTTCAAGGGTGAGAAGGAACCAGAGGGGGAAGACAGTTCAGAGAAAGAACCACATGTCCCCTGGAGGCACTTACTGGGTGCTGAGTGTGATTCTCTGGGAGGAGAGGAATGTGAGGGAAGATACAGAAATATGTACACTCTCACACTCTTGTTCTATGATTGTGGAGAATTTTAGGTATCTGAGGGCATGTGTAAATATAGTGGAAAGAATGTGGGTTCAATCTTATGATTACAGGGTTTGAATCCGTGCTTTTGTGACTTACAGACTGTTTGACTTTGGGAAAACAATCTAACACCGGAACCTTAAGAAATTTTTTTCTGTTGTAAAGGCATTATAACTTCTACTTCACGAGGTTCTTTTTTTTTTTTTTTTAAAGTGAAAAATACAGAAAGTAAAATTTAAAGTGACAAGCACTCAGCTGGCCCGTGGTCAGTGCTCAGTAATCAGCTCTTTCCTCCCTCACACTGTGGAATGGGCCTGCTGCTCATGACCATGGCAGTGGACAGGAGGAGAACTATCCTGTGCAGGAGGATGAGTTTAATGACAATACCCAGGGATGAATAATCGAGTATTATTCTATACTAAATTGTCACATCAGAGCCACATTCACAACAAGATTCCATCCCTGAAATACATAAGGTCAGAAATGATAATTTAGCTAAACATCGTGGCGTATGTGTATAATCCTAGAACTCAGAGGCTGATGCAGGAGGATCGCCATGAGTTCAAGGCCAGACCACCATGAGTTCAAGGTCAGACTGGGCTGTATAGTTAGTTGAAGGCCAGCTCGAACTACAAAGTGACACCTTGACCCCAAAAAAAAAAAATGGAAAAATGGTAATTTAGTCATTTCTACAGAGTATTATATTTTTTTCAGTTTTGATAGGGAACACCCTTTTTCCCCCCACTTTGATTTCTTTCTCTCATTTGATAACCTGTGTGACAAAGTGACTTTAGGATAAGGGGCTTGGAGTATTGTAGTAGTTACTTATTTTACTGAGTAACTGGAATTATTTGAATTCAAGTAAAGCAACTAATTTTAAAAAGACATCTCCTTTCTTATATATGAATACTTATTTAATTAAACAAATTAGCAAAAATATTTATGTTTATATTGATATATATTATGTGTTAATATAAAAAATATAAAGGCAGGCACACTAGCAAAATATACACAGGTATTTTAGGAAACATTAAATAATTATAAAGCAAAATTCCAGAAGTAGCCCTTTTTATCAGCCTAATTATGCATGTAAGAAATATCAGCACAAAATGCCTTGTTTTAATCTTTCTTCAACATCTCCAGATACAAAATTTTGCCTTTTCTGTCATAATCCAAAACTTGAATAACAGGTATCAGAGACTCAGGAAATGAGAAATCACCCCATCAAAATTAATATTCTTAGAAAATGATTTAAATGATTCTTTCCTACACTTGAAAATTATAAGGCTATGTTGATGTTAATATTAGAAATCTAGAGATCTACATTTTATTACCATAAAAATGATACAGAAAGCCAGGTATGCTGGAACATGCCTGTAATTCCAGCACTCTGGGAGGCTGAGGCCAGAGGATAGCAGGTTCAAGCCCAGCCTGGGCAACATAGTAAGACTATATCTCAGAAATAAAAAGAAGCTACAAATAAAAAACAAAATACAGAAAAGGGCTGAGAACATAGCTCATTGTGAAGGCCCTTGGTTCATTTCACAGGACCACAAAACAAACAAACAAACAAATGACAAACAAACAAAAAAAGGAAAGTTTTTTTCTATTGGAAAATTGGCAATTTTTCCATTGATACATGTAAAACTGTCATACTATGAAATATTATTTTGAATAATACCACACATCATTCCAGAACAGTCCAGAACCAGGAAAGTGGCTTTATCTCAGGAATGCTGGGTTAAATTTGAGTTGGCCAAAACCCATATAAAGTTTTCTTTGACTCAAGCATTTTCTCCATATAAATATAAATGGGAGAATTTTTAAAAATCATGGAAAGTATAAAGGGCAGCTCATTTTTCTATGACAACTTTTTCTTGTTTCTGTTGGTTAGAGCTGAAATAAGACACTGATCTACCTTTTATACAGATTTATTTAAAAAATTGTTTACTTTGCCTCCTTAAAATACTAAAATAAAACTTTTTGACTTTTATCACCTATAAAATAAGCCCAGATGATTTTGTAAGGAACATAAGACCCTTAACAATATGGTCCCGGGCTCTTTTTCCAGCCTTGAGTCCTGGCTTTCTACCTCGAATTCTTGTCTTTTCAATTATATTCAACTTGGATGCTCCTCAGCTCCTTGGATGTGTTTGACTGTTCCTTGCTTGGAAGACCAAACACTTCTACTTTCTCCGGAGGAGCATATTGATCTTGTAAGACAGACCACACTCCAGCTCTCCTGCCAAGTCCTTTCAGACTCCAGCTCTCAGTTTGCCTTTCTCTTTCATTCCTAGCACTTTCCATGTTCTCAAGGATACCACACTACTTATTATCATCGGTGTATATCATGTGTACCAGTCTCTTTTCTCCATAAAGAAGGAATCTTGAGTGGAAACCAAATTTTATTATTCTTTGGCTCTATCCAGCCAAAATTTAGCCTAATGCCTAATACTTCCAGGCAGTCAAATATTCATATTCATTGCATATATAAACACAAGACTGTAAGACTTATAGCTCCATTTCATGTATTACATATATCTTTACTCCCTGCTCTTCTCTTTTAAAGCATAATTTTATCAAATAAATCATTGAAAAGAGTTTATACAGAAAAGGTACTAATGTAAGCCTTCAGGAAAAATAGACTTTTAATGACTTCCACTTGGTATTAGCAAAACAAAGAAGCATTTTGCTAAAATACATAGTAAACAGCTACAAAATGCCTTTCTCTGATAGTATCTAGTAGTGATCTACAAAATATTAGTCTAAAATTATTAGTTGTAAATGAATCCCAGCAGTTAAGATAGAAGTTATTGCCCAGTTTGAGTTTTAAGAAATTTTGTTTTTCTATGTTCTCTTTCACTATAAAATGGGTAAAAAAGGAACTAATATAGTAATCCTAGAATCATCAAGTATTAAGGGATAACACTAAAGGTTTTGTTTTTCTTCATAACTACTTGTCTAAAGCTTCACAGCAAAAACATTAATAAAAGTCAGTCATCATTATGATGTCATCTAATAATTTCCTTAGAAGTAAACTAGAAAGTACAAAAAATATTTATAATGTACGACATCATCTATGTGCCTTTCCATTTCTCCAACTTCGGATTATATTTAGTGAAGTTTCCTGTTTGTTATAAAGAACACCTTTGGTGTGAAATAAAATGCACTCATAAAAGTCCTCTGAAGTCTATCTTTGCAAATCACATGTGTGCAGGCATAGTTTCATTCTGACAGTTGAAGACAATTGTATGGCGTAATCCAGCAATTTAGGAAAAGGTATCTTCATTTATTTTGTAATCCAAATTCTAGGGCCAGTATTTCCCAGATGGTTAATTGGGTATAACATCTACAACAAGTTCCAAATGATATAGCCGTCTGCCAATGGGACATGAACCCTCGGAAGAGTTATAACACACCGAATTTGTTGGAGAGATGCTTACCCCCACATTGATAGCTATGGTTTGTGGTTGTAGATCCATAAAATGTCTTCAGCCTTTATGCAGACCCAGTTTACAAATAATTATAACTTAGAAGAGTAGAAACAGGAGAATTTTTTTATACACGAGCATGAATTTTCCAGCTTTCCTTTCTTACATGTAACTTCTTAGATGGCACTTCTCATTTATCCTATTCTGTAACTACATGTGGCAGAGCTCAGTGATGCCTACCAGTTAACTCGGTTTCTTTGACACTTAACAAGCTCTCCATAGTGAAGGGTCTTTTGGAGTATGAAACTGACAAAGAAAGAGAACAAAAGTCCCTCAGGTTCCTTCAAATACATTTATTAGAGGTTATAGCACCCTTTTGCCTATGTTCTACTATTTAGACTCCCAATTTATTATGGCAGAAAAATCAAACTTCCCGTTCAGCCAGGATTGGAAAAAAATCTTAGCACAGGTGAGCCTTTTCCCTAAGACTTACATGAATTATGCCTTTCACCTGTTGGTTGCCTGGGACTTTAGAAAAAGTCTAATTAATTCTACAGAAGGACACACTGTCAACCAAACTGGAGCTCTTCTAGCAAACCACCCGTAACTTCCTTTACAGACTGTATTGCCGCCCAAGGCCAAATCAAGAAGAGTTTCTTTTTCTGCCTCAGCAATAAGCCGTTCTAAGATGGATCCACACTTGAGAACAGAAGCTGACTGGAGAAGGACCATGGCTGCTGTCAAGCTTTGTAGTCATTGACTATGTATCACGCATAGAAGACAGCAGAGTTTGAAATCAGTGTGATTCTGGAGTGAAATTTCTTGAAATGTCTTCACAAGCTGGATTTTGAACACTTGCTACATATGGATTAAGCCTGATTGTTGGAGTCAGACAAAAAAGAATTTTAATCCTGGTTTTGCCAATTGGTATATATCACTGGGAAGATTACTTAACTTTCCCAAACTTGAGTTTCCTTATCTATAAATCAGACATCATAACTAGATTATTAAGACTATTTTAAAAATTAAACGAGGTATATTTTATGAAGCATCTAAAATGTGGTGGGGTCTCAAAAAGGTGAATTCTTTAAAAAAGTTATGCAAATGATGTGCAAGTTATGAAATTTAGCCTTGATAATGCCAAGATGACAAACCCACAGGCCAATAAGAAGAAGACACCAAAAAGTTACTAGATAACTTTAACATCTACAGCACTTGGACCAAATAACTCTTATGGCTTTGCAGTGGGCAAATGATGCTGTTGATCATGTTAAAAAAAAAAAAAAAGAACACACAGAAGCACCAGTTTAATCCAGGAAACCTCCACACTCAACCAAAGGATTGGAAGCTGCTGTCTTCTCCTTTTCCATTTAAGGCTCACTGAACTATATGACATCTAATAAACCTTCTTGGTTCTTTTTGGGGGGGGTACTGGGGATTGAACTCGGGTCCTCGCACTTGCAAGGCAGGCCACCGAACCACTGAGCTAAATCCTCAGCCCTTCTTCGTTCTTATTTGTAGGAGATCAAGATGTCCTCTGTGAGGGTGGTAGAACTTGAGGAGGGAGCAGCATTAAGCTTCATACTAGTCTACAGTTAATGTATTAATGCATACTCTATGCCAAAGAATATAAAGAAATGGCTGCATAAAAGATAGGTTTGCCAAATACTACATTCAGCCCTTTGATTTGTGGCACCAGCATCATCCCCAGGGTCATAATTTATATCATGTAGAAGTCCTTCTTCTTCCGCCAAAGCACTCTCTTTCTCTGAAGCAGAGTTTATGGCAATGTATCTTCTGAGTAGGACACATACAGAGAATCTTATTAGGACATCCTGGGGGTTACTGCACGGATGGCTGATACCTGGCCACATCAGCAGTATTGCTGGTTACATTATAAAGTTACAGTCAACGAGAAAGTGACTGGCGGAATCTCACCATTACATAGTGATAAAGCGGTGGCATATTATCAAAATATGAATCACGCTTGCCCTGAAGACTTGATAAGCTACTTTGAGCCATTCTGTCATGGAGTCCAAGAGGTAGAGAGCAGTACCTTGAATGGCAGTGATTAAGCATGAAATATTTCTTTTAGGTGTCTGTGCTTCCACACATGTTCACAAAAAACTTTTTGTCCCTGTAACTGTCACACCCAGACTAAGATCCTCTTGGGAAACTCTAACTACTGCACACATGCTTTGCTGAAAACACGTGGCCTTAAGCTGAGCCAGGAAATGGCCCAAATTCTCATTTCTTTTCCCCTCTTCTTTACAGTCAGAGTCATCTATGTCTTCAATAACATTTTGATAATGTATATCATCCACAAATTTATCATCTAAACTGTTACTAGAAAAAAATGTAACTAATAATAAGCAGAGAGCAAATGTCTGCCCAGTTTCTTTTAGGAAAATTTATTTCCCCCTTATTTTCAGTATTTCTAACATACCTTTAATCTTCCCCCTTCCTATCCTAATTCTAACAGCATCTTTAACCCAAGATGCCTTCCTTTTGAGATATTGACACAATATTACTCAAGCTCACAGGTAACAAATGACTATATTTGAACGAGCTTTTCTGCGTTTCTACTGATTAAAAAAACTTTGTAACATTTACCCTCAAACTGCTTCTGGCTAATTTCCTAGCTCTTAAAAAAAAAATCCCTCTTCTTTAAGTTTGGTGTCATAATAATACTTCTTATAGCCTCTGGGGAGTACACTGAACTTAATTATATTATGGCCACTGTAATTTGGCCGGTCAGCCACACTTACTTCCTTAACCAATTCATTCGCTACTCAAGGCGAATCCAAGAGTAACCTCTATGCTTCAGCAACAAACTGTTCCAAGAAAGCAGTTGTTTATAGTATTGAGAAACTGTTCCTCCAAGCCACATCCCAGTGTAATGTTCAGTTGGCAAAAAAGAAGGCTGTATGTTGTTCAACAGGGAAATCTGCCTCATTCGACCACCCAAGAGGGCAGCAAAAATAAGTCACCTAGTAAAGGTGGTCTTTATACAAAGGTCAAACAGAGCTTTACTGGAAACTTTGGGTGGACTGGAAAGTCTTGGCTTAATATAGTGAACTGCATAACTTAAAAATGTGCCCAAGTTTTACTGTATAAGCAAAGCATATTACAAGATCGATGCATGCCCATAATGCTTAAAAAACAAACAGTGACTAAAAAGGGAGAACAATGGAACAGGGTGGCTTGTGCAAGATACTGCTTCCTAAGCCTGGTATAATCTGAAGTCAGTCCTTTCTTACTCTTTTCCTCTCTTTCTTTTATTGCCAATCATCTATATGGCCAGCCACATGCTCTTCTTGATGACGGAAAGGAGCAGAAGGTACTGTCGAGGTAGGAGAGCAAAAGGAGGAGGAGGGCTGGTCATTGTGCGCCTTCCTTCCCTCAGACATGAGACACTCAGTCCAAAAAATCTGACAGTCATCACTTTTCATTCATTTTTTGTTTTTGGTCATCTCATTGCCATCATCCAGGTCATTTTAAGGTCAACTTTATACATTTTTAAATGGTCAGATATGGTATGGTTATGGGCATTTTATGATTTTAAATTACAAAAATTAGAGTGGTCTATGTTTCCATTGTCTTGGACACAATTCTCTTTTACGTTTGAGTTGAATTATTCTGGGACTCCTAAATTCTCAAAAATGACTCAATTTTATGATAAGTTAAATGGAACCTTTAACACATACTTCGGCTATTGAGCTTGGACAGAAAAGTGAAATTCCAAAAATATACTTTAAGATATAAATTTCAGTTTTGTTGAGCAAACAGTGGCAAAGGCCTCATGCAGGAAAGTGACATCGGTGTGGTCCCTCTCCAGGAGCTCACGACCCTCAAAGAAAGGCAGCGTCAGAGTGAGGTGAAGCGCAGTCCTTGTGCTATCTTCTAATGCTGCAGTTCTACACAGAAAATGCTGTATTCTTAGCAGCAGAATATCCAGGGGTCAAGATATTGGGGCTGAGATTGGGGATAAATGTACAATACCCAGGGTTTACAAATCCTATCAGAGTCATTTAGAGCTGAGAATAGCAGAATGCAATCAAAAGCACCCGTGTCACTTTCTTTTCACTTGTCTCATATATGGAATTCTTAAAAAGATCTTTTATAAAGATGTCTTAAAAATTTTAAAGCCCTGGGAAATCTAACCATAAACAATTATGATTTTGTTTCCAAAGGCCAGATTACCAAAAGTTATCTACTGATTCAATGCTATCCCTATTAAAATACAAACAACATTCTTTACAAAACTAGATGATATCTTAAAATTCATATGAAGGTGCAGAAGATCCAGGATAGCCAAGGCAGGTCTGAGCAAAAAGAGTAACGCTGAGATATCACAGCCCTCAATTTAAAGCCATGGTAAAAGAGACAACTTGTTACTGGCACAAAAACAAATGTGTAGACCAATGGAACAGAACAGAAGGGACAGCAATAATCCTATGAACATATAATAATAACAATAATCCTATGAACATATAGCCATCTCATTTTTTACAAGAGGGGCCCAAAATATGTGCTAGAGAAAAGAAACCCTCTTTAAATAGTGCTGAGAACACTGGGTATCCACATGCAGAAGGTCAAAACTATAAGGAGATTAAAAGGTGGACTTTTAGAGATGGGGAAGGGGACCAGGGGGAGCAGGGAGCAAAGGGAAAAGGAGGTAGCAGGGATGAAAATCATCAAAATACGCATGTGTTGATATGCCAAAATAAATTACATTTCGTTGTATTACTATTATGCATCAATAAAAAAAGAAAAAAAAATAGGATTCTTTCAGATAGGACTAAAATGTGTATTTTTAAAAATATGCTAAATTTTTCAGAATATCCCTAAGTTTATTAAAATATCCCTGTGGAAATATTTAGTGCCTTCAAAGACTTAAAGCAACATAATTTTTCAGAGGAGTGTACTGAAGAGCACTAACTGATCATCCAAATCTACAGTCAGTAAACTTCTTTCTTAATGGGCCCAACAGTGCATGTTTAAGGCCTTGTGCACCATGTAATCTCTCTCTCTCTCTTTTTTTTTTTTTTGTAGCAGAGATCAAACTCAGGACCTTGTGCTTGCAAGGCAAGCTTTAGAACCACTGAGCTAAATCCCTAGCCCTGCACTATGTAATCTTTATGGCAGTTACTCAACTTTGCTGATGCAGCACAAAAGATGTCACAGGCAATATATAAACAAGTATTACGGCTATGTTCCAATAAAACTTTATTTACAAAAACAAGCAGAGGGCCAGATTCAATCTGTATATTGTCAATCCCTAATCTAATTAATTACCACATGGTATGTCTTAACTATACTTTACTATGGTTCACAAGCTACAAAACACCGACATATGTGGAAGTACTTGATGTGACTTCTTATAAGCTTTAAATTCAACATTTCCCTAAGATCATAACTTTAATTTCTAATAACCATCCATTGTACCCACAACAATCTTTTGTTAATTCCTTACCATTTCTACACAAAAGGATAATGTTTTAATTAGCCCCTAAATTTCTAAAGCAAGGCTTAACTTTTATATTCAGAAACTTCTAAAAAATATACCACATTTACTCTTTATTTCTTATACAAAAGTGAAGACTGCAATAAAAACCCTAACTCTGGTCATTTAAATGAGGAACGAAATTAAGAAAACTTTTTTTATTTCTATGCAATCTGATCCAAGTTTATTTTAAAATCAAAAATGATAAATACAAGAAGTTTCAGAATTATTGAGCAATAACATAAAACCCTGACAATGGAGGTTGATTCTAGAAGTCACTTCTTTAATGTGGCTAGGTTGTAAAACTAGAAACTCTCTTTTTTGGGGGGGGGGCTGGATAATGGAAACTGAAACTAGGGCCTTCACACCAAACTATATTGCCAACCCTTTTTATTTTTTGTTTTGAGACAGGGTCTCCTAAGTCTCTAAATTTGAATTTGTTTTAATTTGTGATCCTCTTGCCTCAGCCTCCCAGAGTGCTGGGATTACAGGTGTGTGCCAGAAATTTTTTTACAGTGCCTCTTATGTTTTGCCTTTCTCTCCATGCTGAACACTATTTCTTCCTTTCTGACCCAAAGATTCTCAAGCTTTCTCCATATCAAAATCTGTATTTTAATAAAATGCTGAAATTTATTTCTCACTAAGCCAAAAATGCTAATAAGGATAAGAGCTTTCTCAGGAATATCTGCATTTTAATAAAAATTTGGCTGATGATCTTTACTCTCCTTTGTAAATACAATTTTAACTGTTCCTTGATATTTTACTGTGATTTTTAAAAAATCTCATTTGTATTTTGTTTCACCAAAATACATTGTATTTTCATGAAAATTAATCATCAATAGCAGCAATGCCACCGTTTCACGTTCTCTCTTCTCACAGCTGTCTGTTAAGAAAATTAGATTTAATTGAAAAATCATTGAGAAGTGAATGCAATCTCATTTCCCCCCTTCTCTAACTTTATTTTTAATAGCAATTTTAGGTCCATAGGAAAATTGAGCTGGAGATACAGAGATTTTCCATGGACCCCAAGCTCTTCAAATTCTTTTCTTTTTAACAGTGGTGTTTTAAAAGCACTAAATCTCATCCAGGCAAAGCATGGTGCCAGGTAGGTCTTCACTTTGTCTTCACTGGGAAGCATTGTTATTTCCCCTGGTGTTGCACCCTGAGATGAGTCTGTTAGTCACGCTGTGTAGTGCACACAGTAGGTTATGCAGATTTTTTCTGCTCTGTAAACCTGCTGCTTCCTACTCTGCTGTCAGTTTCCACTTCTCAGTAATTTAAATCTCTTGTGTGCCTTCTATACCCTCCCATACTTCTTTATTTAAAAAAATAATAATTGCTGCTGTTCATATTGTTTACCTTATTATAAACACTTGGTGTTGACTCATGTAATCGCCATAGTCTTTATAGAAAGCTGTATGATTGTAATCTCTAGTTCACAGATAAGGAAATTGAGGCACAGAAAAGGGTAGTAACCTGTCCATAGTCACACAGCTCGTAACAGTGAGGCCAGGACTTAGACTCAGGCAGATTAGTTTTAGAGGCTTTGCTTTAACCACCCTGCCACACCATGAGCTGCAAAGGAAATTTAACAGATTTGGTTACATCCCCAGTGAACTATTTCCTGATTTCATTTCTTTTCCAGTATTTCCCAGAGAAAAACATTACAGTCATCTGTGTACATTACGCTTATGCATATATAGTTAGATTACACATTTAGAACTTATTTTTATACTTTTAAATTTATATAAATATTCTACCATTCATCAGGCCCTGGATTTGAGTCCTTGTACCAAAATAAATTTTCATATCACTCTGGAAGGCTGAGGCAGGAGGATCACAAGTTTGAGCCTAGTCAGGGGAATTCAGAAATTTAGTGAGACTCTGTCTCAAAATAAGAAAAATAAAAATGGGCTGGTAGCGTAGCCCAGCGTGAAGGCCCCACATACAAATGCAAATAAAGACAAAACAAAATTTATGTAAGTATTAGATTCAATTTGTATTACACTTAGTTATCTCGCAAATTTCTTTTTTTCTCCATATCATGTTTTTGAGACTCCCCCTCCCAAAGGATCATATGATAGTTTTGACTCTATGTTTTTCTCATAGTTTCTAATGCACTGTTCACTGTTGCTCAGACCTATGATCATTCTGGCAAAACTAACAGCAAAACATCATGATACCTTCACGTAGTTGCTAATTTCCACTATGCATCTCTTAAATTATCAGTTAATAAAAATATGTAGGTAATGAGAAGTTCCCACTGCTAGTTACAGATAAGTGAAAATCTTATGCATGTTAGTATTTTTCAAAATATTGATACCTCTGTAGGTAACAGGTAAATGGGGAGATGTTTGAATATGGTTAGAAAGTAATCCTGGGTCACATATCCGAAAGCTCTCACATCTTCCTTCTTTTTCTCTTTCTAGTAGTATAAATCTCTATGCGAATGTTCACAGTTTATCGCAATATTTCCTAGTTCCTCTGACTCAATTAGAAGATGTCCAATAACATTGCTCAATGAATTTATCAGTGAGCAAATTAATGAATGGATGTCCCATAGCCACACTCACCATGGGGAGCTGAACCTACTATCTTTGCAGACCTACAAAGGTCAGAGAAAACATTTGGTAAGTTCCCACACAGAGACTTTTGGAAAACAAATTATTCCTTTGAGCTGAATCACACAATTTTGTCAGCTTTTCTGATCAAGCAGAAAGTGGCTTTAAAATCATCTTCTGGCAATAGTCTTCTGGCTGGACGCCACCTGGATCTTCCATGAGTGAAAAGCCAGTTTTAAAGAAAAACTACTTATCGTCATTTGACCTGACCATGGGCCAGAAAAAACAATGTGACAAAGAGTCAAGGTGGTGAAATAAAGCAGAAGGGTCAAGTTATTTCGACTTAACTACACAGCAAATTAAACACTGCTTTTAGAAGAAATGGATATGAAAGACAAGGTGTCATATACACTAAAGAAAACAAGTAAATATGTTTAATAAGGCATCATGAGCACATAGGCATTCCTTTAGGCAGAAAGAACTAAAGGGAAAATCTGTCATAACACTACATAATACCATTCCTATTTAAACATATCCATATAAGACATAAAATAGTTTTCCTTTTATTATTATTTATTATTTTTCAGTCTTTATGTAGTCAGTGTTAAGTTCAAGAATATGTTTAAATGTGACAAAGAACGTCAATGAGAAAACAAAGGACAGAAGATATTTATTCCTCAATTTTGAGATAAAATAAAATCATATTCTTGGGTATAGTCAGGATTTGTGCTTTTCAAACTGTCTCTTGTTGTCACTTAAGTGAATAAATAAGAACAGATTTTTAATATGCATATTAAATATCCAGGAAAGGCACACTAGCAGACTAATGGGAATATTTTGAAGCATTTTATGTATTTCAAAATGTAAAGAAATAATGACCATATTACATTTTAAGTAGTCTACAGCACATTAATTATACTATTATGACTAAAGACAAATTAAAATATGTAATACTTATTTACCAAAGTTAATTAAATTGCACATAATAGAGCTTAACATCATTGGATGGAAAATGTGATTTTTAAAGCCGTAGGGGACAAAATATTCCAAAATTATATGTTACAATAGTACAAAACTTTATCATTAGGTGTTTCATATTCTCTATTAAAGCATTTTGGAGGCAGCTGCCTATATATTTTGTTATTCTCGCAGGTTTGGCTATAAACTCTACAGTGACTCACTAATTAATGGATGGAAGTGACATTGAAATTATATAAAGTCTTTCAAAATAAGGAGAAGAACGCAGATCATGGGGATAGATTTCACATAAGGCCTATTATATTTTGGGGAGATACAACTAAAAGCTAGGTCAGTCTTTCTGACCCCATTGTTTCTGGAGATTTAGCAACATTTCCTATGACTACATCAGAGATACCCGGTGTTTCTGGGTCTACATGTCTTAAAATAGAAATCAGATAAAATAAGTAAGAAATAAGTGATGTGTGGAGATTAAGACAACACCAACTAATTAGGAATACTATGCCAAATGAAAGATTTAGTTAGATTGCCCTACTGCCCTCAAAAGTCCCTAAAATGTTTCTTAGAAGAAAACCGAGTAATGAGAAACATGGGGTGGAAGGCAGGACTGAGTATCAATACTCCAAGGTAGTTTCTTCCCCGTGAGTTGTAAATGTCTATTTTTTAGGCTGCCCAGAATCTACTCGCTCCTCTCTGGTAACAACGGCCACTTTTACCTTGGCTCAGTCTTTGAGCTCTGTCTCTGGCTCCAGCAAAGAGCATATGACCCAGGCCTAGCCCATCATGGTAGCATATTCTGGGATACATGTGGGGTGATCAGAGGCACCTTCCATGAGCCTTGCATTTTTTTCTCAGGGAAAGGCAGCTCTCATCCCCCTGGATCTGTTAATCTGGCAGCTGTAATTCTGAGTCTGCGCACAGGGAGAAAGCTTGCTAAAAATGAAGCCAACACGGGGGAAAGTAACACAGGGAGGTTTTATGTTTGCTTAAGCCCATCTATGCTGAATTTGTTTCTCCTCGGATTCTTTCCCGGAGCATTCATTTTTTGATTCAGTTCTTAAGCTACCTTGCCCTCCAGTCCTGAAGATACTCCCAAATCGCTTACAAGGGACAGTAGAGCTGTCACAGTAACTAAGACATTTGCTTTAAGAAACGAACTGGTTACACAGTTCTCTAACACACCACTAGGGCATAGCCATACTGTCCTCGCTGTCTCCCACAGGGAGAAACTCAGAAGCTGTACCAATGTAAATGGCTGCACAGGTCCCCCCACCCCACCTCGGCCTCATTTTACATGTCCAGCCTGATCTCAGTCCTTTTGTGATGTTTCCAACTTCACAGGTCCTTTTCTCAATCTTTAGGAATCATTTCCTAGGTGAGGGACAGCCAGCCACCCTCAGGTGCATGAAGTTACCTGTTCTTTTCTCAGGCATCTCCCAGACTAAACTTTAACAACAGAATGTACTAAGTCATTTCTATTTTTTCTACTTCTATTTCTTTTCTCTCTTTGGATTTGAGTTTCTCATTTCCTTGCTGCTATTCCTGCCCATTGTCCACTTGCTTTCTGGTCAATGCACACTGATTTTCCTATGGAAAATTACCTTCTACTTCAGGCTCTAAGTTTTGGACTGGGTCCCAGAGACAGCTTCAGGGATGGATGGGCTGTTTTGTTGCCTAGCACATGTCACGTGTCTCTCTTGGTGCAGGTTTAATGGCAATGCAATATAATGATAATGTGTAACATGCTGCAATGATCAAAATCACCAAGTACTTCCATCATTTGAAATTTCTCACAAAAACAAAAATATAACCAAAACACCTAAACATATCTCAGCAGTATATACAATGATAACTGAGACTTTTGGCAGGGTTACTTTCAGCACCAAGCAGTATAAGGTTTGGCTATTAGTGCCTTGATGTGTCATTTATTTTATTCTGTTGTTTCCAAATTTTGTTTCAAGACTTTGAGCTTGGTTGTCACTTTCTCAAGTATGATCTTCTTAGGGTTATCAAAGATTTATGCCTGCATCCCATATTCCGACTATTATTGTCTCTCCCAGATCCAGACAAACACTGTAAGGGAAAGGAGGGAGCACTTTGTGCTGAATTATTCGGAAGCACAAGGCTGTGTGCTCCCAAGGCCAGTGCCACGAATTTAATAATTTCCCCATCAAATAAAGATGTCTCCCAGTCTGTTGACAACTCATTTACTATGGGGTTCCCTTGCGTGGCAGTGAAAGTAGACCTAAAGCTTCCGTCTTGCTTATGAACACTCACAAGCCAGAACCTTTGGTTTACAGGGAAGAATTTGGTGATCTCTTTCCTTCCCTTTGAAAAATTACTGAAGTTATTGGGGATCTCAAAAAGGTTGACATCAAATGTGAAATGTACATTACTGGGCTTTGCTTATGTTATAATATGAAACATAAATTAAAGTGATTATAGAAATAGGCTACATTTAGTCTATATAGTCATACATCTAAGCTTTGGCTGGTTAAAAAGTAGGTGTGTGATTTTTTGGAAAAGCTTAGCTTTACTAATACTTCACTCAGTCATACTGTTTTTATTTATATACATACTGTTCTTAATCATGTGATACACTTACAGCCAGTAATTTTTTTTTTTTTTTTTTTTTTTTTT
>NW_022900950.1:64195123-64211178 GCF_012274545.1 Fukomys damarensis | reverse complement strand
TCCCTTCCCGAGTTATTTTTTTTTTTTTTTTTTTTGGTACCAGGAATCAAACCCGGGTCTTTGCGCTTGTGAGGCAGGTGGCAGAACCACTGAGCTAAATCCCCGGCCCTACAGACAGTAAAATTATACTGTGAAATGATTTTCTTTATGCAAGAAAGTAAAATATTGGCTCATTCAATATCAGCTAAAACTAATGAAAAAAGAAAAAACAAGAAAGAAAGAAATAGCCATGGGGCAGCTGAAACAGACATCTGGGTCTGTATAAGTTACATCCTTACAATTAATGGAAAATTAATAATCCTTTGCATTCTGTAATGTGTAAAAAGCATTGTTTCCCAATACTTTTGCCTACTTTTTAAATCTAAAATTGAATCTAAATACTTATGTTTGCTAATTCCAAAAAGCTGAATTTAAATTCCTGTTACTATTCCCCAAAAGTGCTATAAAATCTTTCTCATAATGAAGAAAAAAAATGACAAGATTTGTCTTCAATAATGTAAAATAAATAAATGATTTTTGTTGCGGTTGTTGTGGTACGAGGACCTTGTTCTTGCCAGGCAGGTGCGGTGCTACTGAGCTAAGACCCTGGTCCAATAAATGAATTCTGATATGACATCTTCATTCATGATTATGGTTCTTATAAATTTTCAAGTGCCACAATAGACTAAAATTAACAAAACTAGAAGGATTAAATTTTCTGCAGTGACATCCAAATGTCACCCAACACAGTCATAATTCAACTATGATCTGTTTTGAGCTCCTTTCTATTTCTCATCGCATGTTTGGTATTTAAATTTAAATTTTAAAAATAAAATGCAGACTTGCATGCCCCATCTGGAAGTTAAACAAGTAATGTGTGGTCAGTGCTGTCTTCTGTAGAAGAGAGGTCTCTGTTAATATGCTGTCCAACAATGCCACTAACTGCCTCCCAGAAATTTCAAATCAGAGATGCAAAGGTTAGATAAAGTTAAAGGTTACCCCCCCACAGGCAAGAGGGGGCCAGCTCCCTACTCAGTTTCTAGCAGACCTGCTACCCTCGGGCACATCATAAAAGTAATTTACTGACAACTCACCTTACCAGGGGTCAGCTAGGGCCTCCAGTTTTCTGGAATTCACTTTTAAGAAACATGATTAAGTAGGGACAACTACTGGGGCTAAAGTATTTATGCCAAGAACAAATGTCTGTCAGAATTAAGTTCTTTGTGTGTGGTGGTTTCAGACTTAAAAAGATGTGTGCCCTGATGAAAAGCACATATATTCTATTCACCAAATTAAATCTTGGAATGAATATTGGTTAATTGATTTATTAGGCTTTAAAAAAATATTCCAGAAACCCAAATAGACAACACAGACTAATACAAAGAGAATGCATTTACTGAGTAAGTTATATCCTTTTCGATCTTTTGTGTTCCATTTTATTTTCCCCTCATTCTGGAGAAAAACGCATTCACATTATTTCAAAGGAAAATGAAGATGGCACTTAAACCAAGCCAAGAAAGTTGACTGAAATTTTTTTTGTTAGAAAAGCTATTTCCTGATTAAAACAAATCTCCAGCTTTTATTCTTTTAAAAAAATCATTTTAACATAAAGGATTTGATTTAATATTATATAGAGATGGCTTTCGTACACTTAGAAATTGCTGAAAGTTAAAAATGTGTGTTGGATAAAATTAAAACAGAGTATCTGACACTGTGTGTGGGATACAACACTAATCTATACAGTACATGGAAACAAAGCTAGTGCTTTCAGTTGTGCAGCACACATCTCAGTAATAACAGGGAATGAAGCATACGGTTTCAAGGAACACCCACAATGAAAATTATTCTTTTCAAACAGAGAATTGTTTTGGAATAAGTTAGGTTAATTGGCACCATGGGATTTCTCTCAAGGAAACAGAGCACAGAAATCCTTACATGTGCAAGTAAAATGATCAAGCATTACCCTGTTTCCTGTTTCAATTTTTCACATCTAATTTGCTGTACCACAACCGAATTAACTTCTGTAGATTCAGATGCAGGTGAGGGGGGGGGGGGGGGAGAGTTTTTGCTAGTTTAACGAATAGCCTAAAAGGCTAATTTGTTAAATGAGGTTATTTGTTCAAATGCCACCGACAAAGAAGGAATCCAGTGAGGATACTTGGGGAAATTCTTTGAAGAATGAATGATGAGTACTTTATACGCAAAGTCATTATTTTATGATTTCCTTATAATAACATTTCCATAGCCTCCTTATTTGAGGTCTATGTTTTTATATCCTGTTATCATTTTAATCTTTTCTGACTGTAGGATACCTGGATTTTGACCACTTTTGTATGTTGAATCCAAGTACAATCATTCTTTTAAAAAGTAATCATCTGATCCCCTTCCCTCTAAATGTGCATTTCCCTAGGAAGAACACGTGTGTATATCATTCAAATAGTCTTTGGTTGTGGTTACCATTTTCATGAATTAGCACTTACAAATGGCCAAGAGTGAGCCCTCTTCTTTACCACAATTGATATTTTCCTGTAATTTACAACCTTTTATGAGAACCCATTAAATATCTTATATTGCTAATGCACAGAGTATTGACATTTGGACTTTAAAAGATTGAGAAAGAAGTATAAATTCAAGAAAAACCATGTGTAAAAATGCTATGCCAAATAAGGGACATTTCTAAATATTATTTTTTAGTACTGACCCACTGAAAGTAGAAACTGAGAAGCAACTCCAGTATTATTGACCTTTCATTTGACAGGTTAAAAAATTGAGGCTGGGATAGAAAAAAACAAAAAGACAAACATCTGGTTCATGGGCTCAAGACACCTTTCACTGGAGTTGGAAGTAGAAAATGCCACTTCATCTATATCCCAGCTCCGACCCTTGCCTCTCCAAGTCTATACTCATAGCGTGGCTGTTATTGATCTTGATGAAAACTTTCAGTCAGTTCCTATCATGCTTCTCCTCAGAACTCCTCAAACGAGTCCCCATTTCATGCTGTGTAAAAAGCCAGAGACAGCAGCAGAATCTCTTAAGACTTTCAGGGATCTGGTGCATGCTTCCTGCCTGCCCACCAACAGCTGCTCAACTGCAAATTCATTTTCTGTCTCTCTCCACTCTCTCCCTCCCCTCAGCTCTAGGCTGTCCCTTCCTGCAGCCCAGCAAGAAAAACCCAAGTTTGGAAAACCACTACGCCATTATCCCAGTGCATTCAAAATGTTATCTTTCTTTATGGCTGAGTAGTATTCCATTTTATAGAAAAACCATATCTTTATCCAGTTTCCAAGCAAATGGGCTGTTTCCAAGTTTTAGCTATTATAAACTGTGCTGCTATAAACATAGGTGTGCATATATAAATGTGATAAAGATTGAGAAATTAGATTCATTCATAGGAAAATGGATACATATTGAGGATATATTCCTAAGTGAAATAAATAAGTCACACATGAGTAAATACCGAATAGTTTCTCTGGTGTGAATAAACTATAATAGTACATAAGATCCTAATGAGATAATTGACCATGTGAAATAGGAAGAAAAGGACTAAAGGTGTAGGGAAAGTGGGAAGGGTAGGGGAAAGGTAATAAGGGAAAAGAAAAAAAAGAACATGAAAAAATGGAAATGAAGTGTTTGTAAATGGGGAGGGGAGGAGGGGGTGAAGGGTGAGCAGGGACAAGGGCAAGAAATGAGAACCAAGACCTGTCATGTAAAGGTACAAGATCCCAATAATGAAGATAACTATACTGTATACTTAAAATATACCAATAAACTCAATTAAAAAAAAAACAAGATCCCAATAATGAAGATAACTATACTGTATACTTAAAATATACCAATAAACTCAATTAAAAAAAAACAAAAACAAAATGTTATCTTGCCACTGAATAGAATCCAAGTCCCAGAACATGCTGAGTTACTGTAGGTTTGACAAGTTGAATGGGGGCAGTGATGGCCATGAGGTCATAAGGTGGATGATGTTTCTGGATCATGACAAAAATGAAGAACTAAATAAAATACGAATAAAGCAAAGTGAGCCTGGGCAGGCAAGGAGTCATCTGACCACTTCGCTTGACCATAATTCTCTTGGAAACTACGCAAAAATGGACTGACGTTGTACTGTACAGAATGTTAGAGCCAGGAAAATCTAAGGTATCTCTTATTCTAGTTCTCTGACTTCAAAGGTAAGGATTCACCAAGTTGAAACTATATTGCAAAGCCACTGTGATAAAAACAGCATGGTACTGGCAAAGAAACATACCTGAGGATCAGTGGAACAGATTGGAAGACACAAAAACAAATCCAGATGTACTCACCTACCTCATCTTTGACAAAGGAGCTGACCATCCTCAGTGGAGGAAAGATAGCCTCTTCAATAAATGGTGTTGGAAAAACTGGATTTCAACCTGCTAAAGATTAAAACTGTACCCTTATCTTTCACCATGCACTAAATTAAAATCCAAGTGGATGAAAGATCTAAATATTAAAACAGAAACACTAAACTTTTGGAAGATAAGTTAGGCAGAACTCTGGAAAACATTGGTATAGGAAAAGACTTTATGAACAAATCCTCAGTAGCACAGGAACTAGCAGAAAGAATCAACAACTGGGATCTCATCTTATTAAAAAGCTTCTGCACTGCAAAAGAAACCATAAACAGAACCAAGAGACAACCTACCTACAATATGAGAAAAAGTTTTTACCAGCTGCTCCTCAGAAAAAGGACTACTATCGAGAATATATAAAGAACTCAAAAGAATCATCCCCTCCAAATATAAAGACCCAATTCATAAATGGGCATCTGAAATGAACAGACATTTCTCAGACAAAGAAGTAAAAGCATCAAGTAAATATATGAAAAAATGTTCCACATCACTGGTCATTCGAGAGATGCAGATGAAAACAACACTGAGATTCCACCTCACCCCATAAAGAATGGCTGCTATCAAGAAATCACACAATAACAAATGTTGGCGGGGTTGTGGGGAGAAAGGAATCCTTCTCCATTGTTGGTGGGAGTGCAGACTGGTGCAACCACTATGAAAATCGATATGGAGATACCTCAAAGAGCTGGGACTAGAGGGTCCATCTGATCCAGCCATCCCTCTGCTGGGTATCTTTCCAAAAGAACTAAAAGAATCATAACACAGTAATGTATGCGCAGCCATGTTTATAGTTGCACAGTTTGTAATAGCTAAAACTTGGAAACAGCCCATTTGTCCATCATTTGGAGACTGGATAAAGAAGATGTGATATTTCTATAAAATGGAATACTACTCAGTCATAAAGAATGAGAAATTAGAGTCATTCATAGGAAAATGGATGCATATTGAGGATTTACTCCAAAGTGAAATAAATAAGTCACACATGTAAATACCGAATAGTTTCTCTGGTAGGAATAAACTATAATAGTACATACGATCCTAATGAGGTAACTGACATTGCAAAATGGAAAGAAAAGGGCTAAAGGTGCAGGGAAGGTGGGATGGCTAGGGGAAGGGTAATAAGGGAAAAGAAAAAAAAATAGGAGAAAATGAAGAGATGGAAATAAAGTGTTTGTAAATGGGGAGGGGTGGAGTGGGTGAAGGGAGGGCAGGGACAAGGGGAAAAAATGAGAACCAAGACCTGTCATGCAAAGGCACAAGATCCCAATGATGAAGGTAACTGTACTGTATACCTAAAATGTACCCATAAACTCAATTAAAAAAATAAAATAAAAAACAAAGGTAAGGATTCAGAGGCCCTGGACGGATAAATGCATTGCTCTGAGTCGTACAACCACTTTGAGGCAACAGTGGCCCCGCTGTATTGGCAGGGGGGGCTGCTCGATGGCCCTGCCAAGAGTGATGACTTCGCACATGAACCTGACCAAGCTCCATCAGGACTTGGAGACAACGAGAACTGATGTTGCCACCGGAAGTCTCACTTAGCAGCACGTCTAATAGCTCTCCTCAAGGGAAAAAAAGCTCATCTGGTTCTGTCCAGAAGGCTTGGCTTTTTGTTGTTGTTGTTAATTTTGCCCATAAATTTCATATGCACTGACGTTTAATCAAAGTAAAAAACCCTAATGACAACAAACCTCCTTGGACACAGAGACCATATCTCTTGGTTGTAATTAAGGTCTGATGTCAACTGTAGGGCAAAGCCCTGTGGCTGAACAAGGCACTTTACAGCAAGTCACAGAAGTGTAAGAGCAGCCCCAGGGGGACGTACAGAAAAGCTCGGGTGTAAATACATTATTCATGTCCTAGGGTCATCTGATCCCCCAAATCCCTAGCCATGAAAACAGAAGCCCTCATGGTGACACAGGGAGAAACAACAAAAAGAATGAGGTACATGACATTTTCAACCTCAGGTCACAGGCTTGGGTCCAGACTCAAGTACTCACTGATAACTTCTGACAGCTGTTGGGGACCCCTGTGTGGGGGAGGCTGGCTCAAATTCTGGCTCACTTTTCCTATTCGAGAGATGCAGATGAAAACAACACTGAGATTCCACCTCACCCCATAAAGAATGGCTGCTATCAAGAAATCACACAATAACAAATGTTGGCGGGGTTGTGGGGAGAAAGGAATCCTTCTCCATTGTTGGTGGGAGTGCAGACTGGTGCAACCACTATGAAAATCGATATGGAGATACCTCAAAGAGCTGGGACTAGAGGGTCCATCTGATCCAGCCATCCCTCTGCTGGGTATCTTTCCAAAAGAACTAAAAGAATCATAACACAGTAATGTATGCGCAGCCATGTTTATAGTTGCACAGTTTGTAATAGCTAAAACTTGGAAACAGCCCATTTGTCCATCATTTGGAGACTGGATAAAGAAGATGTGATATTTCTATAAAATGGAATACTACTCAGTCATAAAGAATGAGAAATTAGAGTCATTCATAGGAAAATGGATGCATATTGAGGATTTACTCCAAAGTGAAATAAATAAGTCACACATGTAAATACCGAATAGTTTCTCTGGTAGGAATAAACTATAATAGTACATACGATCCTAATGAGGTAACTGACATTGCAAAATGGAAAGAAAAGGGCTAAAGGTGCAGGGAAGGTGGGATGGCTAGGGGAAGGGTAATAAGGGAAAAGAAAAAAAAATAGGAGAAAATGAAGAGATGGAAATAAAGTGTTTGTAAATGGGGAGGGGTGGAGTGGGTGAAGGGAGGGCAGGGACAAGGGGAAAAAATGAGAACCAAGACCTGTCATGCAAAGGCACAAGATCCCAATGATGAAGGTAACTGTACTGTATACCTAAAATGTACCCATAAACTCAATTAAAAAAATAAAATAAAAAACAAAGGTAAGGATTCAGAGGCCCTGGACGGATAAATGCATTGCTCTGAGTCGTACAACCACTTTGAGGCAACAGTGGCCCCGCTGTATTGGCAGGGGGTGCTGCTCGATGGCCCTGCCAAGAGTGATGACTTCGCACATGAACCTGACCAAGCTCCATCAGGACTTGGAGACAACGAGAACTGATGTTGCCACCGGAAGTCTCACTTAGCAGCACGTCTAATAGCTCTCCTCAAGGGAAAAAAAGCTCATCTGGTTCTGTCCAGAAGGCTTGGCTTTTTGTTGTTGTTGTTAATTTTGCCCATAAATTTCATATGCACTGACGTTTAATCAAAGTAAAAAACCCTAATGACAACAAACCTCCTTGGACACAGAGACCATATCTCTTGGTTGTAATTAAGGTCTGATGTCAACTGTAGGGCAAAGCCCTGTGGCTGAACAAGGCACTTTACAGCAAGTCACAGAAGTGTAAGAGCAGCCCCAGGGGGACGTACAGAAAAGCTCGGGTGTAAATACATTATTCATGTCCTAGGGTCATCTGATCCCCCAAATCCCTAGCCATGAAAACAGAAGCCCTCATGGTGACACAGGGAGAAACAACAAAAAGAATGAGGTACATGACATTTTCAACCTCAGGTCACAGGCTTGGGTCCAGACTCAAGTACTCACTGATAACTTCTGACAGCTGTTGGGGACCCCTGTGTGGGGGAGGCTGGCTCAAATTCTGGCTCACTTTTCCTGAACAGGTGTATTCACACCCGTCCACAATGATGTTCTGCATCATGGAAGTCTCACTGCCCAAGTCTCTCATGGTCAGTGTAAGAATTTAATGGGAATTAAGTACAGCTCTCTTTGTATCCTTTGAAGAGTAGTAGCACTTTCCCCATATTTTCCCCAACCTTAAGCATCTTCTTTTTTTTTACTGTGCATGCAGGCTTTTTTTTTTAAGAAATTCTTCTGAACATTTTCAAACTGTGGCTAAGGGTTGTGTGGAGCCAATACCTACAAAGATAGATGCTGTCTTATTTAGTGTTGTGATCCATTCAGATCAAAAGTGATTTGGGCTAAGAGACTAGTTTAGAAATAGCTTATTAGAATTTAAAAAAAAAGTTTTAGCCATTCTTAAAGAGAAAGCCAGAATATTTGATAGTTTAATATTTGAAAGGGAATGCTCTTTTGTAAGAACTTTTGGCTATTCGTAAAACTTTAAGATCTCTTTTCATGCTCTATTTCTGTTTTACCTAGTTTACTAGATTCAATTCCATAATCAGATTAAATAATTTCACTGCTAGCAATGACAGAAATAGTTTAAATCAATTTCACTAATGGTTTTTTGTCTTGCCTTACTATGTGTAGGTATAATAGGTAGATAGCACCTACTTTGTCATAATAATTTATTTTAAAATAGTTTTTCTGTGTTTTGAAATTTAGGTCTATATAATATTTAAATGAGTTAATGGGCAAATTATGATTAATTGTATGTGGCACACTAAGAGTAAAATGGAGGGCTGGGGATTTAGCTCAGTGGTTCCGGTACCTGCCTCGCAAGTGCAAGGACCCGTGTTCGGTCCCTGGTACCAGAAACAAAACAAAACAAAAAAAGAGTAAAATGGAAATTTGTTAAAAGGATTTAAATTTTACCTTTCCTTTAATGATGATTCCTGAGCACCAGTGTGGCCCTATGCACTGTCACTTAGAGTCACAAAGTTAGGCAAGGCTGGAAAATTACATGATTTAGGAAAACACATCTCAAGCTTTTTACACAATAACACATTGCAAAAATAGTCTTGATAAATAGTATCTTATTTTGAAAGCATTTTTTTTTACTGGAAAGTGCAAAAATGATTTTAATTTCTATGATTAAGTTTTTAAAAACACTTTATATATCTCTAGTTCTGACCACTTTAATAGGATAGTTTGACAGAATTACAGATTTTACAGGCTTTAAAATAACTGTCAATTGCTGAACACTACCAACAATAGCAACGAATAAATTAAAATGTATTCTAACAGTTGATAATCTATTTTTGTACATGTTTGTGTACGGATACTATAAATTCCATACTGACAATTATGTACAAAGATGAAGGAGCTCTGTTGAAAACCATATGCTATGCTGTATTACCAAACTGTATTACCGAAGTTAGTCACAGAAAAGTAGACACAAACCAAAGAGCAAGTTTGCTTCCTGATTTGGAAGACTGTCTATAAACTTCTGAGTCAGTATGATAGGAAGAAGGGGGTAAAGTGAGCTGATTTCACTTAGCTATTCTTATACTGACTAACTTTAGGGATTTTAAAAGATTTTTTTCTCCTCCGACTTCGTACTGTTTTACCGATCTTCTTTTTTAAAAAATAATGTGATTAATGCACGACATTACATATTAACTTTATCGCAAGTTTACCCATTGCCCTACTTCCAACTTCTGACATTCTAAATTGGTGTTTTGAGCAATAGCTACTCATGGGCAAAAAATATGTTCCTTCTTAGTTTTCAGTTGCAGTATATTTCCTTTGCAACTCCTATAATTTATTAACTCTACGGCAGATTGACACAAACCATGTTCCAAAATAAACACACAAAAAAGACCTACATTACTAGAATATCCAGGTTAGGAAAAACTACTGAGAAAGCAAGGAAATTCTGATGAAAGGTTGCTGCCATATTCAGGGGTCACTGCCCTGTGCTTCATCGCCGTGAGGTACGGGCTCTGAGAAACTCCAGAATGGGCAACTTTGGCATCACGAGGTAGCCAGCGACATTACAGACCTAATCACAGTAGGTGAGATCGTACAGTTGAAGGTGTTATTTTTCTCTAGGAACATATCTTTTTGAGATAAAGAAGACTCCACGTGCATCACTGAGCTTTGTTTCCATGGGACAGCCGTCTAATTTTGGTGCAAACACTCTCCAGGTTTTCCCGTAAGTGAAGAAAGCGGGGCTGTTTGAGTATCAGGTAAGAGAACTCACTGGTCACTAGGGCTTGTGGGCTCTGCAAAAGAGTGCTGGGCATGCTTCCTTTCTTTCCTCTCCTTTTTATGTATGCTTTTGGGTGACCATAAGCTGAGGCTTACAAAGCACATTCCATTTGTAGGACATCATGCACACAAAGTGTTAGGTGCCACTTTTTATTGTCTACTCATCGGTTGAAAACACTAAGGCTAAGAGAGGCAAATTAATTCACTGAGGGCCAAACCGTCAGTACTTGGTACAGCTGTTGCGTGGCTAGAACCCAGGTCTGTGGGTTTATCTCTAGACATACACCTCAGGCTCTGCTGAGCAACTCTCAGCAATCTAGTTTGCCTCTCCTCTCCTCTTCTTTCCTCTCCTCTTCCCTCCCCTCCCCTTCCCTCCCCTGCCCTCTTCTCTCTTTTCTTTTTTGTAGTACTGGGCATTGAACCCAGGGACTCAGATATATTAGGAAAGTGCCCTCCCACTGAGCTCCTTCCAGCCCCTTTTATTTTTCTATTTTGAGACATGGTCTCAATTATTTGTCCAGGTTGAGCTCAAACTTAGGCTCCTCCTGCCTCAGCCTCCCAAGTAGCTGGGATCACAGGTGTACACCATGTCCCAAGGACAGCCCCATGGTGTGATTGAGAACATAGCTCTCAGACAAGCAGCATTTGAAATCTGGCTGTAATATTTGGAGAGGTGTTATCTCGGGCAGTTTATGTATCTGGGCCTCAGTCTCTTCATCTGTGAAATGGCACATTCACACCTACCCCACAGGGTATTTTTGGGATTAGAGAGATAATCTATGCAATAATGTGGCATAGTAAGTGCTTACAAACTGGTGGCTATGATAATAAGACCAGAGGATCTTATTTATTTACAGTCTGTAGTATTGGATTATATTGTATATTTGCTTTCTAAGAGGGTAACTCTAAAGTGCGCGCGCACACACACACACACACACACACACACACACACGCCAGGAAAAAAAAAACTACTAGAGATCTTTCAAAGATTGTACCACCCTCTGCCTTTTCAAAGCAGTTTTGTGACCCCTGTTGTATTCTCTCCCTGGGGAATGTGGCCACTGGTAAGCCACGGCAATCAATTCACCAACAGGTGCTCTTCTCTGGTCTTCTGGTGTATGTTCTCTAGGAGACGGTGGGCACAGGCAGCAGAGAAAACTTTCCAAGACGACAAGCTTGTTTCAAGGTCCAGATTTCTTGGTATTCTGCTTGCCTGACATGATTACCATACAATTTCTCAGACGTATAGCCTCTCTTTCCTTTGTCCTTTGAGTTTTCAATAATGAGACAGACATTAACATGAAACTTTCCTTGCTTCACCTAAGACATAGCACTTGACATGTGGAAGGAGGCCTTTTTCTACTCAGCTGGATGGACATTGAGGGTGTACTCAAGGTTAAAATAGGATGCACGACTGAAGATAACTTACAGGTGAAGCTGTCTATATATACATGTACACCTTTACGTATCAAAAAGGTTTTATCGATAGAATATTAAATTAAAAAGTAATGAAAGAATAACAGAAGAGAATACTTAACACAACAGAAAACTATGCCTAGATTTTTTCCCATTATAGGTGAAGTATCTCTTATCCAAACTGCTTGGGCCCACAAGTATTTAGGTTTGGAAATTTTTTGAATTTTGAAATATTTCCATATATGTGATGAAATTTCCATAGATGGTTCGGATTGGGAACCAAATCTGAAAGTGAAAGTTCATTTCTGTTTCACATATACCTCATGCACATAGCTTGAAGATAATTTTATACAATAGTTTTCATAATTTTGTGCATGAAACAAAGTTTCATGATATGGAAATTTCTACTGGTAGCGTCCTGTTGGTGCTGAAAAAGCTATGGATTTTTGAAGCACTTTGGATTTCAGATTTTTGGAGTAGGGATACACAACTGTAGAAGGGACTTTCTACTTTCTAAAAAATAATTTTTCTTTGTGGGAATTCACAGAGTATTCAAAAATGAGATTAATCTCACTTAAAAATTAAAAATGATTTTTCACAGAGGAAGCATAGGGAGGCAATATATCAGCAGCACTCAATAAAAGATTTGAATATTTAAGGTCATTACTACCTTGATACTGAAAATGACTACACTCAAACATTTTTCTCACAGATCTACATGTTAATTGAATGGTATGGAATCTAATTGTAAACTACCCCCAAACTTCTAGAATTCTAAACTACCCCCAACAAAGGAAAACATACTTGAAAGTTTTTATTTGAGAGAAGACAATTCCTACCACTTTTGGGGGGTTTTTTTGGTACCGGGGATTGAACTCAGGATTTTGTGCTTGTGAGGCACCCATGGTGCCACTGAGCTAAATCCCGTCCCCCTATCACTCTTTGAGTGAATTTATTTAATGTTTATTTTCACCTATAGCAATTCTTCTCAGTGAGCTCTAGTAACTTCTAGGCAGTAATTTGATATGTCAGCAATTTTTAAAATGGTACATAGTATACATCAACTTTCCAGAATGATAATTCTTCTATTGTAATGTTTAACAAATATAATTTGCTGCTTTCCTTCAACTGAACATATGCTTTCTTTCAACTCAAGGCATGCTTCTATGCAGAGTTCTAACAATCTTTCTGAGGAAGCATTTCATATGTGGTCCAGTCATCACCATATGATACATCTACACGTGCTATGTACTTTTGAAAAGTAAATTGCTTCTCATTTCTGCTTTGACTCGTTTCCCTCAAGCAAAAATGCAGCAATATTTTATGGCAGCTGAAAGACAGCAAATCAAAGGCAAGGAAAAGCCTGAAAGGTTAGGTCCCTGAGAATGTTCAGAAAAATGGAACATCCCACCCATTTAATGGCTTGACGGCAGTTGGATTTTGCTGAACTTTCAAAGCTCATAGTAATGCCTGTGAGTTACAAGCTTGTGAAATCAGATGCTACCCAGGAAGAACTTGCCCTGGTACACCCTATGCTTTCCTCGACATGCTCCTGGGACTGCCAGGCATCCAGACGGCTGTCTCTCAAGAGTCCCACCTCAATGGGTTCAGTCACCCAGACAATCAGCACTTTCAGTCTTACGTCCTCTCCTCCTCCAGTAAAAAGACTGCTTCAAAAGGCATCTTTTGAAGTGAGGATCTGAGCAGATAGAGAGGAAGGGGGTCCAGTGACACTTGTCTCAGTGATAGAGAGGTCTTTCAGCTGTGTCTCCTGCACAATGCAAGCAGGGGGCTGCCGAGGTTTGAGCCTCTCCATCTTCTGACTGCTAGGGAGGACTCAGTGGCAGAAGATGATGCCTGCCAGTCTCCTGCAGAGGCCACCCTGTGGGTGACAAGTGTGGGCTTGTCCTGCCTTCTGCACACATGCAAAGCTAAGGCTGACTTTCAGGTTTTTGGTTGTCAGAAGAGCTTTGGTGAGATTTCACTAGGACACCTTCTGGAGTCCTACTCCTTTAAACAAGGGTTTACAGGTAGAAAAGAAAAATAGATATTATAGGAATAGGAACAATAATTAGTTTGTCAACTAACTGAGCATCAGATTCCATGAAAAAATAAATAAGTAAAATAAAAACAGGAGAAGGTGAAGAGGGTGAATCAATTTCCCAACTAGAATTAACTATGACAATACCATCTTAAAAACTTTCCGTCAAGTACCTTCACACAGTCACAGTTAACTCATCTCCTCAAACTGGACAAGTAATATGTGTAGACCAACTCGTAACAAAAGGTATGGGGCAAATGACAACTGGTGTCCAGCCACATACTCTCATAACAGGCAGAGAAAATGTGTCTCATTCTTGTGTAACTGATCTAAATGCTGTTAGGTTTTCAAAGTGACTACACATTGAAATTACCTGGGAAAGCTTTTTGCCTGGTTCCAAACATGAGGTATGCTGATTTCACTTCAGTACTGCCATTTTTGAAAACCCTCAATTCATTTTGATGAGCAGTAATGTTTGAGAACCACTGGTCTCTCATTCCTGAGGATAAGATGAATCTAGTTCTACTTGCCAGATATTCTGATTAAAATTCAATTACAAGCGAATCACCAAATACCTTAGAAACTTCCCCTAGAGATAGATAGTACAGTTGTTTTTTTTTTGTAATTTCTTCTTTGGGGATTAAAAAAAAAAAGAATGTATATGCACACACACACACACACACACACACACACAATGTAGATTCTAGAGTTTGCTCACCAGTATGACACGGGCCATTCTAGTGATTACTTGCACAATCCAGTGTCATCAAAAATTTATCAAATTATTATATATTTTAAAAATATATTTCTGACTTACTGTTTAATCTCAACCCAATTTTCTTCCAATGGCAAAATGAAGTCAGTTCTTTAGCTTGCATTTTGCATATAGCTTTTTGCAGATAACTTTTCCCATGTAAATTGTGTACAATTAAACCTCCAGTATATTAGGATCCCCTGTAAGTTAGGCGGCCCAAGCTGGCTATTTAAAAAATCGTCTTTCTATCCTCAGTCAGGACCCAAGTAGGAAAGAGTTGTCCAAATTCCTTAATGATTAGTTCTTGCCAATGGCTTTCCTCTAAAGCAGTCAGAAGAATCAAGGCTGGGAGAAGTTTAAGATCAACTAAGTCTACCTCCTTCTCATGAAAAGGTGTGCCTTTATCATGTGACAGAAATCACTGTCAGTCCTTAATAGATAACTACTGAAGAAGGCATTCTAGATTTTCTCATCACCAGCACTAGCTATTAGAAACTACTACACTCAGGAATTCCTTATATCTGATTTAATTTACTTCTGCTAGTCCTTAATCAGTCATTATGTATGTGAGTGTGGGGATCTCTATCATAGTTTTTATCATTTTCATTTCAAATATGTGGAGGTTGATCTACCATGTATAATTGATTCTATGACCTTACTATTGCAATCAATACTTTAGTCTGTGAAGCAACTTTGTCCCACTTAGAAAATGATTTTAAGGCCAAAAGAATAGGAGAGAGGTGATATGTATAATAATTCAGAAAAATCCTTATTGCATCATTTACGTAAAATAATTTTTAACAAACACAAAGTCCTCCCACAAACACATTATTCACATATTCACATATCAAAAAAGCTTGAAAAATCACGGAAGTAGCTATGAAAATGGTTTCACTTTGTAAGCCTCTGAGGGTCATGTCAGAAATCAATGGTATGAACTCATGATGTGTTGGCGTTTGTCCCATCACACTAGCAGTAGCTCCTTTTAACACTTTTGATCTGGTAGTTCCATGAAGAATGAGATAAAGGTTACAGTTCCCTAACCTACTCTGTGAGGATGTGGTTTCATTACTCCCCATACATACTTCGATATACTTGTGACCCATTCCTACCACACTGACATAATTAGTGCTAAACACTAGAGAATTTAAAATATTGCACTTTAAAATATGTCATACCGATTTCCTAGAATAATAGATTTTGAAGTTTATTTTAAGCCCCCAAAGACTTGTAGCTCTTTTGGAAGAGGATGCCATGTTCTACAAGGTTTTCTGCAAGTTTGGCCAAGTTCTGCAGAATTCCTAGAGTCTCACAGTACAAACATACAACAGACCCGTGGCACTGTTATATCCTGGTTTGTACCATTTTATTGGGTGATGAAATATTTCCATGTCAGAACAGAATATCCAAATGAATCTTTCATTCAATGTCCAAATGAGTGGGTGTAAACTGAAATAGAGAAACTTCAAAGTAACATAGTTTTAAGGGCAGCCAGCCATTCTTTAGACAAAAATTGAAATAGAAATAATATCTCACCACTAAATTTTCCAGTATTGTAAGTCTTCTCTACATCTAATTTAAATATATATACA
>NW_022900950.1:64193941-64194317 GCF_012274545.1 Fukomys damarensis | reverse complement strand
CCAACATTTTTACTCAATATTTGAGAACTATATATTGTTTGCTCAAATATTTTAAAATATGCTTTAAAGCAAATTGGCAATATGTATTATGGTATATAGTCTTCAACTCAGTAATGTTCTATGAATAAATATTAAGGAAATAATCTACTAACCAGGTTAATTAATATGTACAAGTATGATAAATAACATTATTTACAATGATAAAAAGAAAATCCTGGAGTCATTCTTTATGTCTCATAATAAGAAAATGGAACATTTAAAAAATAAGTCTTCCAGAAAAGTTTCTAAATCTGAGGAAAGTCTTTAAGACATATGGTTAAGTGAAAAAAGAAGGCTTAAAGAGTATATATATACATATATATATCTATATATATAT
>NW_022900950.1:64185487-64193583 GCF_012274545.1 Fukomys damarensis | reverse complement strand
TATTTCAAAGTTGATTGGAAAAAAAGCTTTAAAATGTTTCTTGTCTGTTTCCACATTTATTAACGTGGAGTTGTATTATCTGTGTAGTAAGAAAAAAATTCATTTAATTTTGATGTGAAAAGCAGGACAAAGTATATCAAAATGTTAATAGTGGTTCTGTTTAACCAACGGGACCATGTAAAGTGGTTCAATACTATTTTTCCCCTTTTCTGGGAGGGGTTGAGACAGGGTCTCACTATGTAGTTGAGACTGACCTAGAACTTACTATGTAGCCCAGATTGGTCTCTAATTCACAGCAATCCTCCTGCCTCAGCCTTCAGAGTGCTGGGATTACAGGCATGCGCCACCATGCCTGGCTCTCCCCATTTTCTTTTTACAGAGAGTATGGTTACCTTTCATGGGAAGGAATAGTGCCCTGTGCATGAGTAACGTCTTTGCTGCTGTAGCTTTCTCTTTGTTCATCAATCCCCGTAAGAGGAGTTATGTGAGGATTTATTTTGGAGGGTATTTATTATGTATTGATCTGCAAAACACTAACGCTGCAGTTTGATTATCTGCTGTAGATTTTAATGAAAAGCTATACTGGGAGAAAAGAATGAAGCCCCTGAGTTAAAGAGGCTTTAACGAATGAGCGGGTCTTGGTGCCAGCATCCTTTTTCACAAAAAGGTTTGCTTCTCTTCCAGAGCATGTCTTGGGACCATCACACCCGAGGCTGGGTGATCTGACTACCTGGAATACTTGTGAAAAGAAAGAGAATACTCAGTCTCATTCTTTTTAAACCGATAGGTACTAAATTTTTTTTTCTCACTTGTGTCTTTCAGTTTGAGGGGTCTTACCTTTGAGTAGAATAGGAGAGTAAGAAGTTCCTTTACATACAAGTAGAAGAATGCCTGTCTTATTGTTGTTTTTCCGTTAAGAAATGAAAAGGAAAACTTGATCTCGCCAAGCTGTACTATTACTTTGTTTCCTTCTAAAATAGGCATCAACTGTTAAATGTCTTAATTTTAGAATACCAACATTTGCTTTATACTCTCCTCTTACTAATTTGTACTGTGTAACTCGGGTGAAACAAACTTGACAATAGTTTTGTTTGCATGCCTAGATTATTTAACCTGAGCATTCAAATTCAAGAAGGCAGTAGGCATGCTTATATATTACACAGACAATATTATGGATAAAAATATCTTACTTACCTGTAAAAACATTGTACAAGGAAGTCAAAGTCTAAGAAGTGTGTGTGTGTTTTTATGACAGACACAAAAATAGATATGGTGAAAGAATGATTTGCAATTGACAAAATAGTCCAGAGCCCTTGTATCTAACAGCAATTACTGATATACAATCCCACTATGCCTGTTAAGAAATATTTGGACAAACATTTTATAAAACTAAGTTATTTCAAATGTGAAAATTACATAGGGAAAGCATGTCAAAGTATCAGTCTGACTGCACTGCCCTCTAGTCAGCAAATAACAGAAAAAGTCAATGTCACTGCCTCATTAAATTGCCATAGTAACTTTCCCTTTTGCAGCTTCTATATTTTCTCCTTAATTATTCTTTATTATGAAGAGATATCTTCATATTTAAGTGTTATAACATTTATAAAATGAAATATAAATATATTTATATTTTAGTGGTAGAAGATAACACTAAAAATCAACGTAGCCAGAGCAAAGGGAAATAAAATTTAAAAGGCCAACCTTTATTCCACTTTGAACAAGTTTGTGAATGTCCAAATAAGGCTCCTTGAATATTTCTCCTTCAGGGGTGAGTATCTTCACGTAGCCTTCCTTTTCTAGGATGAAGAGCCGGTGTGAGCCATCCCCACAGTGCACGGCCCCAACAGGCTGCCGTAGCCCGCTCACAACCTCCTGGACGCAGAAGCAGTTGTGTTTGTGTTTTCTAAACAAATTAAAGAAAACCAGTAAGTTTTTCTTGAGATGAAGTAGGACAAGGACGCCCTCAGCATCCTTTTCAAACTGTATTTCCCCTAGAGTCATTGGTTTTGAGAATCAAGAAGTATTGCTAAAGCATCATAATGAGTCTTTTCAGTGATTCATTTAAACTCTTTTCAATGGAAAAAAATAAAACAGCCTTCTGTCAGAAAGTAAAAGTGAGAGCCCAAACATGTATATGTTTTAAATTTTCATAAGCTCATTATCTCATCTTTCAGTAACTGTAATTAAAACTAGCTTTTACTCACAATAATGACACCTGACAAGAAGGCACTCAGAAAGTTCTAAGATCTAAAACAATATAAAAAGGTTGACTTCTCTTCTGGAGCACATCTTATCTGATATGCCAGTAACAGTAGTGTAGAGTATTTCCACAGCACCATAAGCTAACAACAATAATAAAATTCAAGTTTAAAACCATACCCATAAAATTCAGATGAGTCACAGGGAAACCAAGCTCATAACATGGAGTTAGTAGTCTGAGTATTCAAAATATTTAAGTGATGGTTGTAGAGAAGCAGAGTACCAAAAAGAAAATTAATAAAGCACCTGGAGGACTTAGCTCCTGAAGGTAACACAGATAAATGAATCACTGTCAAAACCACAGATTTGTCATTTTTTAAGATTAAAGGGTATTTAGCGGTATGGACCTGCTGATCTCTTCCACTTTGTCATATTCTTCCATCTGGTCCAAGGAGTTAGATGCTGGCCCTCTCATTTGTTTTCTTGGAAAATCTGGAAAGCACAACCCGCCATCTTTTCTTACGTAGTAAGAGCAAAACTCATCAGCAGTTGTTTGAAGGAAACCTTTTTCAAAAGTAAAAAGATTCATTAGAAGCATTTAGTGTCCTAGCAGAATCATCTCAGTCCAAAGATATAATATGAAAATATTACTTTAAGGAATATAATTTTAAGGAATTATGTTAATATTCTAGGAAAATCCTAGGCTAAAATAAAAAGAAAGGAAAAAAAAATGTGTATGAGGGGTGGGATTCCTATTTTTTTTCCTCTAATCAAAATTTTAAAATGGCAGTAACAGTGAGGTAATCTTAAATAGGACACACTTGAGTAAATACTGAATAGTTTTTCTGGTGTGAACAACTAAAAGTGTAAATGAGGTTCAAATGGCATAACTGATAGTGTGAAATAGGAAGAAAATGGCTAACAGGAAAGTGGGGTGGGGAAGGGGAAAGAAAATCAGTGAAAAGAAAAGAATTGTGCTGGGTATTTTAAAGTCTTGTGTAGAATACCTATAACACACATCCAGCATTAACCTTGGTCTTCATTTCCTCTTTTCAAGCTTCCTCAGCGGATGTATATTATACTTGTGAGCTTACCTCATCACTAATTAGCATTTTTTGCTACAGTACTAAATTACTTCCAGAAAAGAATAAATTAGAATCAAGAAAGATGACAGGCAATCAGGTGCCAGTTTGGATGTTTTCACAAGTCTTACAATAGTGCCACTTGCACATTATTAAGTAATAAGTCAAATGGATATCGCCATGATAAATGACTGACTCACTGTGCAATATTCAAGCAGTGAATTCATGCTACTAAGAAAGCTTCTAGTTTCAAATGCATAGGTACCTTTTCCCCACACTTTACTGACAGGTGATAATAATTATTTTGTAATACAGAAATTATATTTAAATCACACCACCTCTCTTCTTAGAGAAAAGTTCACATACTACCCAGCCAAAGCAAAAATACAAAACAGACTGATGTAATGGGATGTAAAAAAAAAAAAGACGCTTTTTCTTTTCTTACATATTAAAAATTTTTATCAAATAGTCACGGCTATCTTTGAATACAAAAGAAAGACTTCATAAAAAAGTATTGATATTACTCTTACAATCAAGTTACAAGGTACTGGCTTTTCATGCATATTAATAACACTTCCATATTTTGATGACTTCTGTTCTCAAAATATGTTACCAGAGGTTCTAAATTACTGTACTGCTTCTGGTTTCACACCTTTACATTTAAAATTTTGATTTTTATCTACCAAATTAGATGATCATACCCTCTATTAATTTTGTGGCAAAGTTACTATGTAACCTAAGTTTAGAAGCTGTATAGCAGATTCATTCAGGCTTAGCATGTATTTCTGAGAACAAGACTTTGGCATCAGCCACATGAGGCTTACCGATGATGAAAGAAAGACACTTAGGGTTCATTTTTGTGAGCTTGACCTAGGTCTCTTCGAACCCAAAACCAACCTTAGGATGTGAGGGTCTCAGGTAGTTAAGAGCTTGATGTACACTTTGACCTAACTTTTGAGGGAAATCATGTCACCAGCCTTAAATTTCTGAGAAAGATTCTTCCAGAGAAATTTCCAATTAGGCTATTAAGAAAGATACTGCCTTTGAAGCAGGCAAGGAAGAACCAATATGCTAGGGAGGGTATTATACCCTGTGGCTGAGGGCAAGAGACTCCAGGGGAGGGACAAGCCACTGCCAGATTATCTCTCTTTGGAAAATTCAAGCATTAGAAATTGGGAAGAATGAAGACCACAGTAGCATTTATTCATTTTCAGCAGTCTGCTGCTAGCAAAAGATAACTTTTTCCCTCTCAAGACAGTGAGGGACTCAGATGAGAGCTGCCCAATACTGTCAAACTAAAAAGGAAAACTGAAATGCTGAATCCAACTTTTTGCAAAGCCTTGAACTAGCTTTATTTTGGAGAGAAATACACATGCACATACATTTACCCCATCTTTGAAGTATTTGCCATTAGGCAGTGAAATATTCATGCCAATGTTAGGCATGCAGGAAGACTGTCATGCTGTGTGTGTGTGTGTGTGTGTGTGTGTATTTGAATGTGTCAGTGAAGAATGCTATTTTAACATAGTGTTTGTCTACAGGGTCACGGAAAGATAGAAAGATGCAATTCATAAGAAAATTCAAGTTTGCTTAAAAAGAAACCATGTATATATCCCAGATTACAGTCAGCAAACTATCTAAAAGGGAAACAGATGAACAGGGCTGGTGGTGGCTGATTCCATTTTATAAGGACTTATTAGCCAGGGATAAATACAAGGAAATGAAAAAACATTTTCAAATGGAGTATCTTAAGATTAAAGAGTGCCTATTCTTAAATGTTGTGGCTCCAGAGGTACTATGCTCTTAGCAAATTAAAGGATAATATAGAATGTTAACAGTACATTTCTCCTAATATCTAAGAAAAACTAGGCAAAGTGAAAAAGTATGAAGGAAGGAGCCAGTTCATGAAGGTTTTACATAAAAATATGGGCTGTTTTTAGTGATGATGTATGAATTGAAGCATCTAATACTTTCTCTATTAATACTTTGCCTTAAATGATCTGATTTTGATGAATGAGGACATACTTTGTTGTAAAGAACAAAATGGTTTTGGATACAGGGCACTGGTTAACATTTACTGCAAGGGAAGATATAATTTACCCAATGGTACCCTGATACATATTTCACTGAAGGAACATGCTTAGCTTATCCTGGCCAGTTCTGCTGTTGATGGACATACACCGAGTCTTCCAGATCGTTTTTTTTAAAAACTCCAGGTACTTTATCAAATATTCTGGGCCAGTAACCATTCTCTCAGATAGTGAATTCAGTCCTGCTATAGCATGGAACACCCTGTAAAATACTGACACATAAAACAAATACTCCCTGTGGAGTACTCTTGAGTTCTAACTTTTTGTCTCAGCATGGATTCAAGGGAGGTTATTTTTCTTCATTATATGTGCATTCATCACGATAAAGAAAGGAAGAAAAAGAGCTCCCGATTCCCTGGCAGGAAAGCCCACACTAAAGAGCATACTCCAGTAGACATCGTAGATTTTCTTGTGTCTGGCAAACCCCACTGGTTTTCTCTCCTTGGGACTAATAAGACACATATGTAAGGTATCTGATGGAGCTAGGAGCAGCTGTGGACTGGAAAACTCAACGGATTCAAACCCTTGACCTTGGCCTCATTAGCAACAGGATTAAACCATTTGTACTAATTGTGTGCAGACCTTTCACACTATAATAACCTGCTACTGAGTAGATGACCTAGGGTGATAAAGTCACTACGATAACAGGTATAAAGAAAGAAGTCAAATGTCCATCGACATGCCCTTCACAGTGTATAACGCCATCTTTTGGAGAATAGCAAATTATCATTCTTGCAGAAAAGACTTGCAAAGGTGAGCAAACATTCTTTGTTTTTCAAATTTGTAAAGGGGGCCGGGTGTGGTGGCACACACCTGTAATCCCAGCACTTGGGAGGCTGAGGCAGGAGGATTGCTGTGAGTTCAAGACCAGCCTGGGCTACATGGTGAGTTCCAGGAGTGTCTCAACTACATAGAGAGACCCTGTCTCAAAGAAACCAAACAAAAACAAATTTGTAAAGGAGGAGGGGAGGAGAGGGTGAAGGGAGGGCAGGGACAAGGGGAAAATATGAGAACTAAGACCTACCATGTAGAGGTACAAGGTCCCAATAATGAATGTAACTGTACTGTATACCCAGAATGTACCAATAAACTGAGGGAAAAAAAAAACAAATATAATTTTGGCAGTTTTAGAAATTTTAAGAATCATTACCCTGGAGAGTATTATGATTAATAAAACTCTAGGGTATGCTTGCTTATATTGCTTTTTAATTTATTTTCCCTTATTTCCAAAAACAAATTGACCATGACTATTTCTGAAGTGAAATTTGTACAATGAGCTATCTTTGCAGTTATATGAATATTCTAAGATGGTCATGCTTTCTTTAAGTCATGAAGGTAAGGCAAAGGGTTAGTTTATGCCTTTATTCTTCATTGTTAGGCAATAAGGGAAAAATAAAGATGTGTCTGAATTTACTTTCTCTCCCCTAATCTCTTTTAGCATTTTCCTTATTGTAGCAAAATGCATTCCTTGGGGTAGCTTTCTCCTTAAGTTTTTGAGCTGTAGAAAGATTAAGGCAATTAATGAGGAGGGTTGTGCTTTGTTGACTAGATTTTTCTATACAAAAGAGCCCCAAAGAAGCTGTTTTCCACAATCTTGAACTTTAGGGAAATGTGAACCATGTCACTAAATACACCGAAGAAGGTGAAAGGACTACAAATTTGCCTTTTAGCCATTTCTAAAAACTCATGATTGGAAAACCTGGACATTTCTGTGTTTGCCAGCAGGAGCTGAAGGAAGGATTCTCATCTTACTTATTCCACTTTAAGAAATGGTAACCTATGTGCCAATGCTCAGTCTAGCTAATCGATCAATTGACATTAAGTGAGTCAGAGTGTGTTATTACAGCTCACTTGTGGACAGGTATTTAAAATGATGATTAGCATGTGGCATAGGAAGGAATAGCCCCCTGTGCTTGTTGTTTAGGTCTTTCCAATTCTCTGGAAAGCAATCTGACTGCTACCTTCACCAAGAGTGGGGCTTTCTTCTGGTTATATTTCAAGGCAGCCTGGGTGGCCCCCAAAAGCACTTCACATCTTGATGCACTTCAGCAGATTTACATATACACAAACTCTGTAGAAAAATAAATTTGTCATTCGTCACTACAAATGTTAATCTGGGGAGGGAGGTGTGTGCAGTTTTTGGATGTTAAAATAACTTTAAATATATAAAGACTCCCACCGATGCGTCTGCAAATTTAGCATGTTGTATTTCTCTAAAGGAGATAAAGGAAAATGAAAATTCTAAGTGTTGATATCACTTTCAGCTTAGGGTCATAAAGGCAAACCTTCAAGACTTGAAGTCTGCAGCTAACCTTTACGGTTTTTAATCTGTTAACGCCTCTCTGGGGCCATCTAGGCAACTGTGACCTACTCCACTTTTCTTTGGGGAATGTGATAAAGAGGAAGAATCTGCTGGCTTCAGAAAAGTCTTAGGAACATGGCTGAGGATTATAAAGACAACAGCATTATTTCTACATTAAATGGGTACATGCTGTGCTGTACACAGAGGGAGCAAGCAACCCTAGAGAACTGCTCCTTTATGTTATTAAGAGTTCTATTAAAAAAATACAAAAATCTTTTCTGGCTTGGAAAAGAGGCAAAATGTGGATAGCAGTTTAAAAAATGATCTATGCATCCTACAGTTCTTTAGACATATCTTTTTCCTTATATACCATTTAGTTTTTTGGGTTTTTTTGGTTTGGCTTTTTTTTTTTTTTTTTTTTTT
>NW_022900950.1:64178271-64185314 GCF_012274545.1 Fukomys damarensis | reverse complement strand
TTTTTTTTTTTTTTTTTTTTGAGACATGGTCTCAATTTTCAGTCCAGGATGGCCTCGAACTCGTGATGATCCTCCTGCCTCAGCCTGCAAAATTACCAGTTTTATAAACTGCTAACTTCAGTAGAATTGTATGTGACTGTGCCTAGCTAAACAGACACTGTATCATCAAATTCTTTGATTCCGCCAGGCTGACTTCCAATTAAAACAACAACCACCGGAATTTACAAACTTTTGATGATAAAATGAATCAATGCCTAAGAATCTATGTCTGTTAAGGCCTGAAATATAATTGTGACCAGGTGTCTTTGTGATACTGTGTACCTAAGAACTTCTGTATCTATCCTATTGCCTTCTCGTTTTGTAATTTTGAATAAGGCATTTGACTTCTCCTGAGACTCAGTTTCTCTCATTTGTCCAATGGAGAGAACTCTACTGTTGCTAGTTGGCAGGGTTTTTGAAGAGCAAATAGTCACTTTATGTGAAAGTGCTTTGTAAGATGTTACTTTCTGTGACTCCTAGTTATATTTTATTTAAGAAAAATATCTCGAGTATCAGTGTACATTCTCCATCAAAAACCAGGTGTGTAGAATGGGCTGCCTTCATACAGATGCTGTCTGGTAAAGAAAACTCCAACAAGGAATTTGTGCTAGGTCCAGCCCAGCAGTAGAACATGTGCTTAGAATGTGCAAGGGCCTGGGCTTCATCCCTAGTACCACATTATAAAAGTTTGTACTGGTAACCTTATGTGTATTAAATTTACCACCTGTTTTGTGGACTAACATTCTAATACTTCTTTCACAGCAGTGCAACTTACGACTTTGGAAAAGCTAATTGTGAAGTAAAATGGGATTTTGAAAGGAGATACATTTTATATCTCTTATAGAAGAACACTTCAAAGTAGGTATCTTGTGAGGATATTTATTTAACTTCTGCCTTTTCTTTCGTTACCTGGAATGTGGCTGCGGCAAGTGTAAAAGAGTTCTTTGCAATAGTCTTTGCAGAGGAAGGGAAGCAGTAGATCTCTTTCCACGACTTCTCTCTCAGGTGAGTGGAAAAGGCTCTGAGAATGTGGAGAGCAAAATGCACATTTGACTTCTTCCAATAACTTCTCACATTCTGTGTTGTTGGTAACAGAAAATATCTGAAAGCATTAAGTCAGAAACAAACATCTTTTTAGTTATGTCAAGTTAGATTTGTTTGTATTTTTTTGCAATCATTTTAAGTAGCAAATTCTCCATCAGCCAAGGAAGTTTGCTAAAAAAGAATTACTATGTCACAATCCAGGGTGCCTTTGTAAGTACACAAGTTGTCTTTGGGGCTGGGATAGGAAAACAAAAGTCAGGAATGTATAAAAGTGCTGCTTACTCTCACAAATCAGTCTATGAATCTGTCTTTCAGGTGGTGAAGAACTTAAAAGACAATTACACACGGGTTGTTTAATGCCCTATCGCTGTGTTCTGTTGCAGTGTATCTACAGAATGACATTTAATTTTTTAAAATTCCTAATACCTCTATCCAACTTCATGCAAAACAGTTTTTAAAGACATGGTTTATTTAGGTGAAAAATCTATTTCATTCCTGAAATTCCTTATACGACAGTCTCAAAAATGTACCTGAATAGCATTTTTTAAAATTTCTGTCGATTTTCAATCTATCGACTGGGTGAGGAAAGTTTTCTAAACTGTCTTTCATATTCTACAAAAATACTCTAAACTGAATCAAACATATTTAAGAACAGTCTTTATTATTCATTATATCTTAGCCAGGAAAAACTTCCTAACTAGCTTCTCGGCTACGTTATATGTGTGATTCAACGGAAGAGTTTAATAAAAGTGCTTTTGTATAGTAGTGAATTTTAAAGAAAAAAAAGGCACACTTTTATTATTATTTTTATAATGATACATCTTTTCTTTCAGTAAGGCCAATTTAGGACTTACTGATTCATTGCTAGAGTAGGTCTTGATATCTGATACACATCTAAAAAACTGACATAAGGAACTCTTGATAATTTCAACACAATATTTGGAACATGATGTGCTATAATAAATCAAACACTGATTTTTTTTTATATTAAAAGCATCCCAATGTGAATAAATTATACTTTCCCAATTATGTGACATTTCTACTTACTTTGTTTTTCTTTTGAACTATGTGCTAAAACAAGCATTTTAAGCTCTATATCATTGTTTAAAGCAAATATTTAATTCACAAGTTGAGCTTCCAACTTTAGTAAATCACAGCCTCTAACTTCCAAGATTATGATATCATAGATGATTACCAAAATCTGGATCTGGAGGAGCAAAGTAACAACGACAAAAAAAATCACTGAATAAAAGCATGCTAAAATTTAGGCATTCAGTATTTAAGTCAAAAGGAGTTATGCTATGCCAGGAAAAAAAATGATACTACGTTAGTAGTAACCATACAATATTCAGAAAAATTACTAATCATAGTTATATTTACATTTCATTTTTAACAATTTATTTATATGACAACTGCTTGAATGGTTAAAGTTTTCTAAAAGGAAACATAAACCAGACACTTAGAATTTGCACTCCAAGAATGTTTTAAATATCTTTTATTGTCCATACTCTGGCAGACCTCATCAGGTCTATTCAATATTGCTAGTGCTCAACTCAGTCCTGTTTATCATACAGCAGTCTACTAAACACAGAACAATTGCAAGACACTAAAGCCATCTCTTCCTGCTGGCTAAAAAAAATGGGATTGCAGATACCTCTGGTTTTATGGAGAATATTCATGCTTCTCTTTTTTTTATAGTTGAGACAAAATGATCCCCATATACTCTCCCGCTGCTATCCAGGAAGAGCTTGAATTTTAGTGCCTCAAGAATTTTGTCTTTTACAGTTTTTGGAATGTGTCTTGGCCACAAGTCTCTCATCAAAAGTTTCGGAAATAGGATTCAATAAATTATCTGAAATCAAGTATAATATTATTCTTTTTAAAGTTTCATGCTGTTCCGGCCCAGCAGGATGGTAACATTTTGCTCTGTGTGAGGTCTGCAGTGTAAATACCTATTTGAAGATAGATAGAGCCATCATTCTGGCTTTGGTCTCAATGAACCAATAGTCTTACTGAAGTCAATTAAACCGACTCAACCAAAGCTGCAGCACTGGTTTAGACAGATGAGTACTGGTGTATGCACGGTGATGTTTTTCCTTTCTTTTTCTTTCTTGGTTTTTGCCTGTGTGTCTATGTCCATATAGGTCCTTAACTTTATGTCTGACAGTACAATCAATCTTAAGAAGAAATTGATGCTAATTTCCTGTTTTGATTTTTAAAAACCATTTATACAAAACCATCAAATTACAGTGGTCTAAACTATGTATACTTTGGAAGTCATGTAAAACTTCGAAACATTATTACAGCATGCCTAGTAATGATTGTGGCTGTTGCTGACTAATTTGTAACATCTGGTAGGTCATCCTTTAATCTTTGGCCACATGAAAGTGAAATCCACAGAAAAAAGTTCAGATAAATACTGGAGTACAGAGTAAAGTGTGGCCTATAACTGCAGCTTATCAACAAACAGTAAAATGGGTGACAGAGACCTTCTGTATTTCTCTTTATTTATCAACTAACTAAACAAAGAGGGTAAAAAGGCACCCACGTGGGTTGAATGAAGGGACAAAAGGAGAAAAATACATGACAGTATATTAAGATGTCGCTTTAAAATCACTTGGTACACAAAATGTTATTTCTAAAAATCATATGCCTACAAGGTTGTTCAGCTGTTGTGTAGAACACATGTGTCTCTGGACTATAGTGCTGGATTATGTCATTAAAGAGTTCAGTTTCAATTTTAGGGTAATATGTAAATAGATCATTGTACTAAGGCAGCTGTTAAAGGGACCCTAGGATGAGTTATTTGTTTAGTTGGATGTGTTCAACAATAGCCTTTGTCCCTGAAAGAGCCAGAGCAAACAAATGATTGTAAAAGGGCACACTTGAAAACAATTACTTTTCACCCATTCCTTGACAGCTTTGGCTGTGAAACCACCCAAGGTAGAGTGAACTTCTGTGCCACTGTGGCTTCAAGTTTTAGAAATAAGGATATTTTAGTTGATTGTGGATTCATTTTGGCTAATGGGAATTAGATCTTTTTGGCATACTATATTTGGGAGTTACAAAAAATACTGCTAAGATAATATAGCTTCTTAAATTTTGACAGTACCGACTTGGAATGGTAGTTAATCTTATTACAATATATATTATTAAAATGTCCAAAGAATTAAAATATAAAAATGTAATACAGCACTCAATGCTAGTTTATTAAAAAAAATTTGTTTGTCTGGAAACTGAATTCATTTGCATAGCTGGGCATTTTCAATGTCCTTACCGTTTGTTACTGTCTGTCTAAGAAATTTCTTCCCTGAGGAAAAAGTTGCTACCTTAGTTCCTTGAAAAACTGCAGAAATCTTTCTTGGGAACTTTTTAAAAATTTGTAAACCAACAGGGTCCTTTCAAATTGCCATTATCTCTCCTATATATACATTATGAAATAAGACTCTGACATATATTACAATCCAGGAAGGGCTTATGAGAAAAAGGTAAACCCTGAAGTTTATTATGAAATAACATGCTTTAAAAACTATTAAAACTTGAGAAGTAACATAGGTCAAGAATGTGTATGCACAGCTATATCAAATTTCTGTTTTGAATAATTTGAGTATTGTTGCTTTATAAACCACAGGCAATGGCACCAACAAAGTCTAGGGCACCCAACTTAAATCAGACACATTTTCCAAATGAGTAGGGACTGCTGGAGATTGGAGGCACTTACATCGAAAGGAATGTGGATAGCTAAGGTGGCCAACTGCTTCCTGAGTAATTTCTTTTTTAAAACAAAACTTTAATATCCCTCCTTCTAAGAGTTATAACTCCTCTCTTCAGGGTTGTAAGCCCCACCTCCTTCTGCCTAATAGGTTTAGTTAAGAACAATGTTTTCATTCCACATGTTCCTGTGAGAGGTCAGTACAGCTAGATCATCCCTGTACTTGTAAGCATCCGTGTACTTAGCACAGAGGGACACTCAATGGCAAACATTTCTAAACCTTTCTCTGAATTTCCTGGTTCTTTGGGCTCCGGATAAAACCTTTAAGATCTGAATGTAGCTGAATGCAACTTAATTCAATTATGGCGCTTAATGACATTGTTTTGAATAAAATGCTGGAATATCTGTTCCCTGCATCTCAGACTACTGCTGCATATGGTAAGAATAAAGAGTGAGTTGTAGCTGAAAACCTGCAGCAAGACAGTTTTCACTCATCTGGGAGTTGGACAAATGCTCCCTCAAAAGGCATGAACATTTGGACAGAGCTGGGGACTGAAAGAGAATGATGTTCTCTAGTTTCACCCATTAGTGAACCAACTAACAAATACAATGGTGTTGTTGTTATTCTTTTGCCATAAGCAACAGGACTCTGTGTGTGGGCAGCAGTTTACTGGGGAGGAGGATAAGTCGACCCCTTTTTGTCCTATTGATTTTTTCCTATTTGCATGACTTGAGCAAATTAAATGATGCAATATGGCTTTTTGTTACAAAACAAAGTGAGAGATACCACCCAGACACATATGTTGATTCGTAGGAGCTGTTTACATGAGAATAGAGTGAAATCTACCGTGAACTGAGCATAAAAATTAGATTCAGCCTGGGTATTTTTTTTTTTTTTTAAATGCCTGGGCCAGCAAAACTGAAGCTCAAGTTTTCCAAGTCTCTCAGACCTTGACAACTGCTGTGGGGTAACAGAAGAATTCCTAATGAAACCTAAAATGGGGAAAGGGAGGGAGAGCAAGGACACCTGATTGTTTATTTCATGTGCAGGGATTGTTAATGACGGGACCCAGTCTTTCCTTGGACTAAGCACACATTACAGCATCTCAAGGCAAGAATGATACTGCAAACTCAGAAATAAGCATGTCTCTGCACTGAACCAACACTGTTTGCTTATTTGGTTAAATTTATCAACACACGGGAAATGTAAATGCCACCGTTCTTTAAACAAATTCCTAGAGAAAATTTTCAGAGACAACTCAAAGCTGTACTTTATAATGCTACAAAATGACGGGAGAATCATCTTGGTTTTAGGTGATAAACACATTCCAGGGAAATCTCTGGCCAATTTTTCCAGGTCCTTAACTGTAGGTACCAGGAGTTGCTTTTAGCTGGTTCAGCTATTATAATTCAAGATACCCCCCCCCCGACGGGCTGAGGAGCATAAACCAAGCTTTAACATCCTTCCCGATTCAATCCTCCCAACAGAGCACGTGGAGAAAACTGCACAAATCTTTTTACCCAAGACAAATAAATGGGAAGCCACAGCCACCTTAATTTACAGTTTCACGGCAGCCAGTGCCCGATTCGATCCCGAACACTCAGGGGATCGCCATTCTTGTCAGATATTAACCCAGTCCAGGGTTCACGTGGGTACCACAGAAGAGGCGTCTCTTTTCTGAGACAGGCGAGTTTGCACAGCATAGGGACCGAGGACTCTGGGTGACCCAGAGGAACACACAACGGAATCACGTTACCCCTTTAGAAAAAGTTAGCGGAAGAGCTCCCCCAAGAAGTTTCGCCCTTCGTCCAGCTCCCAGAGACAAGGGGACCCCACCCCCCACCCCCACGGCCGGCGTGCCAAGTTCGCATCCGTGAGGCCGTGAGTGCCTACCTTGTTCTCCAGGCGCCCCAGCCCCGGGCTGTCACTTCGCAGGCAGCAGGACAGCCGAGGATAGAAGCCACCACACGGCATCTCTCCGCCACTCAGCAGCTCCAGCTGGGACATCATCCGCCTGTCCCTCCTTTTCAGGCGCTTTGGGGGGTTCCCGTTTAGGCATCGTCTCCTCCTCACTCCGCTCCCTTCGCTTCTTTCCCCAAACTTAGCATCTCCTTCAAAGAAGCCCAGAGCCACAGCCAGCAGCAGCAGCTTGAAGGACAGCATCTTCAGCATCGCCCGCCGTGAGCAGCAGGGGGGCTCGGGAGGGTGGGGGACCCGCTGCCCACGGGGCCGCTAGGGCGCAGCTCC
>NW_022900950.1:64177711-64178204 GCF_012274545.1 Fukomys damarensis | reverse complement strand
GCAGCTCCCGGAGCAGCTGCGGGGCGCTGGGACCCTCGGGAGGCGGGGGAGGTGGCGGGGGCGAAAATATGTAGAGCGATGCAACTTTGCCCAAATAGAATAAAATAAAGTAAAAGACGAGGCGATGGGTCCAGTGCCTTGGAGGAGACAGAGCAGCCAGATAAAGTTGTGCAGATGACACCGTCCGCGATTGTGCCCGTGTCAGTTGGGTTAGGGGTTTTCCGCTGAGCCTGGGAAGTGGGAGGAGGAGAACGAGTTGGAAGAGGAGAAGAAAGAAGAGGAGACGTTCACAGAGGTTCACTTGTCCCTGCAATGGGAGCTGTTTAGGTGAGACAGTAGCAGGCACAGAGGCAGCGGCGGCAGCAGCGGCGGGGCAGGCGGAGGCTGGGAGGGCTCGGGGCTCTGGAGGATGCTGAGGTCTCCTCTGCCGGCGGCTGCAGCTTCTCACACAGCCTCTCATGTTTCGCTCCCTCTTTTCTTCTTCTTTTTAACT
>NW_022900950.1:64176452-64177608 GCF_012274545.1 Fukomys damarensis | reverse complement strand
TGGGGAGGGGATGGGCACTCCGGGGTGCTGAGGCCGCTGGAGCCTCCAGCCAGGCTCGAGGGCGCATCCCGAAGTCCCGGGGCTGCTTGGAGGTGGCTCGGTCTCCTGCGCGCAGCCACCTCGTGTCGCCTGGGCTGAGGCAGCCAGGAAAAGCAAGAGTGGGCCTGGGAGGTGAGAAAAGGGGGAACTCCTGCTAGGGCTACACTACCTGGCTTCTACTCAACCGAGTGGGTGGGCAAGAGGAAGCTTTTGGACCTGTTAACCCTCGCGCAGCCGCCCCGACAGACACCCCTTGATCTCCAGTGATCCTGGAGACCTGGCTTGGAGGCAAAGTGGAGTGAAGGGTTTGGAGACTTCTGAGAAGGGCCACCCAATCTCGCGGAAAGTGCTGCAGCTACTGAAGTGGCAGAGACCTTTGTGGGTGGCGTAGGGTGGGGAGGCGGCCCGGGAGGAGTTTAATCTACCTGGAGGCTTCACCTGGGTTTGCGCAGTTTGGCGCCTGGAACCCCTTTACCAGGCCCCTGTGCTCCGATCCGAACCCGCCCCACAAATGCCAGTAGGCAAACTCTGGTTCCTTTGACCTAGGTGATCAGAAAGAAGCAGGCTGGGGAATAAACTTTCCTTCTAAATCACCCCCACCACACACACACACACCCCCGGTTGTTAATACGGAGGTTTTAGTTCTGGAGGAAGAATTAGTTGCAGGTGTGTCCAGAAAGACGGTGCCTCTGCCCCCATGTATACAAATACATTAACCTTTCCCCTGGCTAGACGAAGACCGTGTGAAGTCTTTTTAAAACGATGTCCACGTTACCAAGAGCTGTGGCTTGGTGTTTATTGCGTCCCTGAAAATCGGCAAGTGGACAGATCTCTACAGTTGCACAGAAAATGTGCTTTTGCCCGTTTGGGTATTTAACAGGGTAGCCGGTTTCCCGGTGGATGGGTTTTGATGAGGAGATAGGGCAGCTTCCCATTTTGGCAGTGGAGGAATGTTCACCATATTTGGATTTGCTTCACTTCTTGGACACAGCTTCGCAATGCTCATGTGAAAGTTGGTGATGGTTCAGGTGGGTAGCTGATTAAATTAACTTTAAAGTGGTGCCAGTGGCTCTATAAACTCTCTGGGCCGGGATTTACGGGGGGGGGGGGGCTAGGG
>NW_022900950.1:64140049-64176268 GCF_012274545.1 Fukomys damarensis | reverse complement strand
GCTAGGGTTTTACCGAAGAAGTGAACAAATTAGAGTGGCTGAGAAGAACCGCCTGGAATGTTTGACCCAGTCCTGAGCTGAAGGTAGGGCCCTAAGTAATACTTCGCATTTCTCCCAGGGGAAGAGCCGGGGGCTGTGGTGTCCTACTTGCACATGACTATAAATGCTCCACAGATTGAGATTCTTTTATCTGCCATTTTTCCTGCTCAGAGGACCTTTTTAATATAAATCACTGTAAGGGCTTCAAGACTTTAGACTGACTTAATATATCTTGAGATGAATCCCATCAAACATTAAATCATTTGCACGATTCCATCTAGTTAGTTTGAAAACCAGGACCTAGGAGCCCCATCTAGAGTGCTTTCCACTATTCTTGCGCTTCCGTGCCAAGTGTTTATTTCACATTAGTGGCTTAGGGACAGCCCTTCCCTATGGATGTATCTCAAGGCAAACAACAGTTAATGTAACTGAAAACTGGTTTTAAAACATTATAGGTTTGTTACAGCCTATGACACAAAGATTTAAGATCTAGAGCATTTATAAAAGATGACTGAAGCAAGATGTGATCTTTCTTTCTTTTCCTTTTCCAGACTCGGGAGGAAATCCACAGTCTTCCTACTAAATCACATACCCAGTCCTTTTTATGCTTTATTTTTAAGACATGGTTTCACTAAGTCACCACATTGCCCAGGCTCAAATTTATGATCCTCCTGCTTCAGCCTCCCAAAGTACTGGGACACAGGGGAGCTAGAATTTTTCCTGTCTTCTGATCACAGAAGTAAAATAACTGCATCACTTATGAGATAGCTTAGCTTATTCTTAGTGCCACTGATAAAGTTCCCAAATAGTCATTAAGAAGTGTGTAATAGTCATTACACAAGTGAACTAACTTCTGATACTTTTTTTTTCCCCAGAGGGAAAATTGCAGACCTCACCCACAGCCTGGACAGCATAGTTTCTTGCAATGAAGAATCAACACTGGGTTATTTCCAAAGATTAAATCTTGAAAGCCCACTGGGAGGCTGCAGCAGGAGGGCAGAGATGTCCACACACTTGCACATGAAAACTAGTCTTCCACTAGGAAATCTTCCTCTTCAGCTAAGGCCCTGGAAGTAGTGAAGAGAAAGGGCCCCTTTCTGACCAAGCTCATAGGGATGTATCAAACAGGGTCTATTTCTGCAAGAAACAGAGCTTCACAGGGCAGCCAGATCATCATTTGTCGCTCATGTCACCCTGCTGGGTCTGTCACCTCTGTGTGGGTGAGGCCCAGCCCAGAGCTCCTGATGTGGAAGCGGAAATGCTGCCCTGCTTCACTCACGAAGCGGTGTGTACTGTGTGTTGCCGTGGCCACCCCAAGGATGTGGCTCCTTCCTCTAATCTGTCCTGAGTCACCTTGTATGGGCCAAGGCCAGTATTGACTGTCCCACCCTGTTCCCCACTCCTGTCCAGAGTTATTGTCCCCACTTTGGTTGAATTAAAAATTCCCGTGAACTAATTATATTTAATGTCAAAGATGAAATATTTTATCAAAGTTTTAGATAATTTTATAGATGAAAATAAAAATATTACCATTTATGTGAAGTGTATATGTATATATAAATTGTGTGTGTGTGTGTGTGTGTGTATGTGTGTATAGTTGGATATACATTTCTATGTATCAGAAGTTAGAACAACCTTAAAAAATAAAAGAAGTCAGGACAATTTAAATTTGGTAAGTGTTTAAAATAAAAAAAGCTCTTATGCGGTTTGGAATCAGTTTTATATATGGATTTCGGGGCTTCACAGAAATATGTACTATTTTATTCCATTTCAACAGATCGCTATGAAGTGCCAATCACTGAACTGAGCGATTTGTATGCAGTTAGGAAAAATGATACGACACCCTGCATCTACCTAGTAATCTAGTAAGGTGGACAGATGATAAGGTCCCAAATAGAATTGCAGCTGTAAAATATGACCAGAACTATGAGAGAGATGCCAAGATGGAGAATAACAAAGCAGATCTATTTCCGATTGTGTGACTGGTAATAACCTCAAGTGAAACCCGAGAAGTGAGTTGGAAGGAGTTTGTGAAATGAGTCCACTCCACCATTTAAAGTATAGAAGCATTTGAGTTCAGAATAAAATTTGATAAGTTAATGGGAAAGTATAAATTAAATCTGGTAACAAGGAAAAGAGAGGCCAGTGGCCAAATCCATAGTGTTTTAGTTTGTAAACCGCAAGGAACTAATGATGTTACATTTGTGTGTTTGTCATTTGCTTTTGCAAGTGTCCTTCTTTCCTCCCTCATCTTCATCCATCTTTGTCTCTTCCTTTAAGTCCTGGCTCACCTCTCATTCTTTTCTAGGAATTTTTCTAGTTGGAACACCCCTTCAGCCATGGCTCTTCATTTGAGAAACATGTATGTACTGTGTTTATTTTCATATGTGCATTGTTGACAACATTGGTTTTCATTCTCCCATATGTGAGTTGAGTACCCATGGGGTTGTAAACTCCACGAAGGCAGGAATTACGTTTCCTTCTTTGGTCTGGCTAAGTCTAGTTGAGACTCCCGGTACGGTGGCCAACGTCTCGACAAATGCTGGTGAAGGGGTGATCTTCTTTGCCTTGACACTTTTTAGAGGTTTAAAGCTGAAGAAATATATATATTATAAAAACCTTTAATTGTTAAACAGATGGGAACACCCAGTGTGACGTGCACCATCCAGGAGACCTTCGCACTGCCGTTTGAGGGCTCAGAGCTTGAAGGGCAGCTGACAAACTCAAAGAACAAATACACATCTTTTAAAAATTAAAGATTGGTTGTAATTTTAGCATACTCACACAATCGCCTGCCTGCTGAAAGGAGTTTATCCATAGTTCTTCAGTTTTTCTTTCCAAACTCAGCACTTGCTGTGTGCCAGACTGTGCTCTGGGTGCTGGGGATATAGTGGTGAACAACACTTCCCTCATGGAGCTAGTTTTCCTGGAGGGGCCCTACCGAGTGTGTCAGATGTCAGTGCTATCAGAAGAGGAATTGGGTTGGGTGAAATACAGTGGCACCTCAGTACTTGTTTATTCTAGGACATGCAATGAGCACCAAAAATTACAAGAACCAAGCACATTGTTTTGGCCAGAAAAGGTAGTGAGTCAAAGGCATATGATGCTGACAAATTCTAGCTTGCAAGGCAAGTATCAAATGAGTACTAGGACAGAAGTTTTGTGGCAAAATGTGTCAAGTGCCAAGTTCTGTGAGTCTCAAAGCAGTCGTTTGTAAACATTTCCAGGAAAGGTACCTACTGAGTGGATACTTGGGCATACATGAAGTAAGTGAGTGCGCAGATATCTGCAAGCACAGGGAACAGCGAGTCAGGATAAGAAGTATGCTTGGTATGTTCAGGAATTAGCAAAGAGGCACACATGACTGGAACAGGATGGGTGACCAAGAATGAGAGCAGAGAAGTACCCAGGGCCCAGATTGTGTAGGATCTTGAAAGGTATTCTATGGATTTAAGCTTTCACTCTGACTGAGGTTGTTTTCAGTTAGGGGTCCTCTGGCTAGCCTGTAAACTGTTAACTATTGTCACAGAATGAGTTAAGTGGAAGGAATTGGTTAAATGGGTAACAAGAGGCATGACAGGCAGCTGCTCCTATCCCTAGTTTCTAGGGAGCCAGAAAAATTGAAGAAGGTACAATCAGAAGCTCCTGGTGAGCCCTTGAGGAACTGTGGAGACACTTGCTGTCCAGTTGCTCTGGTCCCTGAGGTGCTGACATGGAGTTAATGGGAGGAGACCTGGGAGAAAGTTGGGTGCTAGAACCACGTGAGACAAATACCTTGAACTAGATGGCTGGAAACAACAGAAATTTGCTGTCTTATAGGTGTGAAATTAAAAACCTAAAATTAGGTATTTTTTTTTCCCTGAGGGATAGAAGGGAAACTATGTGGGCCTTTCTTCTAGCTTCTAGAAGCTGCCACCATTCTTTCCCTTGCTATGTAGGTAGTGTTCTCTCCGCCTTTCCTGTGTGTGTGTCCACCTTCATGTACAAATTTACCCTTGTTGTAAGGACAACAGCCATATTAGGATGCACCCTAATGACTTCCTCTTAATTAGCTGCAAAGCCCCTATTTCTAAATAAGTTTAAATCCACAGATACTGGCAGTTAGGAGATCAACGTCATCTTTAACACAAACGAAGAGGTTAGACAGGCATACTAAGGTGAGGGCAAGGAGCAGGTCACTTCTCTCTTCTTTTTGCCATCTAGCCCTTTTATAATGTTTTCTTAAGCCAGGCGTTTCTTCTTAGTACTGCTTTGGCTACATCCTGCAGATTTTGAAATGTTTTCTCTTCATCTTTGTTCATTTGAGGTACTTTCTAACTCCCTCTTGAGTTCTTTGACCCATAGGTTATTGAGAGATCTTACTTAGCTTCCAAATAATTGGGGACTTTTTCTGAAAACTTGCTGTCATTGATTCCAAACCAATGCCACTGTTATTAGGGTGTTATCTTAGTCATCAACAGAGCTCTGGAGACTCGAGAACCCACCTAAGATGTGGGCCTGGACTTTCAAAAGAGGCTACCTTGATATTGGCAGGTCACAGAGCCTGGACCTGTAGCCAGGTGTGTGATTGCTACTGATACAAGCTCAGTCGTTTCAGACATGACTAAAAGCCAACTCTAAGGCTGTCTGGAAGGAAACTCAGGAAGGTGCCATCTGCTGTTCTAGGGGTTTTTTATCTAGCAATAAATGTTTTTAGTTAAATAAGTATATGTAATGTGTGTAGAATCATGAATAAGATATAAATAATATGTAGTATCCAAATGTTTTTATAATGAATTAATTATAAACTAAGTATAATGAATTATGAATGAATCAACTCTAAACAATTAAATTGCATCCATTATAGAACTGTATACAGCTACAATTTTCTTTACTAAATATCAGTTTCCCATAACACCTGAATCACCCACAGTACTGTCAATTTTGAAGACATTTTCCTTAAATGGAATTGGAGAGTAAGTTAATGGGACCAGAGAGTGTTCAGAAATAGCACCAAGTCACAAAAGAGTGGAAAACAGTCTCCATCATGAAATTACCCCATAAACAGAATGATCACAGCTGAGATGACTTAGTAATTAATGGTTTTATCTACAGAACAAACTCATTTGTATCTCAACACTATGTAAATGACATGAGAAAGTATAATACCTTACCTATGTAAACAGCTAATAAAATATGGAAAACAGGATAAGTTCACAGACTTGAAGCCCACATCACTATAAATTGATTAGTTTCATGTGTATTAGGTGTTTTGGAAACTCAAGATTAATTTTCTGACTTGGACTCATTAAGATCACCCTGTAGAAAAGTTTAACTCCTCCATGAATATCTATTTATCAATTAGCTAAATGTGTGGCAACTAAGCCGCCAGAACAGATTATGTCAATGAGGATTTATTTATGATTGAATGAAACTGATTTTTGCATACTAGACCTTCATTTCTAGATGTTTTTAATTCTAGGATAATGTAAAACTATTAAGGCTTGTTTATTCAAAACAGGCTACCTTAATCAAGATAACTAATCCTCAAAGATACTAAGCTGCACTCAATTTTGGAAATTTGACGATCTAGCAAAACATGAAATGGGAAAGATAAGTATAAAACAAATCTAGTTAGATCAAATAAAAATATGTTGTCATTTAAACATTGTCAAATAAACATTTAAAGTATCACCTAGAAATAATTGTTCTGAAGAAAATGCTATATTATAAAAGTATTTTGTAGCTTAAAATGTGGATTTGCAAGTGTACTTGGCTATTTGGTCTGGAAGGGGACATACTTTTCTGAACACGTGCTCTGACAAACTGAAACAAAAAAAACTTAGCCTTTAAAATTTTGGACCAAAGAAATTGTTAAATTTATGGCAACACAATGTCAGATTTCATATAATATGATATAATTTAAATTTACTTGTATGATGTGGTTCAAGATAAGAAATTCTGCCTTATTCTAAAATCCATGAATTACACATATATTTTTTTTTTATTTTCAAAATGTGTGGTTTACTTATAAAGAAATTCTTGTTATTTTGTTGGAAAGAGGTCAAAATTTTATGTTCTGCCCAAGGGCATGAAATTCTGCAAACAGTTGCATTTATTAATGGTTGCAAGCACCTGGGAATTTTTTAGACATTACAGATTATTTTATATGCATAAATTCAGAATAAATGTTGAATATATGGAAAGGTTTTCTAACTTTAAAATCTATTTGTGTTTCACAAGACCAGAAATTTTTTGAGAGTCAAACTTTTGGCATTTGTCTTTGTTTACCTTACCTTATATGTGGGGATTTTTTCTATTTAAAATATCAGAAAAAAATATATCTGCAGACGAGGTAGCTCTCAATGTGTATTTGGATAGTTATAAATTATCCTCCATCAGGATTCCATATCCTTTAAAACACATTTTTTTTTCTTTAGGGATGAAGAATTGCATTGTGAGTTTTTCCATGTGAGTATAAACCAAAAATATATTGAGCCAGATTTTATTTTCCTTGTATTTGTATAAAATTGTAAGAATGTTTGGGAAAATGGGTCACAAACAAGGTATATGTTACACTAATACCAGAGCAAAGCTCCTCTGTTGTCCTTTTGATAAAATCCATTCAGAGTAGAGATCTGATTTCATAATAATTACCAACTCAAAAGCACAATTCATTTGTAATGAATACTGAAAGATTTTAAGTTTTATATTGAAATTTTTAAAAACAGTACTGTCAATTAAAAGATATGATTCGAGGAAAAATACTAAAAATAATTGTGTCCTAATTACCATATATACATTGTTTATTGCTTTTAAAAAATAGCTTAAAATGATTAGTAAGCACCTGCAGAAGAATAATTTTATTTGCTTCTTGAAAAAAAAATGGGTCTACACATGAGGTTCACCCAAAGCCAGCGCTACATCTGGAGACATGACATAGTGCTGAAACAAAGTCTTTGCTTTCAGCTGGGAGAAAAAGACCTTTCTGAAATGTTCTGATCTTGTGAGGAATGGATGTCAATTTAGTATCTCCTAGAAAGGAGTAGAATGAGATCTTATTTTGAATTTTAGTGCTGCCTTCTCTAAGTTTGTAATCAAGCCTTTTCTCCTTAATATGTTTTCTTCTTTGAAATTGGGATTTTTCTATTTTGTCCTTTTGGGACATAGTGAACTTCTGTTTCTACTGTGTTATTCTTTTATGGCTGATGGGCTCTTTCTGTTGTTGTTTTTCAGTTTCTTCTAAGAACTTTCTCTCTTGAATCTCTTTAATCAATTGTTTTTGTGAAACAAGTTTCTCCAGTGAAAAGTCAGCAGGAAGGACTATACCTGACCTTTTACTATATCCTAGGTATCCATAGGTTTTACAGCTATGACCTCATTTAAATATTTGCAGCAACTACAATGAAACTTTATAGGTAAACAGAAACTCAGTGAGATTATAAAAGTTATTGTGGTCACTTAGCTAGTAAGTCACAGAGCTATGCATAAACACAAACATGTTCAGAGACCAAACTCAATCTGTTTACTATGGTGTTTCCAAAGAGCTGGCTTGTGATGACTGTGATCTTAAACACAGATGTCTCACTATTGCTCTCATGCTCTGGTTATCTGTCTAATACTATATCTTTCTTTTTGCTCTTATTAGTGTATGTCTGTAATACATAATGGTTATGTTCATTACGGAGAAATGGTATATAACATATCTTGATTATTTTCAATCCTTTTACCCTTTTCCCTGATGCCTTCCATCTTCTTTATGATTTCCAAAAAAGACTGTCTTCTTATTTTCCACCATCTTTCCTTTATCTTATTTATTTGTTTATATTTTAGATTTCTAATACAAGAGAAATCATGTGCTATTTAACTTTCTGTGTTTGACTTAGTTTCTTTTTTAAAAAATTTCACTCAACATTAATGGTTGCAAAATCTATCCTTTTTCTTGCAAATGACATGATTTCATTCTTCTTTATGGCTAATGTTCATATACATCTATGAGATACAGACATCTATATGTGTATATATATATATATCTTTATGGCTAATGTTCATATACATCTATGAGATACAGACATCTATATGTGTATATATATATATATATATATATAATTTTCTTTATCCATTCATCTGTTGACAGGCATCTGGCTGTTTTCATGGCTTAGCTGTTGTGCTTGTTTGTTTGTTTTGGTACCAGGAATCAACTCAGGACCTTGCACTTTCAAGGCAGGCAGGGTGCCTCTGAGCTAAATTCTCAGCCCATGACTTAGCAATTGTGATTCCCCATGCTGTAAACATGGACATGCACAGGTCACTACAATCACTATAGTATAACATCTCCAACTCTTTGGGGAATATATCCAGGGGGGCATAGCTGGGCCAGATGAATTTATGATTTTTGTTTTTTGAGGAATCTCATACTTATTTCTATAATGGTAGTAGTTTACATTCCCACCAGCAATGTAAATGTCTTCCTTTTCCTCACATCCTCACCAGCATTTGTTGTTTTTGTGTTCTTGATAACGGCCATTCTGACTGGATTAAGATGGAATCACAGAGTTGTTTTGATTTGCATTTCCCTAATGGCTAAAGATGATGAACATTTTTTTCATGTATTTAATTGGCCATGTGTTTTATTTATTTATTTTTTTTTTAACCAGGGATCAAAATCAGGATCTTGTGCTTGTGAGGCAGGTAGTGGAACCACTGAGCTAAATCCCTGACCCCGTATTTCTCCTTTTCAGAAATGGGTTCATTTTTGTCCATTTATTACTGAGTCATCTATTTTGGGGGGGGTCAATGTTTTTGAGTTTTTTTTTAATATATTATAAATATTAGTCTTCTATCAGAATAGTTGGCAATTTTTCCCCCGATTCTATGGGTTGTCTTTGCACTGCTGATTGCTTTTTTTTTCCTCTCTGCAGAAGTTTTTAATTTGCTATAATCCCATTTTAAAAATTTTGGTACCAGGGATCAAACTCAGGACCTGTCACTTTCAATGCAGGCATGATGCCACTGAGCTAAATCCCAGCCCTATATTGATTCTTGATATTAATTAGTACCTCTGCTATTGAAGCTCTGAGAAAATGAAGAATAATGGAAACAAAGTCTTTGTAGATAGGGAGGGAGGGCTTGAAGGGAGGGAAGGGGAATGGGAAAAAAATAAGAATCAAGATTGACTATGTGAAGGTACAAATTTCCAACCATGAATGTAATTATATTGTATACACTAAATGTACCAATAAAATTAATTTATAAAAAGAAAAAAAAAGCTTAAGCACATAGATATAGGAATGTTGCTTGATGAAGAACCAGAATGTCCTTGCCTGCGCCTACAGCTTTAAGTATTTTCTCCTGCAGTATCTTCTGGGACTTTCAAAGCCTTTTTTTATATATAGGTATTTGGTCAATTTTGATTTGACTATTGTACAGGATAAGAGATAAGGATGTAATATCAATCTTCTGCATGTGGGTAACCAGGTTTCCTAGCATGGTTTGCTAAAGGGATTATCTTTTCTCCGGTGTGTGGGTTGGCCCCTTGTCAAAGGTCAGATGGCAGTAGCTGCATAGATTTGTTTCTCAAACTGACTCCATTTTCCGCATTCATTATGTGCTTTGTAATAAAACCACAAGCCTAATGGTATTTTAAAAAGAAACACACTCATTTTCCCACAATGTCTATGAATTAGAGATACAGACTTGGCTCCACAGACTCTGATTGTTGCTCTACAGGTGTTGGGTGGGCATCAGTTGCAGCCAAGGTGATGCTTGTGAAGGATTCCGTCCTAAGCTCATATGATTGTTGGTAGCACTCAGGTTCATGCAGCTGTAGGATGAAGGATTCTGTTTCTTGTTGGCTGCTATCCAGAGAGATCTTTAGTTGCTTGTTACATATCCCATAGAATAGGCTGGGTCACAACCTGGCAGCTTGCTGCTTCTTCTTCTCCAGCAAAGAATACTCCTTTCAAGATGGCCCTTACAGTCTTACATCATATAGTCATGTGTGTGAAGTCGTGTACATCTCATTCCCTTTGACATATTTAATTGACAAGCCACAGGTCCTGGCCACACTCAATGAAAAAGGATCCCACATATAAATCAGCACCAGGAATGCCAGGAGGTGGGCTTCTTAAGAGTACCCTAATGTCTGCCTGCCACTTCTTCCTACCTGTCAGGGCTCCCTGCTTAACATTTCTGCCGTGCCTATTCTTGTGCCTCATGTTTCTGTTTAAGTTGTTGATCTCTCTTCTTTTTCTGTTTAAGTTGTTGATCTCTCTTCTTTTTCGTGATGTGTCAGTCTCCTCCTGACTTCATACTTTTCATTGTCCTTTTAGATTGGATTTGTCATTTTCAATAGTAGACAATAGTACTTGGGGCTTTTTTTTTTTTTTTTTGCCTTTCACAGTCTTCTTTTTCTTTAAAATTCATTAAGTTTATCAGTACATTTTAGGTATATAATACAGTTACATTCATCATTGGGAATTTGTACCTGTACATGCTTTATCTTGGTTCTTAAATTTTCCCCATTCCCCTGCCCTCTCTTCAAACCCTGCACATTTCCTTATTTACAAAGGCTTTGTTTCCATTTTTTTCTTTTCTAATATTTTTTACTTTCCCTTCTGGGAAGCAATGTGACTTCTTCAAAAAAGGTATAAATGCAAGCATTCGCTTTTACCTTCCTTTTGCTGGCTTGTCAATCCATTCCAATCAGCCTTGTAACTCCAGTGTTCCACTGAAATGGTTCCTGTGAATTCTACCAATGGTTACCATGTCCAAGTATTATAACCAAATAATACTTTTCAGTTCTCATGTTATTTAATGACTCAGCAACATTCAATAAAGTTGAACACTGTGGTTTTAAAATATTCTTTTCGTTTTTTTTTTTCATATCAGGACACACTCCACATTTGTATTCTTCTGACTGCCTCTTCTCAATCTTCCTAGGTAGATTCTCCTTCTTTATAAAACTATTAAGTATTGTGCTGCCTGTGAATTCTGCCCAGGGTCCTCTATTACCCTCATTTACAATGCTCTCTGTCTAGGCAAGCCTTATCTGCTCCTGTGTGACTTGCATTTCTATCACTATGTCAAATAATTCCTAATTTATATATGTAGATCTGCTGTCTCACGGAGCACCAGAATCATAGCTTTTGGATATCTCTACTTTAATATTTCATGAGCATTTCAAATTCAGTATTTTCAAATTTAAATGAACAATCTTCATTCTGTACATCTCCACTTTTGTTGTCTATTTCTCACACAAATAGCACTATTATTTATCAGTTACCTGCTCAAGTCAGAAACCTATGAATGATTCTGATCATTGTTCTTCCTTATTCTCTATTTTTAATCAGTTATCAAATCCTGTTCTTTATACCTTTTAACTAACTAATCTGTGTACTCCTTGTGTACATTGAAACCATATAAATTTAAGTCAGATCACTGGAAACTATTCAACGATTCCCCACCTGGACTATTGTATCTCTCTTAACTTGTCTTTTGTGTATATACCTTTCTTTTTCTAATCCATCTTCTACATTGTAATGAGCAATCTTTTAAAACTATGGACCTAATCAGTTGCTTCCTTGCTTTAAGGAACTCTAATACTCAAGTTCTTTATTGTCCTAATAACATCAAATTCTTCAGCATACCTATAGGGAAAGTCAGATCCATGAGGGCTGAGTCTAGTGTTTTGCTGTTTCTCTAATGCCTTCTAGGTATAATACATAATATGTAGTTGGTACTTCATAAATATTGAATGAATTAATTATAACCATAAGACTCCATGTATTCTGTGCTCTGATTATGTCAATTAGCTTTTGCTGTGTAACAAATCATCTCAAAATGTAATAGTTTAAAATAAAAACTTATTTGCCCATAATTAGGTAGGTTTGATGGTCATTTCTTGTCTGGGCTGTCTTGCTGGGCCTGTAGGATCACCTGGGCACTTGCTGGAGATAGTCTCTCTCATATTGTTATTGGAGTCCTAGGACAGAAGGCTGACTCTTGGAGGTCCCAAAAGACCAGATTCAGCCACTTGCTGTGACAATCCAATTAAGAGAGATGAGTGGTGGTGAAACAGAAAAAAAAATTTTTTTTTTAGTGTGGCTACTCCAGAAAGGAATAGAGCTTTCAGTCCTAAACCCAGTCTTCGGGGTACTGACAATGCCTAAAGGATTTCATAGCGGAAACTAGGGCAGGGGACAAAATAGTTGTATAATTAAGCTGTTTTGTGCCAACTGTACTCTGGTTGAACATTATCTCAAGTCTGGTTCTGTGGGGTCCTACAGGCTCTGGGAAAATTATTATTACTTGGGTGGAGCAATCCAGTTGCAATCATGAGGTGTTTACTTCCTTTTGACTGGTGAAGCATGGAGTAGACAATTTGGTTGGTCATAGGATGACCTTTTGGAGACTTTGGAGAGCAATCTCTGTCTGTTGTAAAGTCATTGCCTACAGGGTTCCCTGATCTTGGAATTTAAAATAAAATGGGGAGGAGAAGTAACTCAAAGTATATATCAGAGGAACAAAATGGAGTCAGTCAAGATAATAACTGGGTCTTTCTTCAGGTTGGAGCAAAGGACAGTTTCAAAGGAACACCTGATACAATATATCTGGCCATTGCAGGCTGGTTGGTTTATCAGGGCCCAGGAGGGGCAGCACATATCTGGTCCACATAGGCTCTCATTCTCCAATGTTATGGCTTGTGTGTAGATGTCTTCTCAAAGCCTCATGCAATCATAGGTGGGGCTATTATCAGAGGTGGCTGGATCTAGAGTGTGTGATGCTGGGATTGATTAATGGTGCAATGCTAGGATCAAGGGTGCTAGGATTAAGGGTGTGAGTGCTACTCACCCTAGGTATCCTGGATGAGGTATAAAGGAAAGAAAGAGCTGTGGTCATTCCTTGCTTGCTTTGCTACCTTCTGCCTGCCGTGAGCTGTTTCTGCTCTGTCTTGTCCCTCTGCCATGTGCCACCCTGCCTTGGAGCCAGCTGACTGGACTGAAACCTCCACAAACTGTGAGCCAAATAAACCTTTCCTCCTTTAATTTTTTGTGTGGAGTATTGTTTCTCAGCAATGAGAAAAGTAACTAAGAGACCCAATAAACTTGTTTAGGCTTGTTCAGAAGTGGTGATGTTAAGGTTCAAAAGTGCAAAATAGGAGTGAAACCTTTTCAAGACATTGCTAACATCGTATCTGGTATTTTCTTATTGATCAAGGCAAGTCACATGGTGAAGGTACCCAAAGGAATGAACAAACTCAGGGCTTGTCTAAAGTCACTTTTCCTTGTTGGGAGAACAAAATACCTGATACTCATAAGGAGGAAAGGATTACTTTGGCTCATGGTTTGCAGAGGTTTCAGTCCATCGTGGCTGGCTCCAAGGCAAAATGCCATGGCACAGGAGCACAGCAGAAGAGAAGCTGCTTGTGGCATGGCAGCAAAGAAACAGAGAGCAGCTGGTGAGGGAGATATACTCTCCTAGGCCACATCAGCAATGACCCCTCTTTTGACGAGAGTCCACCTCTTAAATTCAGGCAAGCTATACCACCTCATACTCCTACCACCTTCCGAAGGGCCTGCCTATGATCACATGAATCTTTAAGGGGGCATTTAGAAATAAAACATAATGTTTTGTCCCCAGCCCCCAAAAGACTCATGCACATCTCTTTACACAAGATACATTTAGTCCATTTCTAACATTTACCAAAGTCCTCACCATTCCAGCATTGCTGAAAAGACCAAATCCAAAGTCTTCTATGAGACTTAAGGCAAACTTAGCTATGAGCCCCTGCAATATCAAAAAGAAGTTGAATACTGTAGACACACAACAGCACAAGATAAATATTCCCACTCCAAAAGGGAGAAATATAGGGAAAAAAACAGTGGGACCAAGGCAAGCAAGACAAACATTAAATCCCACAGTTCCATGTCTAGTGTAATCTGTGATGAGACATGAGTGCCAAAGGACTTGCGTGACTCTAACTCTACAGCACTGCAGGTGTTTGCAATTCTTATGACTTCTTTCTTGGGCTGGCTTTGTTCACTCCTTGCAGCTTTCCTCAGACATTTCATGTACCTGGCATCTCCGACTTTCCACGGCCTCTACTCCACTTTTGGTTTTACCTTCTCAGCTTAGCACACTGCTCTCTCAGGGACACACTTTCTGGCCTCCCAGGTCTTCTGAAAACTAAGTGGAAGTCTTCCTGACCCCGAAACTCTTTAATTCTTCATGTTCATAAAACCAGCATGATGTGGATGATTCTATCTGCTGCCAGCTTGAGCAGTAGTGAGGCTCTTTTGAATATGGCTGTACTGGCCTCTGAGTGCCTGGATGGCTGAGCACTTTGAACTGAATCCTGAGGATAATCAGTGTTCTAAGTTGCTATTCTCTGACTAGGAGCTCTCTGTGTGGGTCTCTCTTCTCAAAGAAATCTTTCACTTTTGCAGCTTCAAACCTGCAAAGGGGTCCTGCTGGTTCCTATGATGCCCTCAAGATCTTTTCTATTGTCCTGTTATAAAATACTTGGCTCTTTTTATTGCTTATCTTTTTAGACACCAAAGTCTCCTTCTGGTAAAAGTGAAAACTTTTTAAATGAATTTTTTGTTCGTGATTTTCAGTGTAAACGTGGCTAAAAGGAGCAAGCAGTAACCATGCTACAGCCTGAATATTGCCTGAAATTTTCTCTTCTACATGAATTGGTCTGCCATCCTTAATCAATCTCCCACAAAGTTTCAGGATACGAGAACAGTGTTGACAAATTTTCTACCAGAGTGTGTGGCCTAGAATCCAACTGTCAATAGATCCTTATCGCCACCTGAAACGTCCAGTGTCTAGCCTGTACCAGCTACAATACTTTCATCATTGTATCTTCTGAGCTTTGACCAGAATCTTCCATCAAGCTCAGATTATGGCATCTTAGAGCTTCTCTAGCCTACATCTCCAAATCTTTCCAAACTCCTCCCATGAATTAGTTCCAAAAGCTGCTAAGCTACGTGGTCAGGCAATGGCCTCACTCTGATACCAAAATCTGTCTTAGTTACCTTATTGCTGGGGGAAAAATACCTGACATCCACAGTGTAAAGGAAGAAAGGTTTAATTTGGTTTACAGTTTGCAACGTTTCAGTCCATCATAAGCTACCGGCCTCCATGGCATGGAAAAGGAGAAGCTGCTCATGGCACGGTGAGAGGGGAAGCAAACACGCATCAAAGGAAGAGGTGGGGACGGCAACGAACCCTTCCAAGCTACTCCCCCAGTGACGAAGCTCTTCTGACCATACCTACCTTCTAACACCAAGCTAGCTATGCCATCCCCATAACCCAATCGCCTTCCAAAGGTCCTGCCTATGATCACATGAAGTTTTAGGGGATATCTATAAATAAAGTTTGATAGGACCATTACCACAACAACCTCCTATGTTACCTTTGTAGCTTCATCTTGATGAAGCCACCCTTTTTTATTTCCACACCAGTCATATAGTTTATTTCCTTTGAGTAAAATTTGTGGGATTATCTACTTGGGTGGTTTGCTGTCCTCCTCCTCTTCTGTCTTAATGAGCCTGTTTCCTCAAGAAAGTGTTAAAATATGTGTCCACATGTGTAAAATGGAATAAAAATAGCAGTGGTTTAAATAAGATTGAGGTTTTTACTCTTTCTAAACTGATATGGTTGTTATGCTCTGAATATCTGCAGAGGCCTGACTTATTTTTACTTCCGTAGAGTTTTCCTTATCTTTTGGATGTCTTATCACCATGATTGCATTCCAGCCTGCAGAAAGTGAGGGATGGAGAGTATTTGCTACAAATTATTTGCATGACTCAATTTAGTTGAAAAAAAGGAGACAGTCTTTGTTATGAATATGTATCGAGGTCAAATACTATTACCGTGGAATAAAGAGAAAACCAATATTGGAGGTCAACTTGCATTACATTCAACTTAAGTTAATTTCTTCTGCAGAAAATTTCCTACAGCCTCATTCAAGATCAGCTCTTCCTTGGGGGATTCCATAGCAGCATTGCATATTTCTCCACAGAGCCCTTTGTTCTTGGCTGTCATCAGTCAACAGCAGTTATTCCTCTTAGCCTGTAGATAGACCAGAGGAAACATTCTTTTTATTTACATCATTATTTTCTTAGTACCTGGAATAATGTCTGGCACAACGTAGGTAATTGGTGCATATTGGTTGTAGAATAACTGTAGGCAGGGCAAGAGCAATTTCATATTGGTCCAGGAGAAAAGAAGATTGGTTGTTTTTATAATTTTATGATTCCAAATTTTAAATGAAGAAAAAGCATGACATTAAAATGAAAACCAAAAGTCAATATTTAGTTAATTGCTAATAAGAAGTTGTTGAAAATAAATGATACTCCATTTCTATTAACTGTAATTAAAAATAATTCTTGGACATGTGGTTTATTAGAACTGAGTATTTCAACAATATAGTTAACAAACCAAACAAAAACATTGTCAAGTAATTTTTCTTTGATCTGTATGAAGTAGAGCTAGCTTCCAAATTGCAGCATAAATCTGAACATTCCAAATTCCCATGTCTTTTGTCAGCAATTTTGTTACAGGTATTAATATTCAGGGAAATTAAAAGCAACTTCCTAATATCTCAAGTCTTTCAAATGTGATCACTATAAAACTCAATGGTAATTATTTTCACTATTTAAAAATGCTTTGAGAAGTATTCTTTCTGTTTTTTTTTTTCAAGGTTCTCTTATTTGAGGAACCAAGAAACTTACAGGTCCATGTAAATTTCTCCCATTTTATTATACTCATGGAGAATTAACATAATAATGTTGAACTAAAAATACATGAACTATAGATTTTTAAAAATTGTCTCTGCCTTAAGGATAAAGTTATTGCTAACCTCATAATATTATGAGTTTGGAAATATTCCTTGTAGTTCACATTTTGGAAGATTTGAAACAGTATAAGTGATACATCTTGAATGTTTGGTAGAATTTCACCATGAAGCCATCTGGTCCTTCTTTTTTTATTGGAAGGTTTTAAAATTACTTCTTCAATCTCTTCATTTGTTGTGTATTCAAGCTCTCCATTTCTTTCCAATTCAATCTTAATAGGTTGCCTTTTTCTAGAAATTTATCCATTTCCTCTTGGTTACCCAGTCTGTTGGCATATAATTGTTTACAACCATCTCTTATGATCCTTTTAATTTCTGAGGCATCTGTTGTAATGTCCCAATTTTTATTTCTGATTTTATTTATTTGAGTCTTCTTTCTTTTTTTCTTAGTCTAACTATGGCTTGATATTTTGTTTACTTTTTCAAAAAATAATTTGGTTTTATTGACTTTTCTATGGTTTTTCTCTTCTCTGTTTGATTTATTTCTGTTCTGATCTTTATTAGTTCCTTCCTTCTTCTAACTTTGGATTTAGTTTGTTTTTTCTAGCTCCTTAAGGAGTAATACTAAACTTTTGATGTAGATCTTTTTAATGTAGACATTCATTGCTATGGACATCTCTCTTAGAATTTATTTTACCATATTTCACAGGCTTTGATATGTTGCATTTCATTGTCAATTATCTCAAGACATTTTAAATTTTTTCTTGTGATTTCTTTTTTTCTTTTTCATTGAGTTTATTGGTATTTTTTAGGTATACAGAACAGTTACATTCATCATGGGGTCTTGTACTTTTACATGACAGATCTTGGTTCTCATTTTTCCCCCTATTCCTGACCTCCCTTCACCCCCCCATCTCTTCTCTATTTACAAAGACATTATTTCCTTTTGTCTTTTCTCATATTTTTTCTTTTCCCTTATTTCCTTTCCCCTACCCTTCCAACTTCCCCTACACCTTTAGCCCTTTTCTTCCTATTTCATGTTATCAATATAATTTGAATCTTATTTATGCTTTTAGTTTTTCATACCAGAGAAACTATTTAGTATTTACATATATGTGTCCTGTTTATTTCACTTAAAAGTATGACCTCAATATGCATCTGTTTTCCTAAAATTGACTCCAGTTTCTCATTGTTTATGGCTGAGTAGTATTCCATTTTATAGAAAAACCACATCTTCTTTATTTAGTCTCCAATTGATGGGCAATTGGGCTGTTTCCAAGTTTTAGCAATTATAAACTGTGCCACTATAAACATGGGCAAATATATATATTGCTGTGGTATGATTCTCTCAATTCTTTTTGGAAGATACCCAATGGAAGGCTAGGAAGGTCAAATGGAATCTCTAATTCTAGTTGGTTGAGTTATCTCCACATTGATTTCCACAGTAGATGCACCAGTCTGAACTCCCACTAACAATGGAGAACAGTTCCTTTCTCCCCACAACCCCACCAGCATTTGTTATTGGTTGATTTCTTGATAGCAGCCATTCTTTCTGGGGTGAGGTGGAATCTCAGTGTTGTTGTTGTCTGCAACTCTTGAATGACCAATGATTTCGAACATTTTTTCATCTATTTATTTGCTGCTTTTACTTCTTTGTATGAGAAATGTCTGTTCATTTCAGATGCCCATTTTTAAATTGGGTCTTTATATTTGGGGGCCTGAACTTTTGAGTTATTTATATATTCTAGATAGTAGTCCTTTGTCTGAGGAGAAGCTGGTAAAAACTTTCCCCACATTGTAGGTTGTCTCTTAGCTCTTTGGTGGTTTCTCTTGAAATGTAGAAACTTTTTAATAAGATGGGATCCCAGTTGCTGATTCTTTGTGCGACTTTCTTTGCTACTGAGGATTTGTTCATATAGTCTTTTCCTATGCCAAGGTTCTACCTAACTTATCTTCCAGCAAGTTTAGTGTTTCTGTTTTAATATTTCGATCTTTAATACACTTGGATTTTAGTTTAGTGCATGGTGAAAGATAGGGATCTAGTTTTAATCTTTGGCAGGTTGAAATCCAGTTTTTCCAACACAGTTTATTCAAGAGGCTATTTTTCCTCCACTGAGGATGGTTGGCTCCTTTGGCAAAGATGAGGTAGCTGAGTTCATCTGGAGTTGTTTCTGTATCTTCTAATCTGTTCCACTGCTCCTCGGGTGTGTTTCTTTGCCAGTACCATGCAGTTTTTATCGCAATGGCTTTCTAGTATAGTTTCAAGTTGAGGATTGTGTTACCCCCTCATGTCTCTGTTACCTAGAATGGTTTTTGCATTATAGGTTTCTTCTTATTCTAAATGAATTTTTGGATTATTTTCTCTAGTTCTGTGAAATATACTGTTGGGATTTAAATTGGGATTGCATGGAATCTGTATAGCAGTTTTGGTAGTGTGGCCATTTTCATTATGTTGATTCTTCCCACCCAGGGGCAAGGAACATCTTTCCATTTTCTTATATCCTCTTTGATCTCTTTTTTCAGAGTGCTGTAGTTTTTAGTGAAGAGGCCTTTTGCTTCCTTTGTTAGATTGATTCCTAGATACTTCATTTTTTGGATGTTATTGTGAAAGGAATTGTTTTCCTAATTTCTCTCTCAGTGAGTCTATTTGTGTACAAGAAGGCTATTGATTTTTGAGTGTTGACTTTGTATCCAGCTACTCTGATGTATCTGTTAATTAAGTCTAGCAGTCTTTTGGAAGAGTTTTTTGGGTCTTCTATATAGAGTATCATATCATTAGCAAATAGTGACAGTTTAACTTCTTTTCCTGTCTTTATTCCTTTTATTTCTTTCTCTTGTCTGATTGCTGTGGCTAATGTTTCTAGAACTATATTGAATGGGAGTAATGATAGTGGACAGTCTTGTCTTGGTCCTGATTTTAGCATGAACATTTTCAGTTTTTGACCATTTAGAATGATGTTGGCTGTTGGTTTTTCATAGATAGCCTTTATCAGGGTGAGATAAAGATCATCTATTCAAATTTTCTGTAGGGTTCTTATCATGAATGGGTGTTGAATCTTGTCAAATGCTTTTTCTACATCTATTGAGATGATCATATGGTTTTTTGTCCTTGACTCTGTTAATATAGTTTTTTGTATTTATTGATTTACGTATGTTGAACCATCCTTGCGTTCCTGGAATAAATCCAACTTGGTCAGGCTGTATGATCTTCTTGATTATCTTCTGTATTCTGTTTGCCAGTATCTTATTGAGGATTTTTGCAGCTATGTTCATTAAGGAGATTGGCCTGTAGTTCTCTTTTTTGGCTGGATTTACCCCTGGTTTTGGAATCAAAGTAATACTTGCTTCCAGGAATGAATTTGGAGGTATGTCTTCTCTTTCAATTTCACTGAAGAATTTAAAGAGTAGTGGCAATAGTTCTTCTCTAAATGTCTTGTAGAATTCAGCAGTGAAGTGTCAGGACCTTAGCTTTTCTTTGTTGGTATATTTTAAATTACATTTTTAATTTCACTGATTGTAATTGGTGTGTTCAGATTTTTTTCAACTTCATTCAACTTTGGTACTTCATAAGTATCTAGAAATCTGTCCATTTTTTTCTGTGTTTTCATTTTATTAAAGCACAAGTTCTCGAAGTAGGTATTGATCACCCTCTGGATTTCTGATGGATCTTTGTGACTTCACTTGTTTCACTCCTAATTGCATGGATCTGAGCCTTTTCTTTCCTTTTTTGACAAGGTTGGCTAAGGTTTTATCAATTTTATTTATTCCTTTGTAAAACTAACTCTTAGATTCATTGATTTTTTTTGTATCATTCTCTTAGTCTCCATTGCATTGATTTCTGTTCTGATCTTTATAATTTCCTCCCTTGTACAAGCTTTGGGTTTTTCTTATTCTTCTTTTTTCTAGGAGCTTAAGATTCATCATTAGGTTGTTTACTTGAGCTCACTTTGTTTTCCTAGTGTGGGCATTAACTGCTATGAACTTTCTACATAGAACTGCTTTCATTGTGTCCCATAGATTCCTGTATGTTCTATTGGCATTATCATTTATTTGTAAAAACTGACTAATTTCTTCTTTAATTTCCCCTGTGACCCAATGATTGTTTAGCAGAGTGTTATTCAATTTCCATGTGAAAGCTCTTACAATTTCTTATGCTACTGATCTCCAGTTTAATTGCACTATGGTCTGATAATACACATGGATAACTTCAGTTCCTTTGCATTTATTTAAACATGTTCTATGAGCTAGTATGTGGTCTATTTTAGAGAATGACCCATCTGCAACTGAAAGAATGTATATTCTGATTTTGTGGAGTGGAACGCTCTGCAGATGTCTATTAAGTCCATTTGTTCAAAAGATTGGTTCTGTTGTAGTATTTTGTTGTTGATTTTTGTCTAGATTATCTGTCACACTATTTGTGAAGTGAGGTATTTAGATCCTCCACTACAATTGTATTAGTGCTTATTTGGTTTTGTATGTTCCTTAATATTTGTTTTGTGCAGTTGGGGGCATTAATATTTGCTGCATATATATTTATGTTTGTCATCTCTTCCTCTCGGATTATTCCCTTTACAAGGATGTAGTGACCTTCTTTGTCTCTCTTAATAAGTTTTCATTTGAAATTTACTTTGTCTGTGAATAAGATAGCTACTGCTGCTTTTTTCCTGGGCTCCTATTGCATGGAGAACTGTTTTCCATCCTTTTACTTTCAGTATATGAGTTTCTTTTTGAACTAGGTATGCTTCTTGTATACAACATATTGCATTTTGCTTCTTAATCCATTTTGCCACTCTATTTCTTTTGGTTGGTGAATTGAGGCCATTAACATTGATGGTTATAACTGATATGTATTGACTTATCACTGTCATGTTGTTGGCTCTTTTTGATTTTTCCCTCTCTTCATTTGGTTTCTTGCCTTGCCTGATTGATTTGCATTGTTAGGCCTCATGGTGTTGTGACCTTCACTATCTTTTTCTAGGATAATGTTTAGAATTGTTTGGTGCTGGTTTGTTATTCATGAAGATTCTCAGGTGTTCTTTGTCAGGGAAATATCTCATTTCCCCATCCATTTTAAAAGAGCATTTTTCAGGATACATCAATCTAGGATGGATGTTGTTTTCTTTTAGGGCTTGAAATATCTCACTCTAGGCTCTCATTGACCTGAGGGTTTGTGTTGAAAGGTTTGCTGTGATTCTGGTGGGCTTCCTTTGCATGTGATTTTTTTCAATTCTCTAACTGCTTGCATGCGGTATTTTGTTCTTCTGTTGGGTTTCCAGGATCTTGACTATTATATGTCTAGGTGTAGGGGTTTTTTTTTGTTTTTTTTTTTTAATCATGGCTAGTTGGGATCCTGTATGCCTCACTTATCTGTATGTCAAATTCTTTTGCTCTGTTTTGGAAGTTTTCTGTCATTAATTCTGTGAAAAGTTTTTTGTTTTTTTTTTTAAATCACTTGTACTTTCTCCTGCTTTTTCTTGGCCTCCTATCAGTCTTATATTATTCTTCTTTGCATCATCTAGGAGCTGTTGAATTGATTTTTCATGGTCCTTTACTATTTTTAAGAGATCTCTCTTTTCATGGTCACTAACTGCCATTCTGTCTTCTATATCTGATATTCTGTCTTCAGATTGGGTCAGTGTCTAGTGTATACTTTCAATAGAGTTTTTTAATCTCCTGGATATTTATTTGAATTTGTTTCATGGATTCCATTTCTTTCCTATGTTGGACATTCATGATTTCCATTTCTTTCCTATGCTGGGCATTCATGGCTTTTTTCATGGTCCTGAACTCATCTATTTTTTTTTTTTTTAAATCTGTTTCAGGTCTAGAGTCTTTAATTATATCTTTCATTGTGCTCACCACCTCTGTAGTTTTCTGGGAAATTATTTGTTTTGAATTTTTCTAGAACTTTTTTGATGTTCTGTTACTTCCTGTGCTGTGACTTCAGGGTGTCCTGGTGGTTGATTGTCAGACCTTTCCACCTCTTTTTCCCTAGAATTTGCCATTGGTGAGCTGGAAGTGTGTGTTTGTGCTTGCTTAAGTGTTTTCTCATTTTTATTTTTTGTTGTTGATACTGTTCTTGTTTTAATTCCTGGGTTAATTCTTCAATCTTCCTGATATAGCTGCTCTTTAGGATTTGAATCTCTAATGACTCAGAGACACTCTCATTTTCATAATATCAGGAAAGACAACTGACTAAATCAGTCACAACCCTTTAGCCCAATTGATGCAATCAGCAACACATAGCATCAAGCACAGCTTAGAAATTGACAATTTGTGGTAGTTATTAATCTATCACCTTTAACCATGTGAATGAAATCAAAATTGGGGGCCAGCCCAAAATATGTTTATAGTGAATACACTCTTCAATATAGCAACTTTACCCTTCAGGATTGGGACTTAGAAGGAGTTGGGAGGAGAACAGATAGGTAGAAGGACAGGAGAAGGTTTCAATTGAAGCCAAAGGACACAGGATGATCATGCAAACTCTATGAAACTGTTGAAGACAAGAGGGAAAGACAGAGTGCAAGAACACTGACAAGAATAGAACAATTTAACAGTAATAGGGAAGCTATAAATTGTACTCAGTTTCCCTTGAAACAAATGACAATCAAGAGAAGGACAAAGAGAAAAGTGAAAAAGAAAGAAGAAATCTGAATTAGGGCAGACGCAGGAACAAAGAGGGAGATGAAGAACAATGTGGGGGAGCAAGAGATTGAGTGGGAAGAAGAAGAAAGAAAGAAAAAAGGAAGAATTTGAAGAGTGGAAAAAATAAAATTAAAAATAAGAGGAAAAGAAAGAAAAAAATTTGAAGGGCCTCTTTCAGGGTATATTTCTGCTGTCACAGTAGACAATGTGGGCAGCAATGTGCAGAACTATGTCAATTAGTCTAGCTAGCTAACAGCAGACCCCTGAAGATTCAGGCTTAATTCTGGCTCCAAGGCCCAAGTTGGGCTCCCTGACCTCCTACCGGGTTAAACTCTGCAAGGTTCTATGGCAGGTTCCTGCTGCCCTTCCCCTCAAGATAGTCCAGGTTCTGATGGGAGGTGGTGATCCCTTCAACTTACCAACTACAAGAGGTCTGGTGTGCCTTTCTGCAATTGTTTACTTCCGTTCTATCTTCTGGAGGTCAGTACGATGGCCTTTATGACGACCTGTGCCTCTGCAGTGTGGATCCAGGTACCCGCACAAGCAGGAAGCTCAAGAGCATGGGGTGGGGCGATGCAGCAGGCACACCCACACGGCTGGGCAGTGCTCACATGTTTGCTCTGATGGTGGCCCAGGCGCTAGGGGGTGGGGAAACAGCCTAGTTCCCTTGTTGTCTGGGAAGTCCTCACTGATCTTGTGATTTCTTCTTTGACCCATTGGTTGTTCTGAAGCATAGTGTTTTAATCACCACATATTAATCTCATCAAAAATCTTCACTAAAATTCAACCAAATTCAACATCATGTAAAAAATATCATACATCATGATCAGGTGGGATCTATTACTGATCTAGAAGACTGGTTTGAATAAATATGCAAATAAAACAATGTGCTATGTCACATTATCAAAATGAAAAGATAAATCCACATGATCATTCCTGATACAAGAAAAAAATATTCAACAAAGTACAGCACCTTTTCTTGATAAAACCCCTTAACATTTAGATATAGAAGTAAATTTCCTCAATGTAAGAAAGTACATTTATTGCAAAAAAACCCACAGAAACCCCACAACTGACATATAGTTAATGGTGAACAACTGAAAATACTTTTACTAAGATTTTGTTCAAGGTGGGGATGCCAATGTGTACCACTTGTATTCAGCTAGTAACTGTAATTACTAGCAAGAGCAATTAGACAAGAAAAAGAAAAAAAAAAGACACCTAAATTGGAAGATAAGACAAAGAATTTGTAGATACATATTTCTATACTTATAAACCTCTAAAGAGTACACACACACAACCCCCCCACACAGAGTAGATCAAATAAATAAATTCAGTAAATCTGCAGTATACAGAATCAACAGATAAAAATTAGTAATATTTCTACACATGAAGAATTATGAATAAACTTAAGGAGGCAAAACATCTGTACAATGAAACTATAAAATGTTGGTTAATGAGATAGAAGGAAATGCAAATAAATGGAAAGATATCACATTATCACAGATCAGAAAAATTAATACTGTTAAAATGTCCATACCACCAAAACTATATACAGATTTGACACAATTCCTGTCAAAATTTCAATGACATCATTCACATAGAAATAACAATTCTAAACTTTATATAGAACCATAAAAGATTCTGACTAGCTCAAACAATTCTGAGTAAGAAAAACAAAGTCAGAGACATTGCATTTCCTGAATTAAAATTGTGTTGCAAAACTCCATTAATCAAAATAACATGGCACTGGCATGAAAACAGACACACAGACCGATGATACAGAATAGAGAGCCCAGAAATACATGAGCACATATATAGCCAACTATTTTTAACAATGGCATAAAGAGACACAAAGACAAAGAACAGTATTTTCAATAAATGATTTTGAGAAAACATGATTTCCATATGCAAAAAATTAGATACCTACACAAAATTAACTCAAAATTGATTAAAAACCCTAATGTAATGCTTTAAACAATAAAAATTCTAAAAATGAACATAGAGGAAAATCTCTGAAACACTGGCTTTAGCAACAATTTTCTTTTGTTAGAGACCAAAAGTTTAGGCTACAAAAAATTTTTACAGAATAAAACCATTTCTAACTAAGAATCTCTGCACAGCAAAGAAAATAAGCAATAAAATAAAATGCAGATGGTGGACTGGAAAATATATTTGCAAGCCATATATCTGCTAAGATATTTATAAAGAACTCTTATAATTCAATAAAAGGAAAATCATCCAATTAAAAGGAGCAATAGACTTGAACAGATGTTTCTCTAAAGAAGACATAAAAATGACCAAAAAGTACATAAAAAAATAGTCAAATCACTAATCTTCAGGAAAATGCAAACAAAGAGCACTGTGATATCACCTCATATTCATAATGATGGGTATTACAAAAAAATGATAAACAGTGGTAAGGGTATGATGAAAGGGAATTCTAATATACTATTGTTGAAATCCTCATCTTGAAAAGATATGTGCACTCACTCCTGTGTTTACTCTAACACTATTCATAGTAGCTAAGATAAGGAAATAATATAAATTCTCATAGATAAGTGGCCTATAAATGTGATGCATAAATATATAAGTGTATTTATATCTATTCCTCTGCCTGTCTATACCTGTATCTATTCTGACTTGCAGTAAAGCATTTCTTCTATCAATGTGATCAAAGCTCAGTCAGCAGAGTAGAAGGCTCTGGACAGACAGATCAGATCAGGCAAATCTATTGGACTATTTTCTTTAGTGATCAGAACATTTTTTTGAAATCAATAATACTGTGAATTTCAAAAATCACCCCATCAGAATACTGGCTTTGTGACTAAAGGAGTGATTTCTAGGTATTCTGTCTTCTTAACTTTTATTAATACTTTCATAAGGAAATGTTACCATGGCGGTTGTACCTTATATTTTCTTCAATTTTTATATATAAATATTTACATTTAGGTAATAGGATCTATTAATTAAGATATAGGGAAGTGAGGCAACCTTGAAATTTGTACATTGTGAAAGGGGCTATTAACTAATAGTTTCTCAAATAATACCATGTCATACTTTCTGATTAAATGGACGTTAATGTCCATGCATATAAAGAAAAAAAGATGGAGGTGAATTGCCCTTAAAACACATTAATGAAGTAAAGCTCAGCAGCCAGTGTCTGAAAAAGAACATGAGAATATTTCTGTTTTGTTTCTGCTTCATTATTGAATTAATATCCACTGACAAGATCAGGTGTCACTCTGATACTACAGCCTATTTTAGAGAGCAAGATCTAAACTCAAATTTAGAGAAACATGCATATTGATCCCTCAAGTGTTCCTTATGGAATCAGGGGAAAACTATGAAAACCAGAAGGATCAAATTTTTAACTTCTATTCATTAATGTACGACAGTTAAAAATCAGGTTTTGTATTATTTCATGAATCAGCAGAGTCAATGTCAGTAGGGATAGAGAAGAAAGTCCTCGGAACAGTTAAGAACTTCGTTTTCTTAAATTACATTGTGAGCACATAGAATAATTTTTGATGGATAATCATTTTAAAAGAACCTTAAGAACCAATAACATAAAGCTTTGTCTCAAGTGGTGTGAGTGACATGACTGAATGTGAGAAATAAATGTGATGAGTATTTTTTGTTTGTCTAGAAGTAAATTTTATTGTGTATATTTGAGGTTTACAATGTGATTTTCTGGGATACATATAAATAGTAAGATGATTTTTATAGTAAAGTACATAAACATTATCATCTTACATCATTAATTTTTTGTATGATAAAAGCAGCTAAAATCTACATAACAATAAAATCCCAAATGCAACACGATTTTAACTTCAGTTTTTGTACTCTACATTAACTGCCAAACTGTTCATTTTTTCAAATCCTTTGTGTTATGAAAGCCCCCATGTTCATTTCTCTAAATGAAATTCTCCTTAATTGAAACCCAGGGACATTTTAAAGAAAATTTAGTAAACCGATGCTTCCTTGGCCAAAAACATGTCTGTGCTATAAAGCAAACAGTGAAGAGAACCCAGGAAGGGAGATGCGGACTGTCTGCTGAGCCACGTCCTAGCTCTTTTCCCTGGAAATCTTGTCCTTGCACAGAACTCCCTGGAAACCAATGAGGGAAAATTAATGTGCCACCCAGAGCAGAGAAAATGGACATCTGCTGAGTTAATATTATGGATCATAAGAGTAACTCAAAGACAGTTCTTTCAATAGGGTGCCTACCATAGTGGCTATATAATACTTCCATGAACCTTATCTTTACCTTCTGAAAAGAAATTTTGTTTTTTTTCTAAAAAAAAAAAAAAAAGGTACTGCTTAACATCCCCAGAATACAGTATGAATGAGCTTTTAAAATTTTATTCTAATTACAAGACAAATATATTCTCAGTATAGAAGATGAGGAATACAGAGAAAACTCCAAAGGAGTTTCCAAACGAAACAAACATCCATATCCTAAGATAAAACATTTTGGCATATTTAACAATGTCCATTGCCTTGAAGCCAAAATTTGGCATTTTTGTTAAACATTATTATTATTAAAATTTGGATATATTTTATTTCAATGATGGCTATGAAAGCAGAAAGCAAAAATGACTTTTCTTTTGACCCCCAGGCCTTTTCATTAAACTACATCCTCCATCCTTTCTTGTTTTCTTATTTTGAGTCAGACTCTTGCTAAATTGCCACGGGATTCAAGTTGGACTCAAAATGCTGCAATACTGCTGTCTTACCCCTCCAAAATATTGGAATTACAGGCATTCATTGGAATCACAGGCATTCAATTTTTAAAAACAGATATAGTAACACACATAAAGAACATTTGGGCATTATGCTCTTGGAAAGTTTGAAAAACTAGACAGTTAATGCTTCCCTTGCTTACAATATTTTAGTCTCTGTGTTGGACTTGCCCTCAAAACTGGTATATGAGCCCAGACACAAAGCATCTTGTCACTTTATAACATAAGTGCTTCTTTAAAGCTAGTTCTTTTTCTTGTCCTTCCCTACTCCCTCTTTTACATATTTGATTGTTTTGTTTTTCAGGTCATCTTCACCTGGAGAAGCAAAGCAGAGCCATTTGCAGATCAGTTGTGAAGGTAGGCTCAACTTCAGCCATTTCTGGATGTGAAATGATGTTGCGCATAAATATTCCATAATTATGTACCAGTCATTGTATCCAAACTGCAGAAAAGCAGCTCAGCAGTTTCAAAACTGACAAATTCAAAATTTAGATTTTAGTAACCTAATGATAAAGGCAAACTTTTCTCTTCACCTTCAGCTTTTTCTCCTTTGCAAGTTCATCATTTCAAGCACAGAAGCTGCAAGATTTCTTGAAAACACTGAGGACACATGGAAGCACATCAGCAAGTGTGACTGGCTAAGTCACAGCTGACATTGCCATAGGAAGATTGGACGTGTGGGGTGGATTATAGAATGTGTCTGATCATGGTGCACCCTCATAACCAATGCATGTGATGGTGAAGAGCAGGTGATGAGTTGTAAACGTGTGTTTCCTCTTAACTGTGGAGATGAGACGGATTGGCACAGGAGACTTTAGAAAAAAGAAACCAGGAGAAAATCCAGCATTTGACACTGGTGGTTATTGCTTTGCTGAATTGTTGTCCATTCTGGTTCTTTTCTTATATCTTTGGTTACATCTAAGTACATTTTATCCCATGGATCAGTAATACTCTGCTGATCTTCCTGAGGAATGTTCCATAGTGCAGCTTATCTCTGTCTCATGCAAAGCTGTGTTACATGCTGTCCCTGTTTAGTGCTCAGTTGGGTGTGGCGGTAGAAAGAGCTGTGGTTTTAAATGACAGAAGACTGAAGATGGAGACTCCCACTTTGTTACTTGCTATCTCACCCGACAGGAAGGAAACTATAGCTTTTCTTAAAGTAAAATTACTTCACACTCTCGTTACTAATTGACAGATCTCTTCTCTGGGATTAGTAGCTAGACTCAAGACTAAGAAACCCTCACCCAGGTTGCCATCACCACATTTACCACCGTGCACGTTTCAGAGCTGCACACGTGGACATGTGATTCTTCTCGGTTCTCAGTCACGCCACTGGGAGAACAGCATGTTTAGATGAGCTACTGAAGGGTGGGGTGGGGTGAGGGCAAAAACAGGGAAATAGCAACAATCCAGAGAATAACACGAATCCAGAGGGTCAGGCTTACATGTGCTATTTGCACTCTGGGACTAGCTGGTCCTGTCCCATAGGATCTCTTGGCTAACCACTTTATGGGGGCCACGTTCTTCACCGTAGGAGTTTTCATCCTACCTGAGAAAAGTATGTCACTAAGGCCCAGAGTAAAAGTCCCCTCTCCTGCGCTCCCAAATCCAGAGAGTAGTGGCTTCTTCCTTTAGACCTGCTTGTTCCACCCTTGCTATGGTCTCATTAGGTGTCCCCCGTCATAGCTCTATCGCAACTCAGCACAATTACCCAACTGCCCTGTAAAAGCCAAACTATCAGGAGGCTGCCTCATTACTGAGATGGTGAGGAAGCCACACTTGAATTTAACAAGACATGGAGCCCCACAAATAAAACAGAACAACAGCAGTTTTACAGACTGTCAGGGCTAAACAAGACTGTGCCAGCGAAGATTCCCCCATGACTCTGATGTAGCACACTAATTTAAATCTCTCTCTTCCCTTCAACAATTTCTCCCTTGATGAACCGTATCTGCCAAGGTAAACAATTTCTATCCATTTGTAAACCTAACCAATGTTTTGTTTTTAAAATTCTTATATACCTGTGGTTTCTCTTTGGAATGGATCTGCTGTTTCCGTAAGATAGTCTGTGACTGTCTATAAGCTCAACTGTGTATCACATACAATAAGTGCTTACTACTACATAGTAGTCCTTTGATTTTTTTCTATTTACATTTGTCATTGCTATTATGAAAGGTCCTTCTCTTTTTTGTTGTTTTATTTTGACACAGGGTCTCACTATGTAGTTGAGACTGACCTGGAACTCACTATGTAGCTCAGGCTGGTCTCAAACTCACAGTGATTCTCCTGCCTCTGCCTCCCATGTGCTGGGATTACAGGCATTCGCCACCACACCCAGCAAAATGACATTTCAGTTGTTGCCATATGTTTTTTTTTTTTGGTTCCGGGGATCCAACTCCGGTCCTTGTGCTTGCAAGACAGGCAGCAGAACCACTGAGCTAAATCCCTGCCTCCCCTCTTATAATTTATAACTCACATGGTATCTGGAAAAGTGATAATCAATTACAACCAGCTTTTTTCCCCCCGCTCTTGACTGTGACTCAACCCTACACCATCATCATTCCCATTAGTAACCACACCACATAACACAAAGGAAAAGATGGAAGTGAGTCTCCCACCATGACCTAAAAGCAAAGGTAGTACAGTAAATCAAAACTTCCACTAAAACTACAAAGGAAAAGTGGTGATTCCGAGAAAGGCCTTTCCCAGTTTATTTTACTTACTCTGTCATCCTCATCACTAATGTTTTATTCCATCAGAAGGTATTTTCTGATCAGAAAAATAGTAGGCCTGAGATGGTCTCAGTAAGCAATGCTTGTGGCATATGTCACAATAATGTCACTACTGTGTGTTTGTCTTCTGCAGTACTCTTTGGAAATTATGATGCTATTAGCCAAGAATCTGCTAGTAATGCAAGAATGCCATGTGTGGGGTAGGTCATCTTGTTTAAATTAGCAACTCCCTGACAAAACTAAATTACTTTATGACTGAAATGTTTGGCGAGCACAAGTATTTTTGGTTAATTTACACTTAACTCTTTCAAAAGATGGATCATTGCGTTTCTTTATTAAATGAACCAAAAATCATCCATCAATTTAAAATTGGAAAGAATACTAACACTCATATGTATTACCAAGGCTAAGCCTTAATTTTTTTCTCTCCAGTTTCCTTTAATATACAAAGAGAAACTTCAATCTTGCAGTTAGAAGTTACATTCTGGAGAAGCCATTTTATTTAATTACTTTTAATTTTGCTCCCTTGAACTTTTTCATAGCTTATTCACATAATACCAACCACTTCTGTTTTTCCTTTGATGCTTTCTAAGGATAATGGATATTTTTTCTCTCCTGAAGTATTAGCATGAGTTTGTGATTCCATCTTTCTTTTTGTCACTTTTTCCACAATGATTGTGCCTCTCACATTGTTTTTCAATTTTTTTTAGTTCTTTTTATATCCTTTCTTCAAATGAAAGGGCATGATCACAGTATGGTGTGTGCATGTGTGTGTGTGCATGTGTGTGTGTGTTTCATATTTTCAGTGGCTAGAATAATTCTTGTTAGTTTTCACTTAAGACTTCTTTTTACAAGCTAGAGGGAGGGGACTGAAGTCTACTGTTGTTACTCTGAGTCTCCTGTTATCTGAAAGAGGCACAGACTTATGAGAATGATGAAGGAGGAAGAGTTTGGAGTCCTGTCCCAAATCTGACCCTTTCCTTCTGAGAAAGGCCAAACTCAATCTTTGGCAGGACTGAGTCCCAAGTTTAGATAAGAGAAAGTGACAAATAAAAGGAAGTTACTTGTTAGTAAGGATAAGCAAATATAAAGATCCTAGGAACTAGCACTAGGATGGTTTAAATTTATTTGTCTTTTATGTATCTGAAAGAAAAATTAAGTAATTGGTAAGATCTCCAGGTCAGCAGATGACGCAAAGTTTATATGGACAAGAGATACTAGGTTGGAAAGTGATAACTTTCAGGTCTACAACTTCTAGCATGGAAAAATTTTGGGGGGGTGAAAGCATCTTTTAATTCTAAAGCTCTGAGCTTTCAATTATAACTCAGGAGAAAGATCTAGAAATGTTTTGTCCTGAATGGAATTAGACACTTTTCTAAGCTCAGGTTCTGATTTGCTTTATGTTTTTGTTAGTAGCTGATAGTGCATTCTCTCTGTATGCCATGCTATGCGCTAAATGCATAATCTTACTTCATTCAGGAGACAATCCAGTGAATAAGGTACAGCCATTGCCTACATTTTATTCAATAACGTTGATTAACTCATTTGAGTTCCTACAGCTTGTATATGTTGGAGGACACAAAAAGCTAAATGAATGAAGCTACATTCAGCTATTCAGCATTCAGCAAATTCAAATGAATAGTATCTAATAGACATGGTCTAGAATATGTCAATGAACAAAACAAAAGAGATCCCTCCACTTATAGTGGTTACATTTTAGTAAGAGGATAAAGAAAACAAATAATAGATGTGTTAAAATTAACATCTTACATGGCCTATCAGAAGGCAGTAAGTACAGTGGAAAAAGATTTTTTTAAGTAAAGAAAACTATGGTAAGTAAAGAGTAATGAGTGCCCAAGGGGATGGAGGATATGAGTAGTAATTATTAAATAAAATGATAAGAGTGAGTCTCAGGAGAAAGTAACAGTAGAGCCAAAGCTTTAAAGGAGTGAAGGGTTGCCATTGTCGGTATCTGGGGGAACGATAATGTGGGGATGTGTAGCAACAGTTCCAAGCTCTAAAACAAGAACCTGCCTAGTGTGTTAAAAGAAAAATGGAAATGTTGGTGGGGCTGAGCTGAATGAATTCAGAGATGGTGGCAGAGAGTAGTGGTTGGGGGCAGATGGTGAGCTACGGCAGGCTACTGTAAGACTTTTAGGTTATATTTGAATGAAATGAAGAGGTCACCACAGAACCTGACAATTTTGCTTTTCTGCCTCGACCATTGCCTTCTAACTTTCTGTGATGTATACTCAGAGAGAGGATCAGGTTGGAAGAATGATTGTGTACAGAGCAATGGTATCCTTCCTCCTAGCTCTACCTACCTTTTATGGTGAGTATTTCTACCTTAGGGACATTTCACCCACAATTTGAATAATTAGAAGCTTATTTAGGTTTATAAAATCATCTTGATCTGCAAATGACACTTTGAGACTCACTTTTTGAGTGTATGTCTTTTTGAGAATCACTACATTTATCTAATAAGATTAGAGGTTCCATTTGACTTAGTCATCCCTCTGCTGGGTATCTTTCCAAAAGAATCATACCACAACAATATATATTCACCCATGTTTATAGTGGCACAGTTTGTAATAGCTAAAACTTGGAAACAGCCCAATTGCCCATCAATTGAAGACTGGATGAAGATGTGGTTTTTCTATAAAACGGAGTACTACTCAGCCATAAAGAATGAGAGATTAGAGTCATTCATAGGAAAATGGATGCATATTGAGGTTATACTTTTAAGTGAAATAAATAAGTCACGCATGTGTAAATACCATATAGTTTCTCTGGTGTGAAAAACTAAAAGTGTAAATAAGATCCAAGTGGTATAATTGATAATGTGAAATAGGAAGAAAAGGGCTAAAGGTGTAAGGGAAGTGGGAAGGGTAGGGGAAAGGAAATAAGGGAAAATAAAAAAAAATGAGAAAATGAAAAAATGGGAAAAAAGGTTTTGTTAATAGGGAAGGGAGGAGGGGGTGAAGGGAAGGCAGGGACAAGGGGAAAAAAATGAGAACCAAGACCTGTCATGTAAAGGTACAAGAGCCCAATGATGAATGTAACTTTAGTGTATACCTAAAAAGGACCAATAAACTCACGAGAAAAAAAAAAAAGAAAAAAGATTAGTCTCTTTTAACACCTAGTCCACACACACTTTTTGTTAAGGCTTGTATCTAATGTCCTCTCAAAGCCTCATGTGCTCATAGGCAGGGCTTCTAGGCGGTGGCTGGATCATGGGTGTGTGATGCTGGATTAGGGTGTGTGACATCGGGTTTAAGAGTGTGTGGTACAGGATTAGTCCAGTGACTGGTTACCATTGTTCTGGGTGTGGGTAATGGGAAGCCCCGTCCTGACTGGGGGTGCCACCCACCATTAGGTGTTTATTCTGAGTGGTGTAAAAGGGGAAGATGCAAGGCAGGCTGCTGTCCTGTCTGCTCTACCATGGACTCTCCCCTGGGACGCCCCACTGCCATGCCACCTGGCCTTGGAGCCAGCCAGCTATGGACTGAAGCCTCTATAAACTGTGAGCTGTAATAAGCTTTTCCTCCTTTAACTTGTATGTGTCAAGAATTTTGTCTCAGCAATGAGAAAATTAACTAAGACACATTTTCCCTCTCTCATTTTTTTTTCAATACTAGGGATCAAACTCAGGACATTTTGCTTGTGAGGCAGGCATGGTGCCACTGCGCTAAATCTCCAGCCCTTCCTTCCTCATTCTTAATCGACAAGACTGTGCTACAGGATATATTACAGGTCATCCTCTCTGGACGATTGTTGTGTTAATTCTCTGGAAATATTTCTCAAATGATATATTCCTAAATAATTAATCTTAGCAATGTTTTCTCAATAATCCTTGATCTTAAAGATCTAAATATTGTGGTTTCAATGAATTTAAACTGGTTGTAGTGGCACATGCCTCTAATCCCAGGACTCAGGAGGATTGCTTTGACTTCCAAGCCAGTGTGGGCTCTACAGTGGGACCCTGTGTCAAAAACAATGTGCAAAAGTCTAATATAAGATTCTTTATAGCAGACAAAAGGTAGGTACTCAGTAGATCACGGAAATTACTGATGTAAATCTGAAACACATTCAATCACTTTGTCACTTTACAATAAGGATAAGGACTTGGGAGCCTGCTTGAGCTCAGAATCCAACTGTCACTCAGTAAGTGTGTGAATTTGGAAAGTTACTCAGTCTCCACATGCTTCATATTCTTTTCTTCTTCCTCTTCTTTTAAGTGAATGGTAATAGCAATAGTATCTTCCTAAGGAGATTGGTAGGAGGAAAGTCACATCTTTTCCTCACCTATCACGAGATCCCCCACAAGACAGTTTAACATTAGAAAAGCTTAACACATTTATTCAGTCAGTTTTACATGACAGAGAGTGGTCAGAAAGTAGATTCTGAAGACCTAGGAAAAACTATAAAAAAAAAATTTTTTTTTTTGCTTAAGTTTGATGAAGAGTGCAGTTGTGTTGAAATATGATTAAACAAAAATGATGTCATCTAATGAAAATAAACTAGCGGGAAGGACCTGGGAGGCCTATTAGTTAAGATTCTTCTTAGCCTCTGGGCATAGGGCAGGACTCTCCTGGCTCAAGGGTTTTATGGCCCACTTTCATATAAGGTAGTTCAGAGAATTTAATGTCCAGCCAGGGAATACAGAAATGAGAGCAAGTCAGAGTGACCTTCCTACTTCTGAGGCCTTCCTGGTCTCCTGCAGGTCAAGTACTCTGGAGTAGTGTTTTCTGAGCATGGACACTAATATTTATCAAATACTGTATTTTAAGCAGCATTGCCACATACTAGCTAATAAATAGAGGCTAGCCACTAAATGACAGTCAACTAAAAATGCTATTTTCTTTATATTTACTTAGTCTCATTTCCATCAACTGTAAACTTGTGAGGTTTGATTCTTGGACCTTACATCTGACTTAGTATGTACTCCAGGCAATTTTTTATTTTAATTGATTTCGTACACATTTGAAAACGTAGAAATCAGCTACTCAGCATTTGGACCCTCAGTTCTCTCCAGATGTGATAAATCATCTGCTAAGTCCCTCATTTCAGTCCAATTGCATTTAAAGTGTATAATCTTTTAAACATGTACTAGAAGTAGTCATTTTTTTTCAAATCACAGTTACAGTTTTTGTTTTGTTTTTATTTGTTTTTAATCTCCTCCTCTTTTGTGACGTCAAAATAAAGACACAGAATGAATGACAACTGAGATCTGGATTCACTGAGTTTTGATTACTATTTTATTGTTAATTAT
>NW_022900950.1:64086704-64139947 GCF_012274545.1 Fukomys damarensis | reverse complement strand
ATATAGTAGCAAAATGGGTTAAATGTTTTTGTTATAGTTTCTTCCACTGGTAATAAAAGAAAACCAATATTTCAATTCGCTGTTTTTTAAAGGTAAATGTATTATGTAAAATTAAAGCCTTCTTATCCCTGCTTTCTTCCTGGGCATGGAGAAGGGTTAGATATGCAAAGTGGTTGTATCTGAGTTTAAGAGAAGTGGTGTTTTTTTGTTTGTTGTTTTTGTTTTTTTGCATAATAAAGTGAAGGTGGCTGGAAGTCAGTGGGCAAATTAGGAGGGAGAGGCAGCAGAGCAGAGCGCATAGGTGTGGCAAGAGGTTGGTGCTTAGAAAGGGAACAGGTGGTAGAGAGGCTGAAGAACCTTGGTGAACAGAATGGTCAATAATGAAACCATACGCCATGATGGTGGCCAGAGGGCACTAGTGGTAATATAAATGTAGTTTCCCATTGGTGGATGAAGCTTAAGGGTATATTAGGTGTACTAAGGGTGTATTAGGGTTATATGTTGGCTAAATGTCCCTCTGTGGCTCATGTGTTAGTTCCCAGCTGGTGGTACTATTGAGAGATGATGGGACCTTTAAAAGCGGGGCCCAGTGGTAGGTCTTAGGTCCTTGGGGCCTGCTCTCAGAGGGGATTGTAGGATGCCAATCTCTTCTCTCTTTCCTGGCAGCCATGAGGTGAGCAGCTTATTCTGCTACACAATCCCATTATAACGTTCTGTTTCTCCGAAGCCAACAGAGCAATGTGCCTGACTGAGCAGCGACTGAAACCTCCAAAACTGTGAACTAAAAAACCCTTCACTCTTATAAGGTATTTTGTTAAAGTAACAAAAAGCTGACTAATACATACATCACATAAGTGAACATATATAACATGTATGCACATATATTTATGTATATGAATTCTAAAATATCCTTGATGAGTGTGCTTTTGTTCAGCTTTTACTATTTCAATAGGATAGATGGTTAGGGACCCAAAATTTCATCCATGTGACCTTGGTGTTTTGCCTACTTGCGAGAAGAGAAAAATATAATTTTATCTCATACTTAATTCACTATGTAAAAACATTCAGCATGAACTGTACAAAGAGATATGCAGAAGAAATCCAGAGACCTGAAACCTAAGGCCTCTGCTATGACCTTAAGTGACATAAAATAATTTTACAATCAGTGTATACTGAATGCCATATTAGAGCTAGGGGCTAGTCCAAGCCCTCTGGAGATAATGAGGAACAGATAAAAATCTCATTTCTGAAAGGGGTTTATTTCAGGAGAAGAGAGGCAAACAATAAGCAATAAAGATGATTAATTATATACTTAGAAGATCATAGAGTCTTGGAAAAAAAATTGGTGAGTGGTTGGAAGCGTTGGTATAAGGATGGCTTGGTGAAGGTCCTGAATAGGTTTCATGAGAAGACATCCATGAAATATGCTGAAGGAGGTGAAGGAATCAATCTTGTAGAAATGTGGGAGAAGAGGAGAGACCACCCAGGACAGAGATTCCAAGGTGAAAGTGTTACTGGCCCATGACAGAAATGAAAGAAGGAACTTGTTAATTTTCTCCAGATTTTAGAGATGGTTTCTGATTGGATTTGAAGATGTTGGGGGCATTTTGGAAATGCCTGGTGGTCACTGTTGTGGGTGCTGTTCACACCAGTGGGATGGGCTGTAGTCTCCCAGATCTCTGATTAAGACAAAGGAGCTTACTTTTTATGTGTCTCATGCATTTGGCATTTGTGTGTGATACCATTTAAAGAGAGATTTTCAGCTGTCAAAAAGAAAAAGAAAAGTTTCAAGCCATCACACTAGATGTTTCCTGCAGTCTCTCCCAGTTGTAGCCTTCCGGTATTCTTTAGGGAAGGTTTGCCTGCTTCGATGAAGAGTACAGTGGGCCTCAGGGCGTGCTGAAGCAACCGCGACGCCATCGCCTGTTATCAGAGACTCAGTTTGGTCCTGAAATGCAACAGAGACTTGTCAAGCAAAAGACTGTTCCAGAAGCAGACCCAGCAGAGCTTTGCATCCATCGTGAGGGCTGTGTCAAAGTATAAACTCTTCATGATATTTTCAAGCGGATCGAAGTACTTGGAAGAGAAATGCTGGGAAATGTTTTAGGAGGGAATTGCTACTTGAAGAATATTAAAGGTGCTGTTTATGGAAACATTTTCCATATTTGGGGTTAGAAGAATTTTTAAAAAAATAAGTTTTATTGAAGCATGACATACATGAAGTCAAATGCACTCACGTTGAGCCATTTAAGCTCAATGGGTTTTGACAAATGTATACATCTCCGTAGCTATGACTACAATCAGATATAGAATATTTCCTTCACCCCCAAAAGTTTCCTTTCCTCCTCACTCCTTTTCTAATCAATTATCTCCCTATTCTTGGCTCCAGGCAAAACTGGTCTGCTTTCTGTCATTGTAAATCAATGTCTTTTTTAGAACTATATATTTGTTATTATATTATTATATATTATATATATATTATTGAACAATTTGTACTCTTTTGTGCCTGACTTTTTTCATTTAGTATAATGTTTTTGAGATTCATCTGACTTCTGTATTACCAAAAGTTGTTGCTGGGTAGTATTTGATTATATGAATTTATTGTAGTTTATTCACTAGTTGGTCGACTTAGGTTAATTCAAGTTGTAGTTATTGTAAATAGACCTACCCTGAAGAATCACATATAAGTCTTTGTGTGGATGTATGTTTTTGTTCTTGTGAGCAAATAGTTTAGTGCAAATATCTGAACCATGTGAGAAATCCACATTTGATTTTTATAAAACATTTCCTAAACTTTCAAATTTTATTCTCCCACCAGCAATATGAGAGTTCCAGTTGCTCTCTTACCTGTCACTACTCACTCTCAGTCTCTTCATTTTACCTTGTCCAGTGGGAGTAGAGCATTATCTCATTATGGTTTTAATGCACACTTCTCTGATTCTTACAGCTGAGCTGACTTCGTCACATTAATTCTATCTTTATGACTTTGGCTTATTTCCCTGGCTATTTCTCATCACATAAATCATGAATGTGTTTACTTCTGTTAGCTGGTGTAGATAATCTTACAGTTCAACTTTTTTAATGTTTCCATTTATCTTGCTTCTGTTTTCCAACAAATTATTTCCATTCTGGTGATGTAAAAGCCTATGGTGTTGTATATATTGATATCTATTTGTGTCACAATATCTAAGATCCATGGCAATAAATGAATTTTTGAATTTAAATGACATTATTTATATAATAACACAGTTGTGAAGATGTTCTTAAAAAGTCTTCTAACATGAGAAAAAATAATTTGTATATGTTAAATATTTCTGTTCTTAATATTTGAACTCATTTTGAGTTGCTTTCTCTTCAGTTTAGTGGGTTCATTGAGACAAAAAAAAATAATGCTCCATACTTGTTTAAACATATGTTGTTTAGAAAAAATATGTATTTATTCCAGAAAGTTATTTGATAAAATCATACACCAGTTAGTTCCTTGTAATTATTAAGTTATATTACTTTCAACTGTTTTTCCTTGCCATATATTTAGAAGATGTATATGCTAAGACTCTGTGCTATAATTCATTAGATATATTTCTTCTTTAGAATTTTTATGTATATAAATATATAACATTTATTCATTGGATCAGCAAGTGTAATCATTATGGTCTGCATCTTTATGATATTCTAAAGTTATTCTGTCATCTACATTGTAAATATTTACATTTAATTTTTTTGTGGTGTTTAGGATAAAACCCAGGGTCTTGCACATGCTGAACAAGTGCTCTACCATTGATACACATCTTCTGCCCTTCTGTATAGTAAAATAAATCTTAAACAGTATAGCTTAAAGTCAGAACATTGAGAGACTATTCCCTAAATTTTTACTGATTTCTAATTGTAACAGGAGGAATGATAATCATTAGGCAGGTCATGAAGCTGACTATGAAATAAATCATGACTATTGGCGATAGCACACTTACATAAGAGAATTCCACAAAATCTCTCCTTTAAGTAATTTTGATTTCAAATCCACTGTATCTCACAAGCGAGTCAACTGCAAAAATATTAAAGCTTTTCACCTACCCGGTTTCATATTTCATGCAGAATTTTGTGTAACACTAGAAGGGAAATGGTGTTTACCGAGAGCTTGTCTGTTACGCTCTATGTATACGTGTGGGATGACGTATATTTTTTGAACTTATCTAGAGCAGGCTGAGATTTGGGAGTGTGTGTGTGCATAGTCACTTCTTGACGTCATCCAAACCTCTGTGCGTTCGCATGCAGCCCCATGAGTTTGCCAGAACCACTTTGTGAAACGACATAGCACATGGCAGCTCACCCTAAAAATAATAATGTCTCGTAAGGTAACAGACAAATGCGTCAATCCAGAGGAGGGGGCGAAGGCCCTCAGGACTCTGCTAGCAGTCTACTACCGTGCCATTGGAATGTTTGCAGTGTGGACTTACTTTTTGTTTTTTTCAGGAATTATTCTGTAGCGCAAGTCTTTGGCTTTTATGTCATCCTTTAAACTTCTATAGGCTGTCACATTGATCTTATTTTTTCCCAAGTTTAAGACACTTTTTGTAAAACGTCTGTGTATTATAAGACCTGGAATGGTAATTTGTATTTCATAAACCTCGTCTAGCCATCACATTCTTCTAGAATGAGGAATTTTGAATTTTCTTCTATGTCTGTCCAAGAGAAATTACATTATTAACTATTTTTGATGTAATATGAAGTGCCTGGCCCAAAAGAGAAAAATTTCATTATTCTGCCACGTTGGAAGTACATGCCATGTTTTCTTTATACGAGATATACATGCTGTTATAAAAAATAATGCCAATCTCTTTTCAGTAAAGCCCACTAAATGATGTATTGTTAAGGAAATATTTATTGAAGTTTAACATGTGTAGAAATCTTAAGCATATATCTTAATGATATTGTTGTGTGGATGCATCTTGTGTAATTACCACTTTGAACAAGAAATAAAGTATCAGCATATCAGAAACTCTCCTATGCCATCTCCCAGTTATTCTTTCTCTATTCTTGTAAAACTATCACTCTGATTTCTAACATGACAGATCAGTTTTTCTTACTGAAATGCATATATAAGATTTCAGGCAGAAATTATTTTTTGGCATTGGGCTATTTTGCTCAGCATTTGTTTCCCACATTCACCATTACTACTCTTTTAACAGTAGTTTGGTCATGTCTATTAGTATATAATATTCCAGCACTCAAAACAAAGTTTTGGTCAATAGTGGACCTTATATATGATGGTGGTCCCATAACGTTACAGTGAGCTGAAAACTTCCTATTGCCTCCTGGTATCAAAGCCATCAAAATGTCATGGTGTAATATATTGCTCATGTACTTGTAGTGATGTTGGAGTAGATGAACCCATGGCACTGTATGTCATCTAAAAGTATAGTACATACAAAGATATGAAGTACACGATACATAATAATGTTAATGATTGTTAATGGCTTATGTATTTAATATATTATACTTTTATCACCGTTTTAGAGTATACACATTCTACTTATAAGAAAAAGTTTATTGTAGAATAGCATGCATTATTAAATCTCATGCTTACCACCTCCATTGATTGCACCGAGTTCCTATTAAGTGGTTTACCTCTACTATTTAGATTTGTATAAGTACACTCCATGCTGTGCCCACAATTATAAAACTGGCTAATGACATGTCTGTCAATGTGTCCACATCATTATGTGATAATAACCATGCACATTTACCATTATTTATCAATTGATTGTATTGATTTAGGTTCTGTGCAGTTTTAGCTATTCTAAATCAGGCTGCCATGAATATTCTTGTATGTGATTTTTGAAACTATGTATGCATTTCTGTTGGGTATGTTTCTAAAATCTAATTGGGCTATGGTGTATGGGTATGTTAACCATTAGGAAATATTACTACATTGGTTTTCTAAAGTTATTGCAATAGTTTATATACTTACTATATGAAAATTGAAGCTGCTCTGTGTCTCCAAATTTTAGTTTTGTCAGAAGGCTTTAACACTAATGACTATCGAAACAGTTGAGCACTGTTTCACAGTTACTGGCCAGTTGGATATTTGCAGGTAAATTTCCTGTTCAGAATGCTTTAAAACGTTTTTCTATTGAATTATTTTCCTATTTCCAGCTGGTTTGGACTTGGTTATATATTCCAGACCATTTGGGTGCTGTAAACATCTTCTTCAACTACCAGGGACGATTTTCACATTCTTGGAGATGTCTTCTCTGATCAGTGTCACCACTCATCGGGGAGACACAATTCCAAGCCACAAGGAGACATCATGGAACGCCTGTGAAGATGGTTCTTATTGAAAAGACAAAAGGTGTAGATGAGAATATCAGACAGTTGGAGCTCCTGTACATTTTTGGTAGGTATGAAAAATGATGCAGCTTCAATATAAAACAGCATAAAAGTTTTTCAAAAAATTAAAATAAAATTACTATGTTATTTGGTAACCCAATTTCTGGATATTTATCCAAAAGAATTTTAAAATCAGGATCTTGATGAAGTACTAGTACTCCTATGTAGGACTATAGTGGGACTAGTCATGATAGTCAATGTGCAAACAACCTAACGACCCATTAATAAGTCAGTGGATGGAGAAAATATAATGTCTACACCCAATGAAATATTCAGCCTTCAAAAAAGAGATAATTTTGCTATATGTGGCAGCATGGATCAACCTCTTAATGATATCAAGGAGAGTTCTGGATTTAATGAGTCCCTATGTGTCTATATCTTGCTTTATGACTGGGACACATGGAAAATATCATGGAAGACAGAATTTGGACTACCATGCCGAGGAGTTCACATGGCATTGTTGTAAGCAGTAACAAGCTTTTGAAGACCTTTTCCCACAATGAAGTAATGACCAATAATAAAGATTATACTAGCAGTGATAGGTACAGTGGGTTGAAAGACTAACATTTTCTGTAATTGTATATATCAGAAATTCTTACAGTAGTCAGGGGAGAAAAATAAGATCCTGAGCTATGCTGATTGTCACAGAAACAGAATTGGTAAAGGAAATATTCGAAACAGCAACAGAAACTACTTAGTTTTCTCTGCCATAATATTCTGTCTACTGCAGGCTCACAGCAATGAATTAGCTGACAATGAACTGAACTCTCCGAAACCATGAATCAAAATAAACTTTACCTTCTTCAAGTTATTTATTGTGTGCTCGGTCACTGCAATGAAAAGCTGACTAACATACCCAAGTACATCACACCCCTTCTACCTCACCGTACCTGAGATATGCCTGTTCGCCCTAAAGTCTTAAAAAAACAAACACCGCATCTCTGAAGTAGCCCTAGACATACCTAATAATTTCAAGGTTTCTTCTCCAGTATTTTCTACACTGGCCCATGAAAGTGGTGGTATTATTGTACCCTGGCAGTTTGCAAGGGCTAAAAGTTTGGTGGTGCCATTTATAATGTTGTGAAAGGAAGACCTGCTTTGAGTTCAGTTTGTATTGTGTTTGAGACTTTGAAAGCACATCTGGCCAGAGTGACACAGCAGGCAGGTGGGAAGTAGGAGTGCAGCTGAGATGCTGGATTTGAGGATTACATATTGCACTGGGGACCTTTCTTATTATGACTGTGTGAGATTACCAGAGGAAGAACATAAGACAAACAAAACCGGAAGACCTATATTTAGTGCTATATGGAATAGAACTTGCATATATACATGTGTGTAATCTGCAACAACCTTTATAATTTTAAATATCTTTAAATGATGCTAAATTATGATGATAATAACACGTTATACTTGTAGAACATTGGAAAACATAAAAAAGAGAATAAAGACTAACATTCAAAAAAAAAAAAAGAGAATGATCCTAACTTTAAGAAATAGCCTTTGTAACATTTCTCTGTAGTACCTTTAATAAACAAGTATATTTTCATTATAAAATTAGGGGCATCGTGCTCCAAAGCCAGTCTTAATCTATCTATCTATCTATCTATCTATCTATCTATCTATGTCTTTATCATCCATCTAACCATCCACTCTCTCGTTCATTAGTCACCTAACTAATCTGTTATATTCTTCTTTATTCCCTTATTCCCTTCTTATTGCAGATAAATACCTTAATGTAATTGATTATTATGATTATTTTGGTACTGGCAATCTAACAGGGCCTCATGCTTGCCAAGCAGGTGCTAGCTATACTGCTGAGCTACACTGCCAGCCCACCTTAATATAATTGACAAGTACAAGTTTCTTTGTAAGTGTTCTTTGCAAATGTGTATTTTTTTGGGTGTGTTTGACTTTTATTCTGAAATAATCGTAGGTTCACAAGAAGTTGCAAAAAAGTATCTATGAAAGTCCCACTAATCTGTTAGTCAGCAGACGACAATGCCATGTTCACTGCCGTCGAACTCGGTAACTACAGCATGCCCTCTAATCCAGAAAACTGGATCCTGGCACAATCTCCAGAGCGCACTCAGATTTCAGGAGGCTGGGAAGCACGCATTTGCTCATTTGTGAAGGTGCTCATGCTTCTGTTCAAGAGTTCACCTTCGTGTGGCCGTCGTTACATGTGAGACACTGGATTATTCCATTGCCATCACCGCTGGGCTCCCACCTGATAGCTCTTCCAAGTCGCACTCCTTCTACTCCTCCTCCAACCCGGAACCCCGATAACCCTTCAGTCTTCTCTATCTCGGTAGCCCTGAGGATGCCACGTGAACGTTGGAACTGGCTCTTCCCACTCTTCTTATTTCCCCTGAGGTCCATCCAAGTTGATACTGAAATCAGTAGTTCATTACTTTTATTACTCAGTAGCGGTTAATTTTATGGATGTTTCACAAATATGCATGTTTTTAATTTAAGGATAGATGGTATCCTTCTGTAGACAGTGCCATGTTATTTATGCATTTTTCTCAACACTGCATTTTAAGATCCACTTGTGTTTCTACATGTACTTCTCAGCCTTTCATTTCTCACCTCTACCTAGTATTTCAATATATGTGCACATCCACCTAGCGTTTTGTAATTTGTTTCCTTCGCATTTGATATATTCATTCCTTAGAGATGGATACCTGGATCTTCTTGAATCTGTTACTTTTATCAATAACACAAAAGTAAATATTATTGTTCATGCAACTTAAGTCATATATAAAAATGCCTCAGGAATACTCACACCCAAGAGTGGCATTGCTGGCTTACTGCTGGGACGTGTCTACTTAATTTGACTAAGTCTTGACACTTTGTACTCACTGATCTACTCTCTCACCAGCAGCGCACAAGGGTCCCCTACTTGCATAGGTTAGAATTTGGATTCAGGCTGCCCCTACAGCGTTCGTGTGTTGAAGGCTGGGGCCCTGTTAGGAGGCATCCTGGGGAGGGGGCTGAAACTTTAAAATGGGACCTAGTTGGAAGAGGGGCTTTGCTAACGGTACTATTTAGAAGGATTACTTTGTCTCTGGGTCCTCCTTCTTGCTCTCTCTACCTCTTGGTTTCGCATTTGCCCCGTGATGAGCAGCCTTCTCTGCCATCCGCTCCTGTCACTGTGTCACTCTGCTTTACCATCAGCCCATGGGAATGGAGACTGCCGACCATGAACTGAACCCTTTGGAAGGGTGAGCCAAAATTAATCTTTCCTCTTGTAAGTTGTTTTTACAGGGTGTTTTTCACAGCAACAAGAAGCTGACTAACACACCACATCACTCACATAATCGGGTATTATAACATTTTCTAGTTTTTGCCCAAACTACAGGGGTAAAGTGATATCTCATTGTCATTTGTATTTTAATGTCTGTAATTTATTAGTGATTTTGAATATCTGTTCATAGGATTGTCTTTTGGCTTATCTCTTCTTGGAATGTTTTTACCCATTCCCCTTTTTAAATTGTTGTCTGTTTTTGTTGTTTGTTATTTAAAATACTACTTTAGAAATTTTAAGTAATGTCTCTTACACATTGATTTATTTGCTAACAGTATTCTTCTTTTAAGTGAGTTTCTTAACATCAATGTAAACACAGTCATGAGCAATTGGGACTGGAGGTGCAGCTCAGTGGTAAAGTATTTGCCTAACATAGGCAAGGCCCTTAACTGGATATCTAGCGATGCGAAAAAGAAAAGCAAAGAAAATTAAAGAAATAACAAATGACAATTTCTTGGCTTGTTTTGTACAATGTGGTTTGTAGAAGCACTTCTTCGTCACTACTTAAAATATATACTTCTACATTGTACTCTGTTTTCTCAGTTGATGGCTGTTCCATCTTCCAGTTATTCAGACCCCAAGCTTAGGTCACTTTGGACTCGTCCTTCCCTCACATACCTCACTCAGTCTGTTGGGAACTTGCACGGTTTTAGCTTCCAATGTACCTAAAGTCTGACTGCTATGTCCCTCTTCTATTGCTGCCTTCCAAGCTACGACCCAGCATCTTTCATGGGGATTATTGCCCCTCCCTTTCCCCCTGTACTATTTTTTGCAGCCCAGCAGCGTGAGATTTCCTTTGCAAGCATAGACTAGAGGCAGTTAGTCCTCAGCTCAAAATGTTCCAATGACTTCCCAGGTCAAGCACCAAAGCTAGCTCTGCTGGGCTGTAGGCTTCCTACTTCTAGAACACTATGGATGCAGCTTCCCTTAGGGCCTTTGCACTGACCACATCCTCTTCCCATAAACACTCTTTCCCCAGATATCTGCCTGGCAACTTCCTCACCACCTTCAAGCCTTTGTTCTCATTGAGTTCCCCCCACACTTCCAGTCCATTAAAAAAAAGAAAAAGAATTAAAGAGGACAAAAAAGGAAACAGAGCTTTTGCAAATGTAGATGGCAAGAGGACCAAAAAAAAAAAAATTAAGCTGTGTTATGTATGTGTACAAGGCTCCTGTGAAGACTGTGTGCTGCAAACATGTACCAACAAAAAAATAAAATTGTAACGTCATACTCTTGTACTTTCGACTCCACCTGTTTTCATTTCTCCCCATTTGATAACTCTTATTTATTAATGTCTTATTTATTAATATTTATTAATGTCAATTGTTGCTGTAATAAAAACTCCTCAAAGGCAGGGACTTTGGCCTGCTTTGCTGACTGATATGTGCTTGGCATACCTGGTACAGACTATGTGCTCAGTAAGTATGCACTCAGTGTATAAATAAGTGAATAATCAATTTATAAATAAATCAGCTTGATAATTAAATGCTTCATATTTAGATCCAAAGAGTAGTTCAATTTACTTTCCTCTATAATTTTCTCTCTCATATACTTTCTTTTATGTCCTTTATGGTAGTTTGAACATTTTCTAGGGAAAGTATTACTAATTCTTTATTAATTCCTAAATACCATGAAGATTTTTTTAAATGTGCTACTGTGAACGATCTTTTAAAAATTTTTAAAGCAATTTTTTGCAGTGTAGAGAAATAGTGATAATTTTAGTAGGTTGTAGATTGAGCCTAGATCCAACAACATTGCTGAATTCACTGTTAATTCTTTAACATTTTTTATTACTATATTTTTGCAATTCATGCTACTTAAATTCTCTGTGGGAATTGGTACACCTACATATCACATCAATTATTTTTACTTCTTCTTACCCCCTGCACTACTTCCTCAGATTCTTTTCTCATCTCCACAGAATCTACCTCCCATTTTTAACCATGTCACTTTAATTTCTCTCTTTAAATTATTTATACTTTTGGTTTCTTTTATTAGAGAAGCCATAAAATATGTAAGCTTCTGTTTCCGACTTATTTTATTTAACATTATGATCTCATGAACCACCATTTTTCTCCAGATGACTCAAACATATCATTCTTTATGGCTATGTAGTGCTCCACTGTGTATTACACAATTTTATTTATCTATTCATTTGCTTGCATTAGTTTTTTTTTTGTACTGGGGGTCAAACTCAGGACTGTGAACTTGCAAGGCAGGTGCAGTGCCACTGAGCTAAATCCCCAGCCCTATCCATTCTTTTGTTAAAGGGCATATAGGCCACTTTTATAATTCAGTTATTGTGAATTGTATTGTTATAAACATGGGTATACATGTATCACTGTAATATGAAGATTTAACTCTTTCAGAAAGATATCCATAAAAGGTATAGCTGGATTTTTGTAATTTCTGTTTTTAGTTTTTTGAGAAATCTCCACCCCGGTTTCCACAGTGGTTGTACTATTTTATATTTCCACCAAACACATAGAAGAATTTCTGTTCCTCCACAGCCTTAGCAGCATGTGTTGTTTTTTGTAAGTTTTCTATAGAGATAATAATATCATCTGAAAATATTCACAGTGACATTTCATTGTTTCTGATGCTTATAGTGCTCACCTGCTTGTCTTTATGTACAGTAACGAAGCATCTAAAGTTTCTCCAAAATATATAAAGATTGCTCTATGTAATGTTTATCAACTTAGGGAAGTTCTTTATTGCTAATTTTACAATGTTTAAAAAAACAAATAGTATTGAAATGTATCAATGCTTTTTAGGCACCGTGACCCTAACACTTCCTTCTTCAGTCAGGACAATAGGGCAGAGCAAGGGAAAAAAGCTTGTGAAGAACCGGAGACCTGAAAGAGTATCGCAAGCAAGAACATATTTTTATCATTTGTATTTTAGAATTTTAAACATTTTTTCTGTTTAAAAGCATATTATTGCCTTTACAGTGTAAGTTAGAGCATTCCAGTAAATGTGTCTGAAGCTTTTACTTTTGTCATATTGCAAAAAGTACAAATAAAAGGGCATAATTGTTATTATTAAAATAGCATTTTCAAATTAAGAGTTTTATGTGTTTTAGGACTTTAGCATTCACCTAGTTTTAAAGATCTGTGTAGGTAGAGAAAAAGGGCCAGACTTTCAGGAAGCTTTAACCTGAAAAGTAATTTTTGTCTAATTTTGGCAATTCAAGAAAAAAATACATCCATGAAGTTCTTTTCTCTGCACTACGTTTTCAAATTCAATTAAAAAATATTCCAGAGATCTCGGTAGCAAGTTCATGCTACGATTTCAGGCACATTAGAACTGCACATTCGTAGGCTACTTTGCACTTTTCTGGTTTGCCTGCGAACCTGTAACAGGAAAACCTTTTGCTTCCATCTGTGCTCATGAAGTATTTACTCAACTGTCCCTTCTCCACAGGAGTTTCTGTGTATGGATGTAGTGCGCTTCTCTGAAAAATTATCTTCTTAAATACCTCAGAAATACTTCCTGGTTAAGAAAGACAACAATCATAAAGCACAACTTCTTATAATCAATGGCTATTACATTTGACAGAATGGTGTGAAACTAAAGGAACTGGTAAGCCCACAAAGTTTTGGGTAGTTCTAAACTTAGAATTAGTCTGGCCATTTTCTTTTGCCCTCCAACCTTCTTTTTGAGGGCAAAGACATGGCAATTGGGAGTAGGGAGAGTTTGGAGAGCTTAGAAATTAGAAAAAGAGTTTTTAAATAAACAGAATGTAGAAAACAGAGATGTAAGACCAGCTCCCTTTTAGGAGTAAGATCAGAATTAAATCACGACTGAAGAATGAAGAGTTTGGATCCTTCTCAAGCATGAACTGCCAGGAGGTAGTGTTTGTTTAGGTCTCTAGGAAGTAAGTCCGGTGTGCATGCATTCAAAATGCATCCCAAGGCCATTCCTTCCTTCCCCGGTGGAACCTTGGGAGCCATACTTCTAGCTCACATCACACTGGCCCTTGAATTTCTACTTTCTCCTCCTACCACTACCAGGCTAATGGGAACTAGAGAGAGAAACGCAGGGAGCACAACTATAAAGGCCATTGTTCCAGCCATCTCAACACCAGGATCCGATAGAGCTCAGCCCTGAGCTAATGTAAGGATGAAGCTTAAGATATTTACTTAAGTGAAAACTGTATGGAGTCCATAGATGTCCGCACCATACTGTCTTCAGTTCAGAGGTTTGATGACTCTGTCCGACTCCTCACTCCCTGGGTAAGTCTGATTATGCTTACGCTTCCTCTCTGGATCTTTCACTGAAGCAATTTCCCTCCACACACTCTGTCAGGCTTGGAAGGCACCAGTGGCTTCTTCCTGAAACTGTCATTCCTGCGTGGATCCCTGAGTGAAGGAAGATGTGCGTTAAAGTAGAAATCACTGGGTGGAAGTCTAAAAAATTCCCTATAAATTCTCAGAGGTAGAGGAAGACACACTATCAAGCTTCAACCCTCATATTTTCTTTCTTAATTGGCTGATTTAGGGAACACATTTAATTTCTTTGAATGTTAATATTTTCATTTGTAAAATGGAATAAGCACTCTCCTCATTGTCACAAATACATTGTGAGGTATAATTAATGCTTGTAGTCTTCAAGATTTTGATGAGGGACTCTAGATAAAACATTATATGTAATTACAGAGCACTTTTGTGAAAAATGTGCTAAGAATGAAATATTTTTAGTTGAAGATAGAGAAAAAGAACTGTGGAAAAAGGATAAAAGATGAACAAGAAAGGAAGAAAAATCAAGTGTAACAGATGAAGTAAGAAAAAATAGATTAGGATATTGGAAAATAGCTAAAAGGACAAGTTCAGAATTCATCAGGAATTTGTAACAGCTGTAGTAGCAATTATAAACAACAATACAAAATGACTAAAATTAGCTATATTAGTAGCTATGATCCAGTTGTTAGCATGTGTGGTAGGCAGAATTTGAAGATGGTCCCAGGATGCCTGCACTCTGATGTCCTTCCTGTGATTGTGTCATTTCACATGGCAAGGGGTTTTGGAAATATTTAAGGTTACTGATCAGTTAATGTTATAATAGGAGATTATCTGGGTAACTAACCTAATTATTTGAGTTCTTTAAAAGCAATGTGTTTCCTTGTGTTGAAATAAAAGAAGAAATCATGAAGATTCTCTCTCTGGTCAGCCTGGAAGATGCAAATATCAGACAGTGAACTGCCTTCGGGGGCCACATGGAAAGAGCCCAAGAATGACCCCTCGGAGTTAGAAGTGGCCAGGAAGGAAAGTCAGAGCTCAGTCCTACAAGTGCAAGGAATTGAGTTCTGCTAATAGCAAATATGGGCTTTCCCCCAGAACTGCCAGATTCAGCAGGCAAACAAGTTGACTTCATTTCAACCTTATGGTATCCTGAGCAAGGAAGCTCGTCTTACCATGTGGGACTATGTCTTAGAACCGTGAGTCCATAAATGGGTTTCAAGCTGCTGACTTGTAATTTGTTACTTAGCAATGGAAAACCAATATAGCATACATGCCAATGTACCAAAAATAACTACAAAGCAAAAATAATTGCATTATAACATTGCTCAATCAGCTAAAACACTTCAATTGATTGGCTTCTGGGCCACAAGTTGGTTTAAATTTAATAGCCACATTATAAAATTGTGGGTTTCCTAACACTGATCATAATAGCTAAGGAAAACAAGAAAAAATGAAATTTTAACAAAAACCATGATTTCACTGAATGCAGCTTTAGTATGTAAAAAATAGGATTACTATACAATATTCAGGTAGGATTTTTTTCAGGCTCTATTTATAAGTAAGCCATGTTTTGAGGGGATTATTAAGAAGGACTTTGGGGGCCACTTGTTTTTAAGGGAAGAGGATATTTTTCCATGATCTGCAGCAGTTTATTTTTGTGAATTTCAGTTTTCTCTGCTCAGCTTTTCTTGTGGCAAGCTTCTCCTGTAGTAAAAACTTTTATTGACGAGTGCCGAAATAGACACAGTGAAATTATATTTTCCCTGTAGCTTTTATTCCATTTTTAATTGATAAACTGCTGTACAACATAGGAATCAAGGAAAGGGAGTTGGCAATAGATTTGAGAAGGTGGAAAAATGTACCTAATTAGTTTGTTGCCTCTTTTGCAGTTTGTCCCACTGATCTCTCTTGCTTTGCTGTCTTAAATATCAAGGCTTTGTTTAAGGACAGTTGTAAGAAATTAGTAGCTACGTCCAGCCTTCCTCCCACCAGCTAGCCAGCAGCTCTCCTTGAGGTCTTTTCTGGTGTGGATAATGCCACCCTTCATCCCATTTCCAAGACTTCAAAGCTCTGAGTCATCTTCCACCCTCTCTTTCTCTAATCCCTCATATCCTACATTCAGTTACCAAATTCCTGTAAAATTCATCTTTTATTTCTCCCTGGTTCCACTACCATCAATTTAAGTCAAGTCCTTGTTGTGCTTTGCCAGATTGTTGCCAGAATTTCTTAGGTCATTTTGTTGTCTGATTTCCCATCATAATCCATTCTACAAATCACTTACAGAACATGCCTTCGAAAATACTATGCAGTTCTAATTTTGGCTTTTTTTTTTTCACTCAGGGATTTTTCTCCTTTGGCCCCCAGAATAACATCCAGACTCTTTAGTTTGGTATTAAATTCCTGCACAACGCATGTCCAATTATTTTCTAGTCTTATTTTTCAGTGCTTTCTCCACATGCACTCCATTTTGTACCTGAGTTAGATGTCTGTGTCCCTTGAAATACGAATTTTGGAATCAAAGTGAGTTGTAATTAAATCCTGATTCAACAAGTTACTGGTTTGTGAACTTGGATAATCTTCAAAGTCTCTCTCAGTTTTAATTTTGTCATCTGTAAACCTGACATAACAGTATCTCTCACATAGGGTCATTGTGGGATTAAATATGATGGTATATGTAAATTTCTGGGCATAAGACTTGGCATACAAATGTTGAACAAGTAATACATTTTACACTTATTTTTCTTTCTTTTCCCATCTCCACTTTCTATGTTTTGTGTATCTTAGGCATGTTCACATTGCCATTCTCACACCTGGTATTTTGTCTCTTTGCTTTTGCGTGTGATGCTTTCTTCACAGGGAGTGATTTACCCTCCAGTTTTGTCTTATTTCCAAATTAGCCTTCACTGTGGTGACTCCCCTGCAAGGCTTGAGCTGTCTAACCCAAGTCTGGTAACTTCCTTTCCTTTGTAGAGATTAGCTTAGAAAACTTGAAATAGATCAGTCATGGCCAGTGAGAGGCAAAGGCTATCTACGGCTAGCAGCTTTATCTTTTCAGTGATTTCAGTCTTTTCCCTCTTCATCATTTGGACTTGTCAGGGTATGTGGTATGAACTGCCAGTACCCAATGAAGCAAAAGTGACTCCAAGAATGGAGGAGAAAGTGAAGAGAAACTGACTGGGATCTTGAAGCTAATCACGCTGCTCTCAGAGCCTTCTCCATCTCTGGGCTTCTCGTCACAGGAAATAAAAATCCTCTCTTGCTGAAGCCCGCCTGAATTATGGCTTGCTTTCTTTGCTCAGTCAAAAACATACTAAAATACTTGCTGTCTTTCAAGGCTAAGATTCCATTTTCTTGGTGAAGTTGTCCCTAGTTTATATGGCAAAACCGCAGGTGTTATCTCTCCTCTCCCTCCCATGGCATTGCCAGGTGTCTCTCAGCACCCATCACAGGTTGCTGTGGAGGAAGCCCTGTGTGTGGTGTCCCTGTGTCATTGGAGAGGTTCCATGGAAGGCAGTGGCACCATCTTAATCCTCTTTGCATCTTCTGCCGAGCAGAATCGTTCAATGACACTTTTACAATAGACCAGTCACTACTTGTTGAGCCTCTGTAAGTTGACAATGTATAATTTGGGTATAATTGTTATTCTTGAAAGGACAACTGTCCTGATATTTAGGCTCTCTTCTAAATTTTTTTTGTATAGGATATCTTTTTTAAATAAACTCTTTAGAGAAGGAAACCCAATATACTTTAACTGACAGAAGAGAAGTTAAGAAGGCAGGAGGTGCAGAGAAGTGGTACATAGGTTCTCTGCTTGGTAGAACCTGTCAGCAACACTAATGCACATCCAGGAGCAGACACAGGGAAGCGGGCACTTGTGCTTTCTAGATATACTGATGACCGACTGTATGACGTAGGCGAATAATTGTCATTTTACTAATCTACTTGTGGAATTGGAGGATAGAAATTGTGCTGAAGTATTTTTTCGAAAACAGAAGAATCAACAAACGATGTGCTTTCTCCAGTTTGAGCTGCTTCCTTGTTTTGTTTTCAGACTTCAAACACCAATCACTTTCCTGACATTCACATCCAGGAGCACAAAATATTGAAATATTCTGATTTCATTGCCATGTAGCACTAATTCCTTAATATAATCTCCTGGTAATTTATTTATTTTAATGCTGTTAAAGTTTTAATGTTTTCTTAATAAAAAATGCATCATAGTCTTCATTGGGATGAGAACTAAATCCCTCAAGCTGTCAAGAAGTTGAGTTACTATGAAAGGTGATGGAATTTCTGTCCCCAGGGCAATCATATAGATAGGTGGTAGGTTCTCATAGGTTAGTGAAATGCGTCTGTATCTGCGATGGGGAAGATTTGACCTCAATTACCTCTCAATGTCTCTTTCAGCCTTGCGATGTTATGACATATGCTCTGTCACATCACAGGCTTTTGAGAAGGGACTTGAAGGTATCAGAGCATCAAGAAACTTGAAAAGGGAATGTGGAGGAGGAAGTGGAAAGAAGCTCTTGGGGATGTCAGGCTTGGCACACACACTTATGGTTTAAAGGACCAGGGCCCTGTCTTCCCTCTGCTGGGCAGGTTGGGTGGTTCACCGTGCCTTGGCCTGAAGGAGGCCCAGCAGGCAGAAAGACAGAGAAGGGTGTGGACTCGTGACTGGGAGCGGGTTCATTTATAAGGACATGACTGCTGGTTGCGACACCATCTCAGCAGCTGCTTGGCTCTTTAGCATGCACTCCTTACTGCCCCTTGGCCAGGATTCCAGAGCAAGTGCTCTTCTTCTCTTGGTAATCCTGGCTAAGCAACTACTAGCTCCCAAATTGAGTGCATGAAATAAAGCAGTGAGGTTGGACACCTCTGAGGGTCTATGTTACTAATCCAGTCTGTGATTTTAGGAAGACTTTGATTTTCTCATGTGGTATACAAGTTCTCCCCAAGTTAACACTTTGATAGTTAGCTATTTCCTCTTGTTCTGTAATTCAGTTACATTTGTTGCCTCAACAAATATTTTTAAATCATTTTCTCAGTGCCGGAGATCTTTGTCTGGCCTGGGGACACAAAGCAACAGTGGACCAGAGAAACACTATCTCTATAGTTGATTATGTTTATAATAAAAATAAGAAGCAGAAAATGACTAAATTCATTATGGCTTGAATGGCTCTGAGACAGGTGAGAAGCACCTGACTCCCCCTTTTCCTCATTGCAGCTGGAGCAGGGCGAGGCTTGCCTGGAAGACACTGCACTCCTACCCCTCACTTTCCTTTGCTTCCTCAGTCCCCCTCCCAATGGATAGGGACAAATTTGTTCAGTGTCCACCCTGGCTCTGTAGCAACCACTCTCCTCCACTCCACTCCAACATGAGTGCAGCTCACCTCTCAGTGCAGTGTCCCTCCCAGCTCCTAGTTGCCACTTCACATGCTACTGTTGCCTTTTTGAACAAAGGGTACCTGAGGTGTCTAGGACCTGGGAGGGAAAGACCAGGGCCCATTGTTAACATTCCCAACCCCCACACTGGCGTTGCAGGCTCTTCCCTGGTGTCAGTCCTGCCCCTTCCGGGGAGGATTACCACCACAACAGACAGCTGAGGCTGTTCTGGAGCCCTGCACCACTCATAGGCCTGTACTTGGACCAATCACAGGTCGGCAGCTGCTATATAAACAGCATTCCTCAGCCCTTTCTTGGATTAGTCTGGACGGGCTCTCTCTGGTGGGTGTACTGACTCCTGTGTGTTGCAGCACAGGCCTGTTAAAATAAAGACTTGCTTTGGTGGTCCTGTAAACCTGCTTGTTATTTATCTCTCCGGTAGTGTGGGCTCCAGAAGTCCTGTAAATCTACTTGGGATTCTTATCCTGAGTAGTGTGGACAGAGCGGTCAGTTCAAAAGAAAGAACAATAAACACTAAGAGCTGTTAGCACCAAAGAGCTCCAGAGACCAGCAGCCAATGAAAGGCAACCACAGAGACCAGTGCCTGGCAGAGTCAACCAATGGTGCAGTGTCCAGCAGCTGGCTGTGTCAACTGTTGGCATCCAGCATTATCTGGTGTCATCTGGTGACATCAGGCCTGCTAGCAGAACTGCACTTTGTCAATTCACAATTTCCATCTGAATCGAACAAAAGAACCCCAGGCTAATTGGTGGTTGCTTTTTCAGCCTGGAGGGCTGCTCTCCCAGATATTTATATGTCCAATTTTTTCACAACTTTCATGTCTCAGCCCTATGCATCTTCCTTACCCATGATCCTTAAGACCAAATATATCTGGCAAGTAAAGTTTTCACCCCATAATTCTGGTGCAAGCTAACTAGCACCAAATGGTATGAGGACTATTTATTCCACTTATTATGAATATTTATGTATTTTACTGTAGACACATTGATGTGTTTGACTATAGGGTCTGGCTTCAAGTCCTGTTTGTTTAATAAATAGTATGAACACTGTGCAATTTTTCTAAAGTTCAACTCTTAAACTTTGAAATATCCTGATGGTTTTGCATAAAGGATTGTGAACTCGTGCTATCTAAATTTCTTCTTTACTCATTAGCTAGCTCATTTATTTTCTTGTCTTCCAACCAAGAATGATAACAGAGACCTTGTAGCGGATATCCTTGCCAAGTCCTAGCAGGGTATAAGTGGCACATGCTTCTTGCTTTCCATATTTCGGCTATACTGTTTGATATCAGGAGTCAGACCAAAGCCCTACATGACTCAAAGGGCACATCAGATGGTGGACTAGGTGAGTGTAGCCCCTCCCCCAATGGCTGCCACAGAGATTTAAGACCTGGTCTGTGAAATGGCAGGGCTGAAGCACTGCCTGATCCAGCAGAGGACTGGGACTTAAACTTCACAAGTGGCTGGGTCACTAGAATCATCCAAACACACACACACACACACACACACACACACACACACACACACTAATGATGGCTCAGTATTGTATTATGTTCTAAGGCATTGGGTACAGCTGGAGTATTTCTTTATCTTTGTTAACCGTAGGAGTCCTTCTTTCAAGGAAAAAAAGAGATCGGTCATGTCATCTTCTGGTAGAGGTTCTTGTAAAGATTTAGAAGGAAGACACCTGCAAACTGGGCACAAGTAGTGCTAAATATTCTTGATGTTGGTTTTAGAGTCAGATGATCTAGGTTTGATGGTCAACTCTATTCTCTGCTGTTTATGAAGCCTTGGAAGTTTAGCTAATCTCTCTGAGCCTCAATTTTCCTACAAACAGAGTGAGACAATATCTATTTCAGGAGGATGGTGTGAAAATTAGATTATACAGATGAAATGTAGACTGAAAGAATTGCTGAACTGTCTGTTGTGAATATTAACAATAAGTACTGTGAACAACCCAAATTAAAGAATTTTTAAATATAAAAGTAAACGCAGATATATTTGGACAGTTTGGGTGTGAGATTGACTCAGTGGGTTGTTTAGAACAATTTCCACTCCCATTTTACAGTTTGTCACTCTCATTTGTGTCACAGGAAGTATAATTGAGTCCATGAGGAATTTGAGCAAATGCTAAAGTGTCTTAAGAGAAAAGCCCTTAGTACAATACTGTATTTAGTATTTAGCATGTTAGGTAATGTGTTTGAAATATTTTGGTTGTGTGTTCTACAATGTTTGCAACTGTCAGCTACTGGTTTGATGTATTGGGAGAGGTTGTGATACTGATACATGTTAGGTAGCAAGATATGGGCAAATTATGAACAATTTTTTTTTTTTGCCACAGTGTAACATGCATGGCCTTCAGTTCAGTTTCCAATAGAGTCTTCATTCCCATCTTAAACCTGCTGAGACTTGGCTTTACTGTCCTCATTTCTGTCAGCATCTTGATCTTTTGAGATTGGACCAGAATCCATCAAACTCTGTGTATAGCATTCAAGGGCTTCTCTGTTTCTCCAAACTTTTTCCCAAACTTTTCTCACAAATTATTTCCAAAGGCTTCTGAACCACATTATCAGCTATAGTCACAGGAATGACACCACTTCTCTGGTGCCAATTTTCTCTATTGCTCAGCTTTCCTATCTCTGGACAGAATATCCAACACTTACAGCTTAAAGGAAGTCAGGTTTAATTTCTCTCATGGATTCAGGGAGTTCAGTTCATGCCTGGCTGACTCCAAGGCAGAAACATCAAAGCAGAAGGGCATGGTGAAGCCAGGTGAGGCTCCTCATTTTGTGACAGCCAGGAAGCAGAGAACAGCGTGGGAGTGCCAGCAGGAGATACACCCTCCAAAGTCGCACCCCCAGTGACCCACCTCAGTTGGGCCCCCTTCTTACCAGCACTTTCAGCCAAGAACATCAGTAGATTAATCCACTGATGAGTAGATCATCCCCATGGTTCAGTTACCTTTCCAAGAGTCTATTAATCAGTTAAGCTGACCAGTAAGCTTGACCATCACAAGTGTGGTGTAATTCATTTATATTTGGCACCCAGGCCTAAAAAAGGTGTGGAGATTTAGTAGCATACTGTGTCATTCTGGGGCTTTGTTTTTTTTTAACTCGGCTAAAAATTCAATAATCCAGAATTTTAAAAAATGTAGATAAAAGAGATAATAAGCAAAATAAATGCTGGCCACTATAGTAGCTTAAATTTCAAATATTGTTATGAAACAATATTGTTTGGGCAACTCAGATAATGTAAGTTAGCACTCAGGAGGCTCTTTTGCAGGGAAGCTAGTAACACAGATTATGCATTCAGTAAAATCTTTACTCATAATTTTGAGTTTATATTTTCTTTTCTGAGACCTTAGCCTGAATGTATTTATCCACCTGTAAAATGGTGATAGTACTGTATTAGTACCTTCATTATATTACTGAATGAAATAATAAAGTAGTGCATGTGAACCTATAATCCCATGCCTTAAGTAAGCATTCAGTAAATCTCCATAATATTTATAGGTTATTTAAATTTTTAAAAAACACAAATCTTTCCATCTATGTCTGCCAATATCCTTCTCCTCAAGAAGAGATATAGCCAGCAAGAAGCAAAACATAATGCCATTATTTTGACTCCATGTCTGTTCCTCTCCTCATAAAAGAGAGATGAAATAAAATAACTTAGACATACAGAACTAGGACCCACAGCCTTGTGAAAGCCCCAGCATGGGCTTGGGATTTATGTGCCTGAGGTTTTGCAAGTGCTTGAGCTCACAATGAAATGAAAGAAAAGAAGAAAAGGAAAGAAAACCATCCTGGCATCACATAACATCCAAAAGCACTTATGGTGTGGTGATTTTTTGGAAAGGATTCCCAAGTGGAGAAAAAAATTATTAAAGCAATGGAGTTTTACCAAATTCTACAAAAGCATGGAGGAAATTCTTTGTTTGTTGACGAAAAGCACTCTTAACATTTGCAGAAATGGGCGAGAGCCAGAGGACAGAAGAAAAGAAGGAACCGGTAAGATATGGTGGGTTAATGATCAGGATCTGACGTGAGCCACACACAGGAACCTGCTTGTCACCTGCAGCAAGAAGCAACAGCACCAGCTTCAACCTTCCCATCACAATGCACCTATTTACTGCCCAGAGGGCTCAGCCAGAGACAACTGCAGTGTTGACTGAGTGGGGAGGCTGTCTCAGTGGGGCCTGTAAAGGGAAGAAATCCAAAAGGACTTCAGGGCCGGAGGACAGTAAAACACTTATGTTCAGAGGTGACTCAACTATAGATCTAGGCTCTGTTCCCTGGGGAGGCCCAGGGCCTCCAGAAATCTGGCCTGGAGCAGAGACCACAGGCTTAGCTGCTGCTGAGAGCAGAATTCTCTGCTGCCTTGCTTGGCTCTGGGTGCAGAGCATGGTTTATGGATGGGCAGAAAGAGAACATGGTTTGTACTTCCTGGCTCTGCTCTACAATGCCCGGTGATCCAAAAGAGACACACGCTCCTTCTGGAGATGAATGGTGTGAAACTGAAGGCAAATACGCCTTGCTTTACCTCTGTCAATGTCAAACACTCAATTGAAAAGCCATCTTATAAAGGAGCTCTATTGTATAATAACACCGAGGGAGGGTTGGGAGGCTCTGGGGATGAAGTATACACAGATGTTATTTTGATAGGCCTGTAAGCAGTGCTGTTATTAAGCGCAGAGAAGGTAAGCAGCTTTCCTTTTAGCATGCTTCATTGGCTGGATCAAAGCTGCAATGGTGATAAAGGGCTAGAGAAAGAAGATATGGAATTTGGATTTTTAAAAACTCCTAAGCCTGAAAGTCATTTCTGAAATGGGCAAAATGGCAAAGTGACATTGACAGTCTCGGTTTTGAAATTGCAGAGGTCACTGTGGGAGCTGGTGTGCAGGAAGGTGCAGGCTGCAAACCCAAATGGGTAGGAAGTCTGGGAAGGGGCAGAGAGGGAAGGTGGAGAGGAGAAGACACATCCAGGTTGTCTTTCTTTTCTTCAGCCACCTTCATCATTTAGGCAGTGTCTTTACCTTTAAAGATGCTGAATCATGGGATCTAAGAAGGGTGAATTAAGGAGCGTGGGTAAGCGAAACACGAAGGTCTGGTAGAGGAAGGTTAGTAAGGGTCATGGAGGGCACTCTGAAGTCTTCAAATGCAAATATGTAGTAATGTCCAGGGCACTGGGATGTTAGCCTACCTCTCTTTATGCCACTTCAAGCTTTGATCCCACTGCTCTGTGTTGCAACCTCTAGTCCTGTGATAGCTTTAGGAGTGAATGATCGACAGCTTTGGATCTTACCCAACTGGTGCCCAAAGGAGAGCTGGTGCAATCAGAAGTTGTGTTTGGCAGATTTCCATGTTGCCTTTCCTCTCTCCTTCCTTCCTCCTCTCCCTTCCCTCCCCCTCTCTTTACCTCCCCTCCCCTCCTTTCCTCTTCTCTTTTCTCTTTCCCTCTTTTTTTGTTTCTGTTTTGGTTCTGGGGATTGAACCCAGGGCCACATACTCTACCACTAAGCCATGCCCCCATTCGTCTCCTTAAAGACTCAATTTAAAAACAAGTTTCCTCTCTTTTTCTCTCTGCCTCATTCCTCCCGCTTATTGGTATTGTTTTTCTATTTGAGTTTACAAAACTTTATGTAACTCCCCAGGGCAGCAGTCATTTCCTTTCAAAACTGTTACAAAAGGAGGGAAGAATACTCTAAATTCTGGGACATGGTGAGGCAACTGGAACAGAGATCTCCCTTGAGCTAACCTCCCAGGCCACCCTCTCTCCTTCCCTGCCTGCCCCTCATGGCCTCACTTAATGATGAAAGTCAAAGTACCCTTTAACACATGGCAGTGAGAAAGAATTATCCAAACGGTAAGCTTCTTAGAAAATGTTGTACTTAGGAACAACACAATTTTTCTTCAGTTACCACCGTGGCCACTAAAGAAAGGGATACTGCGGACTTGAATTGCAAGGCACAGGGGAAATGAAGACAGTTAAGCAAATATTAGTTCACACATGGTGATCCTCTCCTTTATGTACACTGTGAACTAAAACAACAGCCTCTTAGCAGAGTGGTTGAAATTGAAGTGTTCTGACACACATTAAAAAAAAAAATTTTAAAAGAACATTTTAAATAGAAGCCCACCTCTGTGCCATACAAAGTCTCCTGAAGTCTCAGGATGAAATGAATGCGCCACTAAGGTGTTTGCTTCTTGCAAATTAAAATATGTTTAGTTATTTGGTGACATTGGAATTGAGAAGGTGATAAAAGACAAGGAAATATGCCCTGTTTGACTACTGACAGGGAATTAATACACTAATGAGGAAACATTGGACCTAAATAGACTAAGTTCATTATTTTTTATGCTCTAAAATTTTGTTTGGATAACTGAAGAAGATGAAGTGGAAAAAGGAGACATTCATGTCTTACATGGCAGGAAAGACCTGGTTGTGTCTGATATTGGAGAATGCATTTTTCTGGGACTATTCATCCTAGCAAAAATATTACCTTTGTATCTCTGCCAATGGGAGCATTCTCCTTTGTGATTCAGGATTATTTGGCCTGTTGTGCTTGTTTGATTCTCTTAAAATTCTTCCCTTTTTTGTTAGCACTTGCTTGGCATTCGAATTCCAGCTGATGTACACAGCTGAATAATTTTCTAAAAAATGAAGCTCAAAATTGGCCATTGGCTTCATACCTATCAAAGCTGCTCTTTGTTTTAAGGTTACACACATCTTCTCTTTTGGTATTGGTTATGTGCATTTTTAATGTGGAGTTAGGCAGCAAATTAACAAGGTCTCCGTTTTGGAAAGCAGCCATAACTCAATGCCTTTGGTTGCCCATCAAGTCAAGGCATGAAAATGACATCTACTAATAAAGAAATGACATTTTGATCCTGAGCTAATCTGTGGACCTGCCTCAGGGTCTGGGATCAGGGAGCAGGACCACTGGATGCTCTTTGTAGTGGATCCAAAGTGGCCCACCTCCACGACACTCGAAGAATCTCTGTACTACACCAGAATCACACTGAATTATTGAGGCTTCCAAAGATGCTTCTTTAGGTCTTTGTTTTGATCTCAGTCCTCTCTTTTCCTAAAGAACATCTGCTCTAGTGTGCTTTGAAATGCACAGGCCAAAATGCAAGTCCCCAGAGGCTTGCAGTATCCACCAGGGATACAGATGTAAATCTAGTTTCCTATAATTCCGCAGGTGCTCATCCTACTCAAGTCGGTTCCCATGTCTTTAAGAAATCCTGTCTTGGTGGTGGCTGCCAATCAGAATGAATTTATGGGAACTTTTCTGATTCAAAGTCATATCTTCTATTGCTTCTGTAAGCACCCAGTCTTAGCTCATTTGGGTATAAAGAAAGTGAGTATTTATTCAGTTCCCATGCAGCTATGTCTGGCTGTTGGCCCCTATCCAGAGGTACTTATATCCAGCCACCTTACCTGCACAGAATCTTAATTTGGAGGCAGTGTTGATTCCAAAAGACAGAGGAGATTTGTACTTGAGAAGAAATAGGTGAATCAGCAAAGTACCTTTTCTGGGAAATTTCACATTTCACTTTCCCAGGAGTGGATTGTTAGTTTTACTCAATTTTCAATAAGGAATTAGGACTCTCTGAGGCTGAGACAGGAGGTCTACAAAGTGGGGCCCAGGCTGGGCAACTTAGTGACTTAGTGAGACTCTGACTCATAATAAAAAAGAGCAAGGGCTGAGGATGCAGCTCAGTGTAAAGGCCCTGGGTTCAATCCCTAGTACCTAAAACAAGCAAAATCCAAAAACAATCAAAGAAAACCACCAAGGAATTAACAACCTCAACCTTACAGTCAAGTCACAACAAATCAAATCAAATCAAATTGAATCAATCTTGCATCTATGCATCATTATTTTATTGTCATTATTATTTAAACCTAGACAATCTACCTTAGCTATTTTCCTAGGAATTAGTCTTTAGTGTGGTGCTCTTATAGTATTCCAACAGCCAATGTCTGAATCCCTATCCTCTTCTGTACCCAGCCTTTCTTTGCACTGTTCACCTGTGCATTTCTCCAGTAAGTAACATTTAAGTCCTTTGATGACTTAGGCACTGAACTGAAGGTAAATGGTAAATCAGTCTGTGGAAATACAAAAAGCATCAAATTCACCTCCTCCTCCTCCTCCTCCCTCTTCTCTTCCTCTTCCTCATCCTCCTCCTCTTCCTCCTCCTCCTCCTTCTTCTTTTTTTTAGTATGGGGGATTGAACTGAGGTCCTTGTGCTTGCGAGGCAGGCAGTGGAACCACTGAGCCAAATCCCCGGGCCTCACATAGTTCTTAATGGCCCTCTCCCTGTCTCCACTTGCAGTGAGAAGGAAGAAGCCTTTGTTGCTGGATGCAGAGATGTGGGGGGAGCTTCTGGGGGTGTATGGACTTTTGAAATGTGGAGGAAACGGGAAGTCTCAGTGTCTGGATCCTACCATGTTCCATAAAATAAAGCCAAACACCTGTGATTAAACAGGCAGGCATTGAAGGAATTATTTTTGTTTGAAAATATCACTTTGTGCACACTTTTAACAATTGTTTTGAAGCCCAGGTGACAAGAGTTTCGGTGAAAGCTCTTCTAAATTCCCGTCCATGGGACCAGCATGACTCCAGAGCTCTGGAGACCCACTGGTTTCTTTTTCTTGATAGATGGGTCTGCATCCTTGGTAATAATGTTTTCCTCAAGTAGATATGGAAGGATATGGAAGAGTAGAAGCTGGAGCAGGGGAGAGAGTATGGTGGGCTCCACATGGTAACTGCAGCTGACAGTCTGGTTTTGTATATTGGAACCTCAGCGAAACCTGGGAAGCCCTTGCCGAATTAATGTACATGGAGGACAGAAAGAACTGAGATGGTGCAGTGACATAGGCACTGGGCCACTGTTATTTGGCATCCTATATTAATGTACCTAAATTATAAATAAGCCACTTCCCCAAGCAAATCAGAATATATTTATACCCGATTTTCACAGACCAAGTTCAATCTCCACAGACTATGTCATGAGTTTCTTCGCAATATGATCCACAGACTTTCTATGCTTCTTCTTTACCCCCTTTCCCAATGTTCTTATTGTCTATACCATATCTTTCCCATATCTATTTGATTTTGAGGTATGGTGGACCCTCATATTATGACCAGCCTGATATATGAACAACTTGGGCTATGACTGGAATTTTAGTTTTAATTTATGACCGAAGTCTTGAGTTTTGACCTGAATGCCAGCCACTTGTGCTTCCAAAGGGTGTCAGATACAGATTTAACTCTTAAAGAGTTCAGGAAAAAACATTACAACATCCTTTCCTGTGTGGGGTCCATTGAGAAATCCTGGACTTATGTCTTGTGAAGGATGCTGAGATCTTCCTGTGTACAGGAAAGAGACTTTGAAGATTGTGCAGAAAGGATCCTGAGCCTTCATTTGAGCAACCTGAGTTACAACTAGCCCTCGAGAAGGAATTGAGTTCGTAAGTCAAGAGTCCACTTATGTTTATAAACCTCTCCTTTTGTTAACTGAAATAATTGTTTCTCTTGTCTTCCTTTTAATTAGTCTAAAATCTCTTTGGAGTGGAGCAGAAACCATGATTTAATTCTGAATAAATGCTTGTTGGCCAAATGGGTAAACTGAATGAGACCCTAAAAATTAGAAGAATAGAAAGTCAGTATTGGAGCAGGCAGCTTTTTCTGCTTAGTACTCATTCTTTTCTATGCTTCCTTCTCAAAAATGGCATATTTTTAGGAGCTACTATCCTGTTCCAGCACAGCTGAGAAGCTTCTAGGTTAGCAGCCCCATCCATCTAATGACAGTAAAAATGAAAATACTTTGGTTGAAATGTGAGAACAGTGTGCTGTTTCTGAATGTGTATCCTCAGATGTGGGCAGCCATTTTGTGGCCATGAGGTAGATTGCCCGAGGAAGATGCTGACTCCAAGGGCAGGCAGATGGAAAGAATCAGGTCCCCAGTGATGACATTGGTGTACAACACGAGGCCAACCCAAAGCCTGCCCTAGCCTGGTCTTTCATACTCTGAGTCAGAAAAGCCCTTCTTCAAATTACTCTGGGCTTAACAATTCTGTCCTTGCAGCCTAAGTAGTCCTAATTAACACAGTGCATTAAGTACACCCTGCCTCCCACACCATGTCTGGAAACATGGTAGAGGAAAGTGGATAACTGTGTGGAAAGTAGAACCCAGGTCCCCAAATATGAAGTCCAAGCCCCTTTTGCTTAAATCATACTTTGTCATGTGCATTTTCAATATTGCTGCGTTCATTTTTATTTAGAAATGTGATAAAAAATGCTTAGCTATTCATGGTTTACTACTTCATATAGAATCAGTATATCTGCAATGTGGGTCAAAAGTTAAATTTACACATGTGAGCTTGTGAAGACAATATGAAAATTTATGTGATAGAATGTTCAAATTGAACGCCTGAGACTTGCTTTTTTGTTTTCGCTTATTCAAGCAAGACTATAACTTTAGCAACCATGGCCTTATTTTTCTTCCAGAAAACTGCTGAGAACAAAAATAGGAGAATGTATTAAGTTCATAATTCTGTGTAGACAATATCTAGTTCCATAAAACCTGATGAGAACCATACATTAACTGTCCTTTCAGTAGCTATGCGATTAAGATGAGCTTACAGATGAGGATTTCCAAAAAGTGTTTCAGACAATTTGCAGCATAGTCACTTTAGTAAAAATACTGGTGCGAACCAAATACCATGATATCAAAGGAATATAGAAATGCTCAGGCATAGATACACATGCTTGGCTGCAAAATGCAGCATCGCATCTTCACATTCTTACTGGGGCTGATGCATCCCACTCAGTATTTTGTTTAGCAATGGAACTGCATGCTGACCAGTGATCCCCTGAGGAAGCACTTATGACAAGCATGGTAAGCTCTGGTAAGTGTCTCACAGTCTAAATAAACTTTGGCAGTGATTTGGGAGCCAGTAGGAGGCAAAGTTTATCATTTTTGGTTCCTTGTGAAGCATCAGTAAGAACATTCTGTTTACTTCTGTAAAGAAGTGGTTTTGATGAGTCCAGGCTCGGGAAGGCAGTGGGGAGCCCCAACTGCTTAATACTGGGAGGCTGGGAATGTCCTTCCCTTCCTGACACGTTGTGTCTAGGATGCCATTCTTTCCTGTTAATTTCTCAGGAACACCGGCTGCACACACATCACTTGCTCTGACACTTGGAAAACAGACAAGTAGCCTTTTCTTTTACTGCCATGAATGCCACTCAGCCAACCAGCCACTAGGTCATGCTCATGTGCAGTGCAAGTTGCTTCCTTTCTCCTGTGCTCGGCCTCACCTCCTCAGTGACAGGAGCCACCTCTGTCCCTTGGGACCCTGTTGTTTTGCACTTAGGCTTTTAGTGGGGTATTATTTTCCAAGTAAGCCCGTTGTACAAACATGACATTTCCATATTGAAGAGTTTTGTTAGCATCAATTCGTGGAGTTAACTTTTCCATAATTCCTAAGAGAAGACTTCGTTATAGAAAATATCGTGTATATTCTGATGTTATTATTCACTCATATAGAATATAATACTTCCAAGACTTTCTCTATTACTATGGAATACTTGTCTCTCACATGTTCTTTAAAAATCCATTTTATTCTCTCCCAAGTTTTATATTCGTGGCATCTAACAAAACTCTCACAGTCCACATTTTAAGAGGGAGAATGGGGAGACAAGAAGAGAAAGCTTAAGAGGCACTGCTTACATCAGTCATAGTAGAAAATATACCGCTCTAAAATTATTTTACTGGTCACAAGGAATATGCAAGAAATCTCAGCAGATTTCATATTTAAAATGTAGTCTGTGTTTAACCATTCCAAAATTATGACCTACTGCTATTTTCTTCAAGTGTTCAGAAACCGTACCCATAGTTCGAGCACTCCATCCTGTGAAATGTGTGTGGATTAAATTTAGACCTGACTCAGGACAGGACACAGATCAGATCTGTGGTTTATTATTCTTACTATGCCAATGCAAAGAGAGGATGCTGTCTTCAAACCGTGCTCCACTTTCAAGGATTCGGCCACAAAAAGCTGAGAACTCCCACCTCAAGCATCCCCTTCTGTCCATGGAAATCTGTTCTGAGCTTCAAATTCAGTGCAAACTAGCACAGTAGCATGGAGTAGGACCTCAGGAAATGCTGGTGAGATGGGTAAATGGATAAATGACTATCTTTTGCAGTTTGTTCTCCTTCATCCTGTTCTGCTGCCACTCAAGGCCATTTCCCTGGTGCTGCTGTGGATCTGACTACTTGGCCTTGGGTTTTTTTTTCTTTGAATTTTAACAAATGTACATCAAAGTCTAACATGCAGTAGGAAAGTCCTTGTCACTAGGCATAAAAACTCTAACAATGAAGAGAATGCGCTTTGTCGTCAAACAGTCGTGTGTTAGAGTCCCCACTCTGCTCTCACCAGCTGCGCGAGCTCAAGCTTTGAGACTCATTTCCTCATTTGGAAGGAGGGGGTGAAAATCCCTCCCTGTTAGGCTGGATGGGAAGACTGAATGGAATACTAACATATCTAAGGAATTTAACATACTGCCCGGCTCACAGTAAACACATAGTATATTTATTATTATTTTAATTTTGAACCTGTGGGAAAGAGTCCTGCTTCCCAGAGTTTATTTTCCTAAACCTCTCAGCCCCTGCAATCCTCCTAGTTTCCTCTCTCTCTAGAAGGGCAGTGGCTATCAGTCCTGCATGCAGTATTGCAGTGACAGTCCACTATTGCTTTGAATGGCATTTTCACAATTCATACCTGCTATTTCATTTCTCCTTTTGCCATGGCAGTATATTAGGATCTTATACAAGAGTGATGGAAAAATAAATGGAATGTTTAAATTTTTTAAAAAAGTTATTTCCAAGAATGATGGAATACCAGGCTTTGAAGGGAGTGGGAGTATTCTGGGAATTCTGAAGGGAGTTCATGGCACTGTGTCTTTTACTGCAATAAATTTTTTAAACTGAAACATTAACCATATATATTCATTACCCTTCAGTGGTCAAACCTTAAGGCCATTTCTTTCTTATGCTTTAGGTCCCGAAGTAAGGTTCCTTTACCACACAGTCTAACCTTGATGAGCCCCCTTATCACATGCTTAAAGGCAACAGATCAACAGACTGAAACCCCCCAAACTGTGAGCCAGATCGAACGACTCTTCTTTTAAGTTATCTTAGGTATTTTGTTAGAGTAACAGAAAGCTGACTATCACATTTCATGGTGATTAGCATTTTCTTTCCCCAGCTTTTTTTACTACACTTGTAGTACACATGGCTTTGAGTACATTATTTTCAATTTTAGCCTTTATTTTTAATAAAAATATTTTTAGCAATGGGCTTGTCTCTACATGGTCTTGATGACAGTTAATAAATTTTGCTCTTGGTTTAATGATATTGCAGTTTTCTTACAATTTTATGGCTAATTAGATTCAAAATTTACTCAAGACCATAAAGTAGCATGGCTGGTGTGTAGTGAGTAAAGGGTGTGAAGTCAAATGTATTGATCATATTATTCCAATAGTCTATGAAATACATTTTTGAAGATTTAAGAATCAAAGTCTGGAAGGGACATGCTCAATTCAGGATTAGGTGCAGCATTATGAAGACTGGAACTAGCAGGGCCTTGCAGACCCAAGCAGGATCTCTCTTTCTACAAGGGCAGTAGTAAACTGTTGGCGAGTCTTAAGGACTGTGCTGTAGTATTCTGTCCCTATTTTAGGAAGAGTATGGTAAAGGGACTGAGACAGAATTAAAGAGAATTAGGAGACTAAGGAAGATCAGAAGTAGGGAGAATGGTGGGAACTTGGACTAGAATGTGGCAGTAGAAATGAGCAAGCTGAATAAATGAGATATTTACCAATAAGCGTTTCTGTTGGACTAGGTAGAGAGTATTCAGGAAAGAAGGTGATCAGAAACAATTCCTATTTATTTGGGTTGAGCATTGGATGGCAGGTGAAGTGATGCTAACTAGGAAAATAAGACTTTTAGGGATAAAAGAAAGACATATTTATTGGAGTTATGTATTACATATTCAAGGAATTTACTCACTTCTAATTTTCAAGTTAAAAATTTCTCATATTAGTTAATTCTGGCTGTTATACATAGTTTCTAGTTATGTAACCAAAGGCAATTTACTAAATCTCTCTGTGCCTCAGTTGTTTTCCATTTGTCAAAGATAATATCTATCTTTTAAATTTTATAGAGAGCAAGTGAGTTAGTACACATTTAGTACATAATGACAATCAGTATAAACTATTATGATGATTAGTTTATATCTTTGAATTTTTCTTGGGAAATTTAGACTCAATTTTTTGACTTATTTATGATTTGAACTTAGCTATGTTGAACGGATATTAGTGTGTTCTACTGCATTCTTTTGCAGAAAAATCCCCAGCTGTTAGGTCTTTATTTTTGAAATTAATCTTGACCTCTGTCTCTTATAAATTTTTCTAGGATATGATGCAGTTGATTGATTTTTATGCCTGGCACTCTGTACAGTATCATTGTGTTGCTTCCTCACGTTGGAAACCTCTTAGCTGGGATATTGTACTTTTAGCTCCTGAACTTTTCCCTGCAAAACTGTGTGCAATTATGGTTCTACTGTTTCTGATCTTTTCTATTTCAAAGAAAGTCAATCTGATCTCAGTCCCTTGGTGGCAAACCTGCATTTTCTGCCTAGATACACTCTAATGAGATTTGTTTAGTAGCACATGTCTCCATGTGGCCCTTCTTCAAACTAAGGAGGCTCTGAAGGAACCAGAGCAAGGGGAAGCTGCCAGTTCATATACCCAGAGTCACACACTAAGATCATGGCACCCATGGGTCACTACCGCAGCAATACTGCCCCAAGATTTCTGTACCTCTGTCTACCTCAGGAAACAATGTGTGATTGCTAGGATCTCTCTAAATTACTTCTTCTTTTTTTTCCCTGAGATATACAGCTTCAGAATGGATATGAAGATTACAGTCTGGGATATAGTAGTCTGCTTGCTTTATATTACATCCTCTGACCTGGAAAGGGAAAATACTCCTTTTACTTTATTGGTAAAGGGTCTGGGTCACTGAGCTAGATGTCAGTAGAAGGGGCTTCTTCCTTTCTTCTGAGTAAATAAGGCTGCTCAGTTTTTAACAAGTGAAGCAAGGGTAAGCTCTGAAATTATCGTTATCTTTCAATGAACTCCATTTATGAAAATTCCTCCCCAACAGTAGATTATTGATCTTTGTTTCATTTTTTCCTGCCTCTGTATGTATTGGATGAGAGAGTATGGGTAGCTGCACTTAGAAATTGCTCCCCTGGCATGCTATTTTCTACTGAAAAATCCCTTTGATTTTGATTTATAGTTCAGTGTTTTTATATTGCCTTATTCCAGAAAAACTTTTGTCAGAATTTGCATGCCATTTGGGGGTTTCTATATTTTTTTTAGACTAAACATGTTTTCTGTATTTTTTAGGTCTTGGACTGCAATTTACATTATCTGAATTGTTTGTCCACTTAGATCACATTCTCCAGACAGTGTTCAACTCTTTACTAGGCTGTAGATAAATAGGCTTATATACAAAATGTTCTATTTATAAAATCTCTCTTTGGGATAACAGAGTGTTTCTTGCGACTCATAGATTCCTTTTAGCTTTCAACGCCTAACTTTGGAAATTCTAAATTATAAATATGACTGCCCTCCTGAAGGAATATATATTATATTATACATAATATATATTTCAAGTTAATTTTTATATGCTTTAATCTTGCTTGAAAGAAACATGCTCTCATATGTTCTTATCAACTTGATGCTAGTAAAGTCTGTTATGTTATCAGGCTTTTATGATAATATTGCTGGGTCCTACTGTCTGTCCGTTTGGGCTGCTGTAGCAAAATTTCTTAGACTGGGTAATTTATATACAAACAGAAATTGATTTCTAATAGTTCTGAAGGCTGGGAAGTCTAATATCAAGATGTTTATGGATGTGGTATCTAGGGAGAGCTTTCTGCATCCTAACAGCACATTTTTGCTGGGTCCTCATGTGAAAGAGTGGACCCACTTCCTCAGTCCTGTATCATCAGGTGCTGACTCCATTCCTGAGAGCCTTCTCTTCACGATCCCATTACTTTCTAAGGACCCTAACCCTTAATGCTATTCAATTAGTGATTGGTCTTATGTGTGAGCTTTTGGGCGGCACAAGCATTCAGACCACAGCACTTATCCCACTGAGCATTTCATCTGTGTGCCCATTTCTCTGAGCAGGAAAATGAGAGAAGGTAAGTTAAAACAAAAACAAAACACAAAAAACAGTATCATTAAAAACAGGCAAATTTGGGGTACTCAAAGTTTTAGCCATTTAAAAAAAAGTCAAGTTTCCCCTTCAGCAACCAGCTGATATAAAGGGACAAATAGAGCCTGCAGCAAAAGGTCTAAAGTGAAGAAAGATAACCCTACAGCAGAGTTCCTTTCTCACCCTTACCACAGACTCTACCCATCTCTGTCCAGACCCTAACACCACAGCACCTCATGTCACCAACTGGTTAAAGATGTGCATTGCTGGCTTTCCAAAAAGTTTATTTAAAAAATATATCTCCAACAAATTATCTTATCTTCTAAAATTCCTGTGCCAAATGCCTTTGTTTATTCTTTTAGAGTTTGAAAAGTGGAGAGCTTTATATGAGTCCCAACTTCATATTCATTTATTCATTCAATCATTTTTTCCTTCAACAAACATTTTTCAGTCATCTGTAAATTCTAGGAGCATTCTTGGCCCTGGAAATGTAAAGCTGATTGAGGTACTATTAGGGAACCTGACAGCTTTATGTTTTTTCATTGAAGACAAACATGTAGCAAATCAGTAAATTGATCTATATAATAAAGTGCTATAAGAAATATAATTGAATGAAAGACAAAGACAGAGCATATCATGGGGCAGAAAGATTATGTGGTCAACAATATTAGAATGAGGGGAGAAGTTGGTTTTGAAATTTCACAGTACTGGGTGTGATGGCACACACCTGTAATCCCAGCACTCGGTATGTTCTTCAAGAGTTCGAGGCCAGCCTAGGCTACTTAGTGAGTTCAAGGCCAGCCTGAACTATATAGTGAGACCGTGTCTCAAGAAACAAAATGAAAGACAAAAGAATCCAGGCCCTGTAAATAGTTTTTCACACTACACTATTCTTGCATGGGTGTGTACTATATTTCAGTAATTTCATACTTAGAAAAAAATTGCCTGAGAGTTTTTCAGACTAATTATTAAGGAAGACAATATTCTCCACTTATAATACTCTGGGTGCAAATCTTTATAAACAGCTGAGATTCTTAAAAGCTGGGCTATGAAGTTAATTGTATTTTTCTATAAATATTCCCAAACACAAGAGATAGTGTCTATTTTGAAAGAAACACGAACAGCATAGTATTTCCTTTTCCTTAACTTCCACATAAAAAAAAAAGACCCAGCATTTTGAAAAGTTCTAGGAAGTAGAAATTTTTTCTTTCGGATTTTAAAAATTAGTTTAAAAATAACCTTGTAACTCTGTTGTGAAAATTCCCCCTGACTATACACCCTGGAACACCCTTTTGCATTTTTGCTGTACTAAAAAATAACATAATTTCTCTCCCTCTACCCCATGGGTTGCTAACGTAGAAGCAGAAATTACTACGTGGCCCACCACCATGGAGAGAAAATGGTTCTTCTCATACGGTGTACTGCAGGCTCTCAATCGTTCCAATGCGCTCTTACCCTTGGTTAAGTATAGCCCGGGAGCTTGTGCTAGGTGGAGTTGTTGCTAAATGCAATGCTATTTTCCACCAAGAGCCTGTGGGACACCCATGTAGGCCACCAGGGTATTGAGGAGAACCAGAAAAACAAAGGTATGAGGCCTCTCCTCCCACTCCACCCTCCAATTGCAGGGTTATCAAACCAGAGGCCAGGGCAGGCCAGTGGCTGAAGGATTTGGGGTTTAGATGAGAGAATAACAGAAGGCCAGGAAGCGATACAGAAAACTGATCCGATTAAATGGTCAAAGCAAGGTAAAAAATATTTCAAAAGATCTGTTTTTTAAAAAAATGCATTGCTTTGTTTTCCTTGAAAAACTCACAAAGAAAAAAAAACAAAACAAAACCCTGAGGCATTTCTCACAATACATGCAATACATGCAGGGGGATGGATGTTTCCACTCCAGAGCCAGCTGAACGAGAGATAAGAAATGTGAAATACCGTTTCTATGAACAGGAACACAGAATGTGCCCACACAGGAAAACTTTTAGTCAGATTCATCTCTCACAATGCTGTACACACACTGCAAGCTCTCTTGCCTAGGGAAGGGTGGTTCTCAGAAGTTCAACCTGAAACCCAAGAAGAAGTTATCAAGGGGCAGGCTGGACTCTGTCCTTACGTGTTAGCCTGGCAACTGCTTTCGCTGCTCAGAAAAATCAGTTCAGCGTAATGAACGTGCATGGCTGCAGAATTTCTTTGAAGGAGCTCCTTGGAGAATTCTGAGACACACACAGAGTTGTTGAATGGGAGCCCCTTCCTTAGGTACATACAGCCTGTGTCTTCGCATGGGGGCCATCATCACTGTTTACCAGCCTCCCCATGGGAGACTCAGTTGCTCATTTCAAACACACCTGAGGGAAATCACAGTGCGATACAGTTGTTTCATGTGGATGGATGCCACCTACAGAGACTGGAAATCAAAAAGTGAACAGAGAAGACATTTAAGGAGCTTTTTATAGGTAAACTCCCTTCACTCATTGTCAAGTCTTCTTAAAACCAGTGAGCAGAGGTAGCTGATCAGAAGTTACAGGTAACCAAGAAATCATTTGTAGGAACAAGAAGTTAGGAAAACACTTTTGGCTTTTAACTTTATAGTTTGATTCCTCTGATTCTTAAGGGTCATTCTATGTTTTTAAGATCCCTTTTGTGCTTTTCTGCCCAACCACTTTTCACCCATTCAACTTCCTGTTCCTCTCTTACATCCAGTTCTTTGTGTGACTTGGCACCTCTTCCTCCCTTCACATGTCCGGAATACTTTCTGAGCAAATATTTTATTGAGTTTCCTAAAAATACACAGGTAGAATGAAAATTTGGCCATGTAAATAAAGGTAGTAGAGTGCTTACGTTTACTAGAAAATGTGCATAAACATATTGGTGTAAGATTCTCTCATTTTGTCTCCACTGTGATTCTTTCCAGTGCTAAAAATGCCATTAAAACAGAAACACACTCATGACACTTTCCACTTGACTTTCTGAACATCAATTTCCATAGTAATAATGTTTTTGAAGTTCAGAACAGCCTGTACTGCCATTATGTGATGGCTGTGTTGCTCAAATATTCCCTTGGTACAAAAAAAAAAAAAAAATCACATGAAAAAAAGAATTTCTTCAGTGGGAAAGATATGGTAGGAGGCAGAGAGATAGCAATGTTAATTTTTCTAGCAGTAATGTAAATAAATGTTTGAGTGAATATTTAAAAAACTCCCAAAGATTCTTAGATAGCAAATCTAAAATTCACTAAGCCAACTTAGCATTTGAGTATATCTAGCTTCCAATTACTCTCAATGCTATCCTTAACCCACAGTCTCCATCTGTTTTATCACTGGATGACTTTTATCACTCATATATGGCATGAACCAAAACAGAAAGCTGCTGACCAACATACAGTATCTGTGTCCTTAAGCACTATGATTTAAATGTCTATTTCTGTCCAAAATTCTTATCTTGAAACCCAGCCCACAAGGTGAAAATATTAAGAAGTGAGGCCTGTAGGAGGTGGTTCTGTTAACTCTCACGAATAGGGTCAGTGCCCCTACAACGGAGGCTTGCACTTTCCTTTTGCCTTTCTACCACATGAGCTCATACAGGGAAGGCACCATCCTTGAAGCTGAGAATGATGCGTCACCAGACACTAATCTGCAAGCACTTTGATCTTGAACGTCCCAGCTTCTAGAACGGGAAGCAATACATTTGTGCTGTGTATCAATTCCTCAGTCTGATGCATTTTGTTATAGCAGCCTGAACAGACCAAAGTATTCAAGTAACAGCTTTCTTCGTACCCAGGTGCGAATGCCTTTTCACACTTGTGCTACTACTTAAAGCAATTTGGAAAAAGCAAATCGTGCCTCTTCGTCAGCTTCATTATGTTTAATTGATTTTATGGAAAGTTGTACTATATTTGTAGATGCAAAACACAAGTTATGAATTAAAATGAAATATAAATTGGTTTGGGACCAAAACAAGCAGTATTTTTGACTTTGAAATATTATCTAACTGGTGACATTCACTAAGAAACTTTTATTTTTTTGTGTCCTATAAACTATTGAGACAGGAGCCAGAAATGGTCTTTTCTGAGGAATACTCCATCCTTCTCCTAGGATATTTACTTTCGTTTTATGTTTGTCTGTTCTTTTGATTTACTTTCGTCTATGCTTTCCAAAACACTTGTATTTGCCTATTTGAAACTGTACATAATGGCACATTAAAAAGTAAAGTGACTTAATGAGTACGCCTCAAATGAAGATGATTCGGATCTACTTCTTCTATTTTCAAGCAAGTCTGTAGTGCTGTGAAGCAGCCACACAAATTTATTGTGGGTGAACCAGGTATTACTAAATAGCTTTTCCAAAGAAGGGAACTCTGAGTTAAAGGAAAGCAAGCAAAATTCCCCTCCTGACTAAAGAGACCAGTTAGTTCACTTGCCAAGTGAAAACTCCAAGTCCCAAGAAATGCCCTAAACACAGAAAAATAAGCACACCCATGAATGCCTCCCCTTTTCCTCCTTGGTCTGAGGCCGACGACGGACAGCACCAGGTGGCGGCCCCCGGAGCTGCCTGCTGCAGATGCCCTACCTGACAGCCAAAGCTGGCAGGAATTAACCAGAAACATGTGCTTCCTGCCGAGGGCAACGGTCAGCAGGTGGGACCAGCAGACTCCACTCCAGCCGGGCCGCCTGTGTGGTCATCGCCGCCTTCCTTGCGGGCACGGAGGGCCCGGAACAAGACATTTTCTCAGCGCTGTGCTGGAAGCCGTTCAAGGGTAATTATGCTGTGTGTCGTTGCGGAATGGATGACTTAGAGGTTCCACACAAATTGAATTTTGAGGCCAGCCTGAAATTGCATTAGATTTGGGGGCTTTGACGAAAGCCTATCTGAATCCCCCTGCAGTCCCTTAGGGTCATCTTTCTTTAATCATTCACTAATGTTTCTCTGGTTAGGTCACTGATTAATCGATGACGTAAATCCCTGCCCCCCTTCATACTGTACATAATGTTTTATTAATTTGTCCTTTTTAGCTGCTGCCAAGACAGCAAATATGAAACTGATTTCTGAACCTCTAAAAGTTGACATTTCTAATTCTGTCATGTATCATAAATCTCAGATGCAAAAAGCTACGATTAGAGTGTGAGGTGCCACGACTCTTTGCTGCTCTCTGTAAGTACACTGTCACAACCAGGGAGAAACCACGGGAATAAAACAGACTGGACCCAGGAGAAACGTGGAAAATTATCGCACAGGGCAGAGGGCACAAATGCCCATGCTCAGATCAATGGCATCCTGTGTCTCAGATAATTACTTTATTTTTCTTTATATCCTATTAAAGCAATAAACCGTGAATCTCGGGAAATTATTTAAGGTATAACAAAGCTCTTTCCTCCTTACTCAGTCTCTGTGTAGGTTAGCAGCCACACAAGTACATAACCAGCCCATCTGTTAGGTTATTAATGTATCTGTGAATTACAGAGCCAGGGAAACTCTATGTGAAAGCTTTTTTTTTTTTCTTTTCATCTTTCAATCACAGATTCAATCAGAAAAATGCAGCAAGGAAAGTACAGCTTGTGATATCTCCTTCCACTGATGAGAAGATCTGGGTTAGTAATATTCCAACAGCAGGGAAAGGTAATGACTGGTTTGGGAGAAATTTGTTGGGGAGAGCTTAGAAGATAGTTGACAAAGACTACTGGTACATCATTTGACAAAACAATGTTTCAGCATCAAAGTGTGTTTCTGTAAACATAAAGTATGTTTCTCATTTTTATTTTGCATTCATTCAAGAAATATTTATTCAAAGTGTAGTATGTGCCAGGGCCCATGTTGAACCCTGGAGACTGAGTGATAAATGAAACATCATTCTTGGCCTTAATGAGATGATTGATGGTTGGGTAAAGAGAAAGATATAAAAATACGGCCTTTGAATGCAATCCATTAGTTTAGATTTGCCTGCTCTTAAACTTCATTTGAATGGAGTCATGAAATATATACTCTTTTATATCCAACGAATTTTCTCAATATTATGTTTGTGTGATTTGTCCATGTTGTTTAACTATGGTTTGTTGATTCTCTATGATATGCAACATTCTATTCTATGAATGTACCACAATTTATTTACCCATTCTCTTGTGATGGAATTCGAGTTACTTCCTGTTTGTCCCTGTGAACATTCCTATACATGTTTTTCTTTTTTTGTTTTTGTGAACATATGTATTTGTCTCTATTGGCTATATACCAGGGAATGGAATTTCTGGTATAATAAGGAATGTGTATGCTTAACCCTCCCAGTGTCTCATAGGCCCTGCCAGTCAATCCTCCAAAGTGTGTGTGTGTGTGTGTGTGTGTGTGTGTGTGTGTATACAGTGTATGTGACTACCATCTGTGTGAGTTCCATTTAACCCACGCCTAACCAGCACTTGCAATTGTCTGCACATTAGCAATTCTCTTAGATGTGTAGTAGTCTCTTGTTGTGCTTTTATTTAAGCAAAAATGCCTTCCCATGGACAACTGCTCTGAAAAGAGAGCTGGGATATTTTAGAAAGAGATTCAATTACTTAATCTGTAATTCTGTAGGATTTTCAGTACTGTAGGGTTTTTACAATACTCCCAGAGCTTTGAAGCATCTCAAATTTATGCTTTTTCCTCATCTCTTCTAATCCATCCTGCTCTTTACCTATCTTTTGACTTCTCGAAAACTTGGGAATAAGTATAAAAAGGATAGCAATAGTTAATACTTATTTTGGGATACTATTGTGCAGGCACTGTTACAGAGAACTTTATGGGCTCATATCTTTTAATTTTCACAAATATCCAATGAGTTTGATAATGATTGTTGCTCCATTTTACAGGTGTGAAGAATGAGACAAAAAGAGGTAATTTATCCATGAATTTCAATTAAGTTGGATGCAATCATAGTGTCTTGGTAGATACATGAAAAAGTTAAAGGTTATTTATTAGACAGATTGTTGAGCTATTGTTAGACAATGTGATGACTGTATGGTGAGGAGCTGACCAAAACTTGAATAGAACTTATGAATTTATGAACTTTTACATTTCTTTTCCATCATCATCTCATTTGACCTTTACTGGAATTAACTGAGTGCAGTATTTAGGATGAAGAAGTTCAGTGACTTCCCAAGGTCAAATGGTGTGTTAATGGCCACAGCATAATCATTATCTGAATCTAAACCTAGATTCAGACCCTTGGATTCCTGTTTGTTATGGTTTGGATCTAAAATGGCTCCCAAAAGTCTCCTGTTGTGGGAGGTAATTGGATGATGGGAGCGCTGTGTTTATTGGTGGATTAAGTCATTGATGAGTTTATAACTGAATGTGTTAGGAAATGAGGACTGCTTGGAGGAAGTAGGTCACTGGAAACATGACCTGGGAGGATGTATTGTTGTCCTCAGCTCTTCCTCTCTCTGCCTCTGCTTCCTGGTTGCTATGGGTTGAACTGCTTTCCTCTGCTATACCCTTCTACCTTGTCATTTCTGCCTTGGAGTCAGTCAACCATGAACTGAAACCATGAGCCAAAATAAACTTCTCCTTCTTTAAGTTGTGCATGTTGGGTATTTTGTCTCAGCAATAGGAGGGAGATTAACACACTTGTGAGGTTTGGAATTTAATATTCAGAGAAGAATTTAAATGCAAAATGAAAAATCCCAAAGGATAAAGTTTCTACATATGAAAAGATTTATTATCACTGTGAATCAAAACCATTTATGTTCACTTTAATTTGCATTTGCTATAGAATATTTTACATGATTTTCTCCCAAGTATCTACCTTTTTTGGAGGGTGGTTAGGAAGCATGTTTTTAGTTGTATTGATATGCAAAACCTTTCAAAACAGCCAAATTCAGTGCACAAATATATAGAAGGCTGACAATAATAATAACAAAATACCAACCAAAATAGTGCAATTTTATTGTTTTTTGAGTCATACAAATTAAGTATTCTAGATCAGTTACCTCCAAAATCAATAGAAGAATCTGTTTTTAGTGACTTCTATGCTATCCGGTGGACACCACTGTGATTTTTCCTAACCCCGTGTAAAGAAAATAAACCTAATTTCCATGTGCCACACATTGATAAATGTTGACTCTAAAAAGCACATTAAGTATTTCAGTGTAACCAAGCTCATAAACACCTATGTCATATGCTACTTTGAAACTAACATCTATAATGTTGATGGAGAAGGTAGGGCCAAATTAAAATGTGAATCTTGCTCACTCTACTGCAATGATATCCTGTGTTTCTTTGCAAGGATTGCTCTAAAATCAGGAAAACAAATCTTTCCTTACTTTCTTTATATTTCCCAAGTTGCTCATAGACTTTTGTTTAGATGACAGGTGTCCTTCATCTTAAATACATACAGACATAATGGAATCTCAGAATCATCCACTCATTTTTTAGATTTAAGCTTCTTTTTGGGCATTTGTGGGCCATGAAATCATTTAGAGGGGTAAAAAATAAAATTGGAATGGACTACAAGAAAAGAAAATACAATGTTTCATTGGTTTATAGAACTTACTTCAGTTGGATATGCATGAAAGTGCTATATACTGAGTCCTGATGGGAAATATATTTCCTAACATGATCCAATCTGTACCAATTATTTGTTTATTGTCCCACAGCTCCAAATCCATCTCTATAGCATCCTAGAGAGACTGAGGCAATGCAGCTGTGGAAGGGGAGTGGGGTGAACAAAGAAAAGCAAAATAGATAAACCAAATGCAGACTGCTGGGACGACAGGGAAAAGAAGGAATGGACAGCTGCCAAGGGGAAGGGCATTTTGGGAAAGTGTGAAGAGGAGTAATTGTGCTGTTTATAGGGTGGTGTTTTGTGATATGGCCCTATCCTTCATCTGCCCAAAATAACATTCATGAAACCACCTTATTCTGTGTGTGTGTGTGTGTGTGTGTGTGTGTGTGTGTGTGTTGCTTTCTTTGTGGAGATATCACTGAGAACTGTGCAAGGGTTAGGGTTAGGGTTAGGGTTAGAGTTAGAGATAGGTGGGACTAGAGGAGAAAGTACTCAGGTCCAGACATAGCTAGAGACATGGGGTTTCCCAGGTGATTTTTTTGTTGTTGTTTTGTTTTAAGCAATAAAGTTTTTGAAGTCCATAGCTATGATTACCTCAATATTTGGGAGATTAATTACAATTGATGAGACCCATTAACTTTAATCACCCCAATATTATGAAAATAACATGACTGTTGCTTGGTGAAGGCACTCTTCTCACCAATGCTCCCTATGCGGTTTCAAACTCTTTGCAGAACCACTTACCACTTGGTCTTACACTTCTAAGTGTACTTTCACTTATAAGCATCTCTATGGTGCTAATAGTAGCTATATATGAATTATTTATACATTTACTTTTATAAATTATTAAAATTATATGCCTACTCTCCACATAGGAAGTGTGATACAAAAGGACAGTGAATGTTTAAATTTGCCAAGTCGCAAGTGTCTTTAGTTACTGTTGTGACAGCCTTCAGGCCCTGAATCACTTCAAAACATTTACCTTTCATGGTAATTTTGGCTTTGAGGTTGAGTCAGAAGTTACATGGTGCCAGATCTAGTGAACAAGATAAATGAGGACACATTGTAATGTTTTTACAAGCTTTCCTTTCTGTTGAATGGCACTTGGCAGTGGTACTCACCTTATTTCTGATTACTCCTTATAAGACACTCATGAAAAGAGGATTTTTCAGAACTGCTCCAGAAAGTGACAAGAATGATGGGATAAGTGTGTTTGAAGCAAGAGGGAGGATTTTAAGGAGAATTAATAGCAGTGTGCCTTTTACGGTGATAAAGTTTTTTAGGTAGGCCTGCCCCTTCCACCCAGCATGCCAGGGGAGCCTGGCAGCAGCTTGCAAACCTCTGGTAGGCCCGCCCCTTCAGTCCAGTGCCCCAGATGAGCCCAGCTGTGTGGGCGACAACACAGCAGTGTTCATATCCCCTAGTCCCCCATGAACAAGAGAAAGAGGGCCCATCTGAGGCTCCTACATGAAAACTGAAGTCCACTGGAAAGTGAAGAAAATCTGCATTAAAGGCCCACCACATCACCATAGTTGTTAAGTTGCAGGGATTGGCACTTCACGTCAGAACCTGGTCTAACTTCAGGAGAAAGTCAGGAGGGACCTGCTGTAGAACCTTGTAAAGTTCAACCCAGCAGGAGGTCAGAGATCTCATCTTAGGCTTTGCAGCCAAAAATCAGCTTGAATCTCAGGGGACAGATGCTGGCTTGCTGAGACTAATTAACTTAGACCTGCACACTCCTGCCCACGCTGTCTATTGTGTCAACAGAGGCATACCCTGAAGGTGGCCCTCTCTATTTGTATTTTTTTATTTTCAAAGTAACATTTTTCTCTTATCTTCAATCACTTTAAAAAAATTAACTATCTTTTTCTTCACTCAAATTTTTTCCATATTTTAAATCTTCCTTGTCTTTTCTTCTTTATTTCTCTGTCTCTCTCTCTCTCTCTCTCTCTCTCTCTCTCTCTCTGCCACCTGATTTTCATTACTCTCCCTTTTTATTCCTATTCCTATCCTAATTTGAATTTATTTTTTCTTTTCATTTTCTTTTTTCCTTCTCTCTATTGCCATTAGTTTTAAAAGAAAGTGATTACAGAGTCTAGCCTCCCTATAGCTGTTAGCTTGTTCCATTCTTGGGTATATTTTGTTCTGTCTTCTTTTCTTGTCAACAGCTCCCTAGAGCTTGTGTGATCTTCCTGTGTCCTCTGACCTCACCTTTAACCTTTCTCTATCCTATCTATCTATCCCTCCATCTCCAATTCCTTGTAAATCCCCATCCTGAAGGGTAAGGTTGCTATATTGAAGAGTTTATTCTCTATAAACATATTTTGGGCTGGTCCTTGATTTTGATTTAATTCAAACAGTTAAAGGTGAATAATTACCACAGATTGTTATTTTCTAAGTTGTGCCTTATGCTATTGTGTTGCTGATTGTATCACTTGGGCTAAGGTGTTGTGATTGATCTAATCAGTTGTCCTCCCTGGTATAATGAGAATGAAATTGTCTCAGAGTTATTAGAGACTCAAAACCTAAACATCAGCTACCCTGGAAGATTGAAGTATTAACCCAGGGATTAAACCAAGGACAGGACCAATGACAAAAATAGAAATAAGAAGGCATTAAACAAGACAGAAACACAGACTTCCCCCCACCAAAGGTAAACTCTGGGGGAAGTGAAAAAGTGTTACAGTCAACCATCTGGACACCCTAAATCAATAGCACAGGAAGTAAAAAAAAAAAAAAAAAAAACCAGATAAATTAGGTTCTATAAAAATTCAAAACAAAAATAATTTTCCAGATAACCAAAGAGATGGTAAGAAAAATGAAAGACTCTAGAACAGAAACAGATTAAAGAAAAAAAAAATGGATGAGCTCAGGACCATGATGGAAACCATGAATGCTCAGCATAGGAAAGAAATGGAAACCTTGTATGCCCAACATAGGAAAGAAAAGGAATCCATGAAACAGATTCAAACACATATCCAGGGGATTAAAAACTCTATAGAAAACATTTGCAGCAGGATGAAATAATGTGAAGATAGAATTTCAGATATAGACGATAGGCTTGCAGTCAGTGATCATGAAAGAGAGATCTCTTAAAAACAGTAAGGGACCATGAAAAATCAATCCAACAACTCTTAGATGATGCAAAGAAGAATAATATAAGAATGATAGGAATCCATCGAATAGCAGGAGAAAGTTCAAATGACATAAAAAAACACATATTGAGGATATACTCCAAAGTGAAATAAATAAGTCACACGTGTAAATACTGAATAGTTTCTCTGGCGTGAAAAGCTATAATAGTATACAAGATCCTAATGAGATAATGGACCATGTGAAATAGGAAGAAAAGGGCTAAAGGTGTATGGAAAATGGGAAGGGTAGGGGAAAGGTAATAAGGGAAAAGAAAAAAATATGAGAAAATGAAAAACTGGAAAGAAAGTGTTTGTACATGGGGAGGGGAGGAGGGGGTGAAGGGAGGGCACAGAGAAGGGGAAAAAATGAGAACCAAGACCTGTCATGTAAAGCTACAAGATCCCAATAATGAATGTAATTGTACTGTATACCTAAAATGTACCAATAAACTCAATAAAAGAAAAAAAAAATTGTTCACAGAATTAATGACAGAAAATGTCCCAAACAGAGGGGAAGAATTTGACAGACAGATAATTGAGGCAGATAGGATTCCAAATAGCCATGATCTAAAAAATCTAAACCTAGGCATATAATAATTAAGATCCTGGAAACCCAACAAATACTACAGGCAGTTAAAGAAAAGAAACAAATCATATGCCAAGGAAATTCCATCAGAATCACAGCAGACTTTTCAACACAAGCCCTCAAGTCAAGGAGAGCCTGGAGTGAGGTATTTCAAGTCCTAAAAGAAAACAACCTCCAACCTAGACTGAAGTAGCCTGCAAAACTATCTTTCAAAATTGACGGGGAAATAAGATATTTCCATGAAAAAGAACACCCAAGAAATTTCATGAAAACAAAACCAGCACTCGAAACACTTCTAAACAATATCCTGGAAAAATAAAATGAAGACCATAATTCCATAGGGCCAACAGAGCAAATATACCAGGCAAGGCAAGAAATTAAAGGGAGAGAGAAAAATAAAAAATAAAAGAACCAACAACAGGAAAATAATATAACAATGAAAATCAATACATAACAGTTATAACCATCAATGTTAGTGGCCTCAATTCACCAATCAAAGGAAGCAGACTGGAAGAATGGATTAAGAAGCAAAATCCAACAATATGCTGTATACAAGAAACCCACTTAATCCATGAAGAAATCGATAGACTGAGAATAAAAGGGTGGAAAACAGTTCTCCATGCAGAAGGAGACCGGAAAAAAGTGGGGGTAGCTATCTTATTTGCAGACAGAATAGATTTCAAACAAAAACTAATTAAGAGAGACAAAGAAGACCACTACATCCTTGTAAAAAAACAATACAAGAGGAAGAAACAATAATCATAAATAAGTATGCACCAAATACTAATGCCCCAATTATACAAAAGAAATATTAATAGACATTAATAATGAAATAAGTACTAATAAAATTGTAGTTGGGGACCTGAATACTCCACAGACACCAATAGACAGATCAATTAGACAAAAAAAAACAAACAAAAAAACCCCAAAAACAAAATAACAGAACTAAACCAAGTCTTAGAAGAAATGGACTTAGTAGTTGTCTGGACAGTGTTCCACCCCAGAAAATCAGAATATACATTAATTTTGTCTGCACATGGGTCATTCTCCAAAAGTGATCACATTCTAGACTACATCATAGAACATGCTTAAGTAAATGCAAAGGAATTGAAGCTATCCCATGTATATTATTAGACCATAATATAAATAAACTGGAGATCAATAGCCTAAGAAACCACAAGAAATTCACAAACACATGAAAATAAAATAACACCCTGCTAAACAACACTGGGTCACAGAGGAAATTAAAGAAGAAATTAGAAAGTTTCTACAATTAAATGATAATAACAATACAACATACAGGAATTTATGTGACACAATGAAAGCAGTTCCATGAGGGAAATTCTTAGCAGTAAATGCCCATCCTAGGAAAAGAGACTGATCTGAAATAAACAACCTAATGCTTAACCTTAAGCTTCTAGAAAAAGAAGAGCAAGACAAACTGAAAGCTTGTACAAGGGAGGAAATTATAAAGATCAGAGTAAAAATTAATGCAGTGGAGACTAAGAGAACTATACAAAAAAAAAAATCAATGAATCGAAGAGTTGGTTTTTCCAAAGAATAAACAAAATTGATAAACCCTTAGCCAACCTTATCAAAAAAAGGAAAGAAAAGGTTCAAATTCATGCATTCAAGAATGAAAAAGTTGAAGTCAAAACAGATCCAGCAGAAATCCAGAGGATCATCAATACATACTTTGAAAACCTGTACTCTGATAAAATGGAAAATACAGAAGAAATGGATAGATTCCTAGATATATATGTACTTCCAAAGTTGAATGAAGAAGATATAAAAAGACTAAACACCCAATTACATTCAATGAAATTGAAAATTTAATGAAAACATTACCAACAAAGAAAACCCCAGGTCCTGATGGCTTCACTGACTGAATTCTACAAGACATTTATAGAAGAACTTTTGCCATTATTCTTTAATGAAATTGAAAGGGAAGCAATACTTCCAAAAGCTTTCCTGGAAGCAAGTATTACTTTGATTCCAAAACCAAGGAAAGACCCAAACAAAAAGAGAACTACAGACCAATCTCCCTAATGAACATAGATGCAAAAATCCTCAACAAGATACTGGCAAATAGAATACAGAAGATCATACACCCTGACCAATGTGGATTTATTCCAGGGATTCAAGGATGGTCCAACATATCTATATCAATAAATGTAATACACCATATTAAAAGAGTCAAGGACAAAAACCATATGATCATTTCAATAGATGCAGAAAAAGCATTCAAAAAAATTCAGCACCCATTCATGATAAACACCCTATAGAAAATTGGAATAGATGGTCTTTATCTCAACCTAATAAAGGCTATCTATGAAAAACCAATAGCTAATATCATATTAAATGGTCAAAAACTGAAAACCTTCATTCACACTAAAATCAGGAACAAGACAAGGATGTCCACTCTTATCACTCCTGTTCAATGTAGTTCTAGAAACATTAGTCACAGCAATTAGATAGGAGAAAGAAATAAAAGAAATAAAGATAGGAAAGGAAGAAGTTAAACTGTCACTATTTGCTGATGATATGATATTCTACATAGTAGATCCCCAAAACTCTGCCAAAACACTTCTAGACTTAATTTACAGATTCAGTAGAGTAGCTGGATACAAGGTCAACAGTCAAAACTCAATAGCCTTCTTGTGCACAAATAACAGACTCACTGAGAGAACAATTAGGGAAACAATTCCTTTCACAATAACATCCAAAAAATAAAATATCTGGGAATCAGTCTAACGAAGGAGACAAAAGACCTCTACACTGAAAATGACAGCACTCTGAAAAAAGAAATAAGAAAAGGATATAAGAAGATGGAAAAACATCCCTTGCTCCTGGGTAGGAAGAATCAACATAGTGAAAATGGCCATACTTCCAAAACTTCTAAGCTGATTCAATGTAATCCCAATTTTAATCCCAACAGTATATTTCACTTGAGAAAACAGCCCAAAGATTCATTTGGAACCAGAAGAAATGTAGAATAGCAAAAACCATTCTAGGTAACAGAGACATGGCAGGGGGTATCACAATTTCCAATTCGAAAGTATACTAAGTATACTAAGTATAAAAACAGCATGGTACTGGCAAAGAGACAGACCTGAGGACCAATGGAATAGATTAGAAGATGCAGAAAAAAACACCAGATGTACTAAGCTACCTCATCCTTGAGAGAGAAGCTAACAATCCTCATTGGAGGAAGGATAGCCTTTTAATTAAATGTTGTTGGTAAAACTGGCTTTCAGCTTGCCAAAGATTAAAACTAGGTCCTTATCTTTCACCATGCACTAAACTAAAATCCAAGTGTATTAAAGATCTAAATATCAAAACAGAAACACTAAACTTACTGGAAAGTAAATTAGGTAGAACTCTTGAAGACATTGGCATAGGAGAAGACTTTATGAACAAATCCTCAGCAGTATGAGAACTTGCACAAAGACTCAACTGGGATCTCATTTTATTAAAAATCTTCTGCACTGCAAGAGAAATCACCAAGAGAGCTAAGACTCAACCTACATTGTGGGAAAAAGTTTTTTACCAGCTGCTCCTCAGACAAAGGACTACTATCTAGAGTATATAAAGAACTCAAAAAAGTCAGACCCCCAAATACAAAGACCCAATTCAAAAATGGGAATCTGAAATGAACAGATATTTCTCTGACAAAGAAGTAAAAGCAGAATAAATAGATGAAAAAATGTTCAACATCACTGGTCATTCAAGGGATACAGATGCAAACAATACTGAGATTCTGCCTCATCCCAGAAAGAATGGCTGCTATTAAGAAATCAACCAATAACCAATGCTGGCGGGGCTGTGGGGATAAAGGAACCCTTCTCCATTATTAGTGCGAATTCAGACTGGTGCAATCACTGTGGAAATCAATATGGAGATACCTCAAAGAACTAGGGTTAGAGGTTTTATTTGTCCCAGCTATCCCTCTTCTGGGTATCTTTTCAAAAGAATTAAAAGAATCACACCACAATGACATATGTGCACCCATGTTTATAGCGGCATAGTTTGTAATAGCTAAAACTTGGAAAAGGCCCATTTCCCCATCAGTTGGAGACTGGATAAAGAAGATGTGGTTTTTCTATAAAATGGAGTACTACTCAGCCATAAAGAATGAGAAACTAAAAACATTATAGCTAAATGGATGCATATTGAGGCCATACTCTTAAGTGCAATAAATAGGACACACGAGTAAAAACTGAATAGTTTCCCTGGTGTGAAAAACTAACGTGTAAATAAGGTTCAAATGGTATAATTGATAGTATGAAATAGGAAGAAAATGACTAAAGGCCAAGGTGGGAAGGGTAGAGGAAAGGAAATAAGGGAAAAGAAAAAATATGAAGAAAGGAAAAAATGAAAACAAAGTCTTTGTAAATAGGGAAGGCTTAAGAGGTTGAAGGGAGGACAGGTATGCAGAAAAATAAGAACCAAAATATACCATGTAGGTATTAGATCCCAATGTAAATGTAACTGTATTGTTTGTTTTAAATGTACCAATAAACTTAATGGAAAAAATTAAGTTTTTTAATTTAAACATTCACTGTATACCTAGGTCATACCTCATATAATTATAAAACTAGTGAAAGTTAGAACTGTGTACAAAACAACAGTCAACTACATGTAATTTTGTACAATTTTATAGAGCTAGTGATCTATGCATAACCTGGCTTTAGTAATACTGGGGAATGTTCCTCTTTGCCATCATGGAACTTTGTGATTTCTTTTTCAGATTATACATAGTTATTGAAATTTTAAAAATAATGTCAAAAACTATTATACCACTTAAAATTATCTATAATCCATATCCAGATAGCCCAGTTAAACTTGGGGGCATCTTTTCTTCTAATTTTTTTTCCTCTGTTCTTTGCCTTACCCACGTTACTCTCCCTTCCCTTTTCCTACAGCTGATCAGATTTCCCACCCATATGACTTGGCTGTATTTTTCTCTTCTCTGGCTGTTACAGTCCAGTGTTGGGAGATGCAAGCGGTAACATACCCTCTCAGCTACAGGCTTGCTTCATGCTTGGGAAAGAGAAACAAGACAACAAACGAGGACCCTGGACAGACGGTTCAGTTTTGTCTTTTCTATCAATTTTGAACGAGAGTATATGTGGCCCCAGATCTCTAGGGTGAGTCTTGCCTGAGAATGTGAGCAACATCACAGAAGTAGAGTGGAGAGATATTAGGTGTGACGTACTGGAGAAACTTAGATAAAGCTTCAGCTGAAGTGAATTCTATCTTGCATTATGTAGTTGTATTATCGATATATTCTGTACTGTGTTCAAGACAGATTGAGCTTATTGACCTCATTTCTTTTTTTTTTTTTTTTTTTTTTTTTCAGGGT
>NW_022900950.1:63997749-64086685 GCF_012274545.1 Fukomys damarensis | reverse complement strand
TGCACTTGTGAGGCAGGCGGCAGAACCACTGAGCTAAATCCCTGTCTCTCATTCCTGTATTTTTAATACCTTCCAATAAGAAGTATGGAAAGGGGCTGGGCGTAGAGATAAGTATAAGAGGACTACTTCTTTGCTAAATGTGAAGCTTTCTTACTTTTTCTTTCAAATAATATATCATGAACAGTTGTGATACTACAAATAATTCTCAAAAACACAATTTTAAATGTATATAATATTGTTCAGAATGGTTGCGCCATTTCTTTCTTACAACATTTTTACTGTTGAATGTCTAGGTGGAATGTTAGGGTTAAAAATATTTGTGTCTCTTTCCTTATCCTCTCCTTGCTATTTTATATAATTATTTCCTTGTCCAAAATATCCTTTTGGTTTCTTTCTCCTTTTATGAGCCCCATGCTTTTTAAAGGCCTAAGATAAATCTATCATGTTATATCCATCATGTAATCCTCCCCTGTTCGGTTAAAGGTGCCACTTTCTTAGAAGTCTGACCTTAATAGCATGGCTCGAAACCCCTCATTACAGTAGCACTGACAGATGGTCAAACTTTGCCAAGTTATCCATAGGAAATGATTTTGAGAAGTAAAAAGTGGACAAATCTGGTGAAAGCATTCTCCTTGTGCTTCCTTACAGTGTTAAAATGTCACTATTCCATGAGTAGCATACAATAGAAAGCCTGGGCTTGCTTATAATTTTGAGTTTGATGACTCCATTAGTTCATTACTCATGGTCCTTTATTAATTCCAGGGGTGGTTTATTGAAAGTAACAACGGACCATGGCATCAATTCATCCTAGAGCAGACGTAGAAGACTCCAGAAACCAACTCAGCACACTGGAATGTTGCAAAGTGATGCTGTTTCCTTTGCAACCAGAAGTTCGAACTGAGAGATTGGCAGTACTGAATGGGGTGGGTTTCTTTATTTTGGCAAGCTGCTCTGCGGCATTCAACAGAGATGAAGGTGATCAACTGTGCTACATTTTCTTCCTTTTTACCTTAGAAGTTCATTCCAGAGGAAGGAATCTAATATCCTTGGTCTCATGGAAACTGCTTTCCTGTCTTCACTGTTTTAAATTTTAATGAAAACTGTGAAGTTCTCTGTTAGTGTTTGAATATGCATCACTTTCTAGCTGTGCCTGGCTGTCAGCTGAGGAAAGTTCTCAGCATTGAGAGTCTGTTGTACTTTTGGACTTTCCTGCACCCTTTCCTCCACCCCAAGCCAGCAATAGTATCTTGCATCCCTTTCCTGCTCTGAATTCACCTGTACTCGTATTGTGTCCTTAGAGTAAAAGCAAGTCTTCTACTAATAGCATATCACCAGAGCTTATTCTTTTAACGCAGACTGATGAAGTTTTGTGTTCTGTCTACATTGCTTAATCCTTTAAATCTAGTTCATGTGATTATTAATATAGTATCATTCAGATCTCCACTTTAGTATTTTTCCCCATTTCTTCTTTATTCTTCATGTCTTCTCTACTTTTGGATTAATAAAAGATTTTCATTGCCCAATTTTTATTTCCCTACTGGCCTTCCAGTTACAGATTTTAAAAAATTTTAGTGGTTATTCTAAATATTAAAATATGTGTTCTTGATTTATTATTACTTTATCACTTACATTGATAACCTTATCGCTCCCTGAAAAAATGCAAGAATGTTAGCAAACTAGGACTTTTCACCTTATGTGTTATTGTTGTTACATATTTTATGTTTGTATCATATGTTCAAATTTATTTGTTGTAGTATTATTACTACTGTCACTATTTGTATTATTACTAGTATTATTACTAGCTGTCATTATTTATTTTTAATGATATTCACATACACTTTCTGGTGATCATTATTTCTTTCCATTGTCTGTGCTTCAAACTTTTTGGTTTTCTTTCTAGTGAATATCCGGATATTTTCTCTCTAAAAATATTGCCTGAAAACATTTTTATTTCGTCTTCATCTTAGAAGGATATTTTTGCTCGGTGTATAATTCTAGGTTGTTACACTTCTTTAAATTTTTAACAACTTTGAGATGTCATTCTCTTTTCTTCTGGACTCCCTATTTTCTGTTGCAAAATCCACTGTCAGTCTTGTTGTTCCTTTAAAATGTCATGTAATTTTCCTCTGGTTGTCTTAGCATTTTCTTTTCATTTTTAGTTACAGCAGTTTATCTGTAATATACTTATGTGTGATTTCCTTTGCATTTATAGTGCTTGAGATTTACTAAGCCTCTTGAATGTGGTGGTTGGTGCTTTTCACTAGCTTTACAAATTTCTTAAATACTACCTTTCCAGCTTTGGAAATTTCTTAAATATTATCTTTCCAGATACTTCTGCTCCATTTTATCTATCTCCATTTTCTTCTCCTTCTGGGATTCTAATTACATGTAATTTCAAAATTTTCATGAATATTCATGTGTTTCTTTTTATATTTAGCTTTGTTCCCCCCAGTCCCTCTCTCTCTCTCTCTCTCTCTCTCTCTCTCTTTTGTGTGTGTGTGTGTGTGTGTGTGTGTGTGTGTGTGTGTGTGTATGTTTTGGTTTAGATATTTTCTACTTGTTTGTCTTTTAGTTCAATTGTACTATCCTCTGTAGTTCAGTCTGCTGTTAAGGATTTTTTTTTTTGTGGAGGGTACTGAAGATAGAACTCAGGTCCTTGCGCTTGCGAGACAGGTGGCAGCACCACTGAACTAAATCCCCGGCCCAGGAGTTCTTTTCAGATATTATATTTTGTAGTGCTAGAATGTCTTAATTTTGCAATAAATTTCAGTATCCTGTTGAATTTTCCATCTTTCCATCTAGTTTCCCCCCCTTTTCCTTTAATTTCTTTGGGGCATTACAGCTGGGATATTAGAATTTAGGGATATTCATATATGGGACTTAACACATAAGGGCTTTATCTTTTAAACTCCTTTTAGATATACTGCCATTATATTTTATTTTCTTAATTTCCAACCACATTTCCAGGCTTTTCATAAAACTGGCAAATTTCAATCGTATGTTGAACATTGGACATAAGGATATTTAGATGTTCCAGGTGATATCTTCTTTCAGTGAGGGCTCAGTGTTGTGAAGGTAGCATTAAGAACTGATCATTTCATGACAGTCTGCATTAAGACATGTAGGTATATATTACTTAGTTTGAAGACAGATTTTTCTTGAAATTCTCTATCGCCTTAGTCTTAGAAGTCTGGGAAATTCAGTCTGCTCTTCAGAGGTTTGGGATTTTGGTCATTGGTCTCCTGCTTCCCTCTGCTTCCAACTTTGGCAAATGTCAGAAGGGAGAGTGCAGTCCCACCCTCAAGTGGGACTTTGTCTCTTAAATACTGTGATACTACAGGAGATTACAGTTCGTGTTACAAAAGTCCTAGTTCCAGAATTCAGCAACAATACTGTGGGAAAAACTAACCATGTGTTTAGGGTGCCTGAAGTTTCCAATTGTCCCGCCAACTCTTCTTGACCACGAAAAGCTTTGCTGATTTCTCATTCTCCCATTGAAGTCCCTCAGTGAGCGCCAAGCCATCAGCCCATGTCTAGAACTGGCAAATCCTCTGCTGAAGAAAATGGCCGGCCACAGATGATTCCTCTCAGAGGATTCCCGCCTTTATGGTTTAATTTTTCTCCATTCCTTGACTTTCCAAGGTCTCTTGAAGTATATTTCAATGTACCTACTTTTTGACATTATTACAGCAAAAATAGTGGTCCCTGTGTCCTATGATTCCCTACTTAGAATCATAAATAAATATTTACATGAATGCATGTATTTCTCAAAAGGTTGTAGTAAGAGTGAAATGCTACATGTAAATTGATTAGTCAAGTGATGCTAGTTATTATTGATTGTATTCTAAAACTTTCCATAAATTGATTGTAATCTTTAAATATAGCTATATTTTTTCTCCTTAGAGAGTATCTCTTCCTGCTTTGTGGCTCTTGTTTTTGATGATCAAAGCAATTTTATAGCTTTGTTTAATTTTTGCATAATTTGAAAATGTGTTTTCTTAAATGTTTTTTCTTTTTCTCTTTACATTTTATGTAAGGATCCTATCTTCACCATGTGGTGCTCACCACAGAGAGTGGCTCATGCATCAGTGCTTATAGCAGTGACTCCTGTCTGTGGTCCCCAGAAAAGTTGGCACAAGAAAGGATCAGGTGTGTCTGGCCCTACTCAATTTTCAGGCATAAAATCCTTCAAAAACACTGAAATAACTAGCACTGGGTACAGTATGTGAGAATAGAAATAGGGTAGAAGTTCTTTTTTTTAAGGAACACAGTAAAAACCTGGAATTCAAGGGAATAGAACCCAATGTCCATATTCACACAGTATTAAAATATTTTTGGTATAATAACTAGGTTAATTATCTTTTGGTTCTAACACTGGTTTGCTAAGGTCATAGAAGATTTTTAATTGGTCTGATATCTTTAAGCCAAAAACAAAAGAGAAGTTCAGTGACTCTTATTATTCTTGCTCTTGACTGGCCTCATTGGTACATTTTCAAGCAGTGTTTATCAGCATATAGAAGAAGGAAGTAGGGGCTGGGGATTTAGCTCAGTGGTTCTTCTGCCTGTTTCTCAAAGGGCAATAACCCCAATTCAATCCCCAGTACAAAGAAGATGGAGGTAACTGAACAAGAATTCTCTATCTGTGATAATTCAGAATATTTAGTATAACATTAGGCTTCTTATCCTTCTGGTTGTTAGTGAGGCGGAAAGATGAAAATATTAAGGAACTAAGCTAGGATTTGCTTTCCATAATCTTTCTCCTTGGATATAATATGAAAGTCTCACTTCATTTTAATTTTCTTATACACAAAAGTGCTTGAATGCAGCCTTCCTCCTCTGTGACATGCTATATAATTTATGAGCATTTATCTATTGTAGTGTAATTTCAATGCACTTTATAATCACTAATGAGCTATTCAGCACAATATCTCTGTGAAATAGGTCAGCTAAATTATCTCCACTTTACAGACATGCTTGTGCAAAGTTGTACAGCAAAGCAGAAAAGAGCAGAAAGTCAGAACTCATTAGTTCTTTTGCTTGTTTTTGAGATACTGGAGCTTGAACCCAGGGCCTTGCACATCCTAGTCAAGCACTGTACCACTGAGCTCCATTCCTAGCAGAATTTGCATTCTTGATGCTCCATCTCATGCACGACAGTAAATATTTTGTGAATGTTTTAAGATCCTGAAACAAAAAGAATTTCTCACTAATGCAATGCAATGCAATGTCAGAAAGTTGAGAGATGGCATGTGGGTTGGACAGCCACAAAAGTGAGCTGGATGTGAGAGGCTGGCGGGTGAGTATATGTATGTCATGGATAGTGTCTTGTATATTTTCTTGTTACTGGGACACAATACCCAACATGTACAACCTAAAGGAGGAGACGTTTATTTTGGCACATGTTTTTAGTCTATAGTCTGCTTGTTCGAAGGCAGGACAACATGGCAGAGAGTCTGGGCAGAGGACAGCTGCTCAGGTCGTGGTGACCAGGAAGCAGAGAGTACAAGGAGGGACCAAGGAGGGAGATGCACTCTTCTAGGTCCTGCCCCCAGTAACCCACCTTCCTTACCAGGCCTCTTCTCCTAATCGCACATTGAGCTACCATCAGACCTCCAGGCTTCAGTCACCTTTCCAAAGCCCCATTTATGAGAGAACGAAGCTCCTGGGGGACATCTATACATAAACCATAACAAATAGGGATGCGTGGAACTGAAATTAAAGCGGAAACTTTCCCAGTCTACATTTGGGGTTCAACAAGACTCAGATTGCACATTTATACTTAGATGTTAAATCCAATTGCACTTGAAGCCAAAGGCAATCTGCAAGTTTTTCATTAAAGTGTGGTTTTGAGAGGTTTCATTGAGCTTTAAAATGTGTATTGTGTTTCTTCTAACATTATCACCAGCATGTCGCCGTAGCCCTGCCAGGAAGGAAAACAGAAAGCCTCACATTTGAAATTTGGTGGGGAGCAGAGAACTTCCCCCATCTCACTCCAGTTTTGATTTGTCCAAGCAAAAGCCTGTTATTACTTTGGCCAACCTTTCAAGGGAAAACCAAAGACTCATTCACTCATTAACAAATATGCCAAGCCCGGTGCTGGCTGGGTCCTAGAGAAACAAATCCTGAGCAAAACCGTCAAATAAATAATAAATAAATAAAATAATGTTCAAAGTGTTTTAAACAATTTGTGTTGTGTAAGCACATCAGCTTGGCCTATAATCAGTGGCTTCCTTGCTTGTTGCATGTGCCATCCCCACTGTGGTCTCAATGTGGCAACAGATCCTGTGATTAACTGCCTACGGAAAAGGCAGAAACAGAAACCAATCGAATTTTAAACCCTCAAAATGGTAAAAAGACATTGAAGCACAATACATACAACCAATCAGAGGTTTTCTCATTAACCACTCTTGCTGGGAGGAAATGGTGACTCCTAAGAAAGAATAGAAACGCCTTTGGGACTAAAGCAGTTATTCTGCTGTAGATCCCAGGCCTGCAAAGCTGGAGGGATGACCACACAGGAGGAGGAAGAGCAACTGGAAATGGGACTCTCTGGGCAAGTGAGTCATGCTCAGAGTAACAAGTATTTTCTCTGCTTTATTCCATGGGTGCCCTTGAGCCAAATAGCAGAAGGGAATGAGGGAGCAAAGAGACTGGGGTGGGAGTCAAGGCAGTTGTCCAAGATGGTGCCAGTGAGTGATTTGGAGGAATTTAAGAAAGGGTAATATTATTGTTGATTTTTCCAAATAAGCGCCTAACTCAATTTTGCTAAGAAACATCATTGGCAATTTTGTGCTTGCCTCTAAAAGGATGTGAAAAGCACTACAAAATAAGCCAGTTGCCCCATTTCCTTTTCTTTTTTGAGTAATAATAGATTTCTATCTTTTGATGTGCTGATTTAAAAGAAAATCCTTCTTAAAACTAATGTTTTGCTGCTAGCAGCGATTATTACATAATGATCAGATCCATAAATACACACACACACACACACACACACACACACACATACGCACATTCAAGCACAGCAGTTTCAAAACATTTGATCACTTTCATGTTAATTTTCAAATTAGAAGAAACTTTATTTACTTCTAACCATACTGAACATTTCAAATGGTGTCTTTTATGTGTTATCATAAAAACTATAAGGAAAAATTGTTTAGAGGATTGGGTGGATAGAGCCAAGCTGTGGTTTTTGTTACCTTCTGCTACTTATTCCTTTCCCTGAATTAGCACTGGCCCAGAGGTTTACCCTAAAAATCTTATCACCTGCCAGATTCTTTATTTCTTTTAATACCCTCCTCCCTAAGGGGGAAAAAAAACCTACAAACCGGCCAAATAGCAACAGAAATAGCCCTTGTCCGGCTGGAGCTGGCCAGGGCTCCTAGTTTTACAACAGAGTGATGAAACACTTTCTGCCCTGTTATGGGGGAGGGAAGGTGGAACCAAGCTACTCCCCCATCTGTTTCTCTTCTTTGAGGGCATTTTAAGGAAACGTTTACCTTGCGAGGAAGTCGGTTACCTACAGTCCTCTCCTCCACTCCTTGCCCGGCTTGCTTTGCCTACTGCCACACTGAGATCTGACGAGAGTCCAAAACCCATCATTTGCTTCTTAACTTTTCAGAAGTGGTAGTGCTGTCTGACCAATCCCTTTCTCTGTCAGCCCGTTGGAAAGGGATATTTGACGTTTGATTAAAAGCTGCACTCAGCCCTCATTGCCATGTTTGGACTTCCTTGCTTTTGGATAGATGGTGTGAGAGTCATAAATTGGAACGAATTGCAGAAGTGAATACCCCTCTGTGTGATTGAATTTACTGAGGTCCCAAAGGTTCACGATATGTGGAAAAGATAGGTTGCAAAATAGTAAATATAGTTTATTGCATATATAGTTACATATATTTGACTTTTATAACTGTATGTGAATAAAAATGCTTAAAAGATATATAACACTGTAACAGAATACATGTTTGAAGAATAGGTTCTTTATTGCCTTTTCCATCACTATTTTAAATTCACGTATCTAAGTGTATAATAAAATCAAATTTTGATTATTTCAAAGTGTGCTATAGCAGTAGAAAAAGCTTTCTTGTGATCTTCAATAGACTACTCTAAAGAGTCAGTGTAACAACATTTTCTAAATGAGTAATTATTGTCAGGTATAGCACCGTACCAAGATCTCTATGAATATATCCCTACCTGCAGGATAGTTCTGCAAAATGGATCTTCTCCACATTTCGCGGAAAACTGAGACTCAGAGTCTATTGTCCAAGTAACAGAGGAAGAGTTGTGATGCTGAATGGAGCCTACCAATTTTCTGAAAATGTCTGATTGTACCTGTCACGAGGAGAGTTCAACTGACATCCATTTCACAAACAGGTTGAGCGTCTTTACTGAGAGGCCTTGGCACGAGAATTGACTAATAAGATTTATTGCGCTATTAAAGTCAGCCTTCAAGACAGTATCTTCCCTGCAAGAAATTTCCTTCACGGAAAGATGACAAAATGTGCCTGCATGTTAAATACGAAGCTGATAAAAAGTACATCTCTTCATTCTCCTGAAATCCCCCCCACCTTGTATTTTTAGGCACTGGCAATGTGTATGTAAATCAAAGCATTTAAAATAAGTTTCAACTTTGGATATTTACTATGATAGGTTTAGGGGGAAAGGCACAGAAAGAATTTGGAGAGAGGACGATGTGTTGAACGAAGGAGGGTAGGTGACGGTAGAGAGAGATAAAAGAAAATATAAGAGGAGAAGCAAGAAGATTTATGAAAAGGAAAAGTGATCTAGTCTGTTTCCTAGACCAATTTTTGAACTGAACCAATTCATGAAACAGAGATCTTAAAGAAATTAGGAAAAGAAGACTTGGGAAATGACTGTGGAAGAAGAAATTATAGATGCAACGTGAAGTAAACGACTTGATATGAGGAAAATCCCAAAACACTGGTGGGCTGGTGAATGCTGAACAATGGGTCTCAGAAAGGAAAAGTACCACTTAAATTACCAATTTCTATGATGTAAATTCTACTACCAAAGTGACAAAAGTAGAATTGGGAACATAGGCACACAGGCAGCTCTGTGATTCAGTGCCAGTTGAATCGATCATGCCACTGAATTGTATTATTAAAAATGAGTCAATAAAATAATAAGACTGAATTTCATACTGCAGAGATAGAATGTATTATTTTCTAGATAGATGTTAGGCTAAAGCTAAAATTTCTCTTAGCTCATCTTTTCTTCAAAAGGTATAAAGTATACTTTTTGAAAGTCTAAAGCAATAATTTAAAGGAGATGGCCGAGGGCCGATATCAAAAATACTTATAAGATCTTTTGTCTTAAGACAATATCAAGAATCTTCAAGCGAGTTAGAAGTATCTTTTTTATTACTACTTGCTTGCAGTACATAACGATCACATTTTTCTGGGGAGTTTGTATATGTACATAGCACATCTTAATTTTCTCTTTCTATTTCCTTCCCCTCAATCCAACTAGCATACACTAACTGTAAAGACTTATAACGTAGTTTTCATTGTGGCTGAGCTCCTTAGATGATCTGGGTCTGAGGTTTTACTGAAGAGGAATTGCAGACACGTAGCAATCAGCAAATGAACTGGACTCGTTGGTAAGAATGTTAACGGTGGCTGATTCTAGCAAACACTAAACACTCAGTGACTGACAGTGCGACAGTGCCTTCTTCTCATTCCCTTATACGCGCGCGCGCGCACACACACACACACACACACACACACACACACACTCTCACACTTTGCTGCTTCTTCTCTTGGCTAATGTCTTCCGAGAACAGAACTGTTGTGATTATGACCTAGACTAAGCATTCTCATTCCTGTTCCCTTAGCAGGTGCCTTTGCTCTCACAAGAACATGTGGATTATAACAGTTTCTCACCTTTGTATAGAGCTTTACAAAGCTATTTATATATCTTATCTCATCTTCCCTCCTTCCCACTGTACTGGTAAGGAATGTATTTACTTTGGAAAAGATTCATCCCTATTTTACAGTAAAAAAAAAAAGACTGCCAGAGATAATTTGATTTATTCAAGTGTTCATCGGCTGGATATAATGAAAACTGAAAACCAGGCCTTTTGATTTCCAGCACCAGCACTCTTCCCACTAAATCCTTACTTTCTAGATAAAGATAAGCAGCAGAGGGCTTATGGCAACATGGGTTCCCGGGAGATGTGGCAGAGGTAAGGGTTCCTTTCTTTGTGATGCCCTAAGTTTGCCTTGGTCTTTTAAAAAAAACAAAACAAGAAGAGTGGAAGTAGGGGTGGAAGGAAATCTGTCTAAAGGCCTGGTTGTTGGCCTTTCCCCTTGTTGGAGGCAAGGGAAGGCCTTATATTCATTTAATTTATTTTATTCATTGTTTCAGAAAAGCTTATTCTGTGCTAGGTTCTGAGCTAGCAATTGGGATTCAAACTGAATGGAGGGAGATAGTTCCTGCCTTCATGGAACAAATGGAGATGGACAAACACACTCCCATGAAGCCACTAAACTTTGTACAATTAGAAGGAACTAAATTCCTGTGGATTAAAAATTAGCTCATGGAAATGGTAACGTCACTATGAGTTTCACCTGGGAAAGTTTCTAGGCAAATTGGTTGCAATGTTTTGGGTGTAGTTTATTCTCCCAAGGTCCGTATGTTGGAAATCAGGTAATCAGCGTGGGGGTGTCGAGGTTGTAGAAGCTTGAGGTGGGAGGTAATAAAATCACTGGGACAGTTGTTTGTGGAAGAGATTAATGCTGTTCTCACAGAGTGAGTTGGTTACTACTAGAACAAATGGGAAAAGAGCAGGCCTGAGCCCTGACTCTCTTCATTTTCCCTTTTCCTATGTAACTGTTTCCACCTGCATGCCAACCATTTTGATAATATTTGCTATGAGCCCTTCCCCTAGGGGCCAAATTGATGGAGCTGCTGGTTGCCGAACTTTTAGCCTCCAAAACTGAACTAAATAAACCTTTTTCTTTGCAAGCACCCAGCCTCCATTGTTTTGTAATGGCAACATACAAATGGACTAATACAGTGGTCTTATGTTTGGATTGGAGTTGATTACTTCTAGATTTCCTAAAGAGCTTTTAAAATAAATGTATGTGTGTGTGGGAAAAACATCAGCTAAGTATCTACTCAGTTCCCATAATGACTCCATGTCATAGATGCCATTGTCGTTGTATGAAGGAAGGAGAAGTTGTAACTGAGTGCCTCAAATTGACTCCACCAAGCTGACAAAGCTAGTGAGTGGTGAAAGTCAAGCCTGGGGGTGGGCATGCCCTTCTTCTCCACTGTACCGTGCTGTCTGCTTTGCCCGATTCTTGGTTTTTAGGACTTGTTCTTCCGGAAATTCCTTGAGGAAGCATTTTACATTCTCTAGCAAGCCAGTTTTCATGTGTACACCATTCTCATCCTGTTCCCTACACACACACAAACACACACAGGAAAACCATCCCACTGTTCCCTCCCATCAGGGCGTTCCCAGTCTGCTCTAACCCCCAAGACAGGGTGGCCACAAAGCCAGTTCTTCACATGGTTGTGGACACTGACTCCTCCATACGGTGCAGTTCACTGTGCTCCTTAAGCAGTTCTGCTTAACTTGATGTCAGTGGCAACATAGACTTTTATCCAAAACAAGAAAGGACTGATTTCAGAAGAAAATAAACATTTACACTAGGTGAAAAGTCTTTGCTCGGGGAAGCAGCGTGTTGAGTTAAGCAATCTTTCTCCTCACTCCCAACGCTCACAGGTTGGAGCCACAAGGAAATTACAGTTCTGACTTCCCTACGATGCTGTCCTCCACACAGTTCCTATCTTATTTCTCTTGGGTATGGTCCACCCAAGTAGCATCCCTGCCCTGTCACAGGGGAGAGCACTTCCCAGCAGGACTGCCCTGTATTCCATAAATACTCTCTGGCTCCACCAAAATACGTACACAAAGGTTATGCATGGAAGTTAAGTGTAGGGAATGTCCCTGTAATTGGTGATATTTAAATACATGTTTTGCACATTCATGGGTGTTCTCTCTGTCCTTTTCTCAAGTATAGATGCCCCCCCCCCACACACACACGCACACCCACACTCACACACTCACATACACATACACTTATAAATTCATGAAGTTGTCTTCAAAAAAGAAATAACAGGGAATATTTATTTTCTGGGTAAATTTTTTCATTTTTCCTTAAATAGTCTCTAAATTTATTAGTAAGTTTCAGTGCTTAATAAGTATGCTCAAAGTTTTGAGGCAGGTCAAATTTCAAAGCACAACCTAGTCTAATAGGCCAAGACTAGAGCTCTGTCTTGTTAGTTATAGGTATAATAAAAATGTAGACTTAAAATGTGGATTTAAAAAATTTTCCTGACAATTCAATTTGAATATATTGAATATATTGTTTGAAGAGTTAGATTTTACATTGTTTCATAAACCTCTGTGTTTTTTTTTCCCTTTCACAGAATTGGAGAATTTGACTTATTTTTGATGTAGAAAAGAACTATTGAAAAAATAATGACTCATTTTTATTTAGGGCATTTGAAAAGAAATATAGGAACTTTGTACCTTAACTAGATTGGGTAAAAAGTTGAAGTGTTTGATAATTTTAACTAACTAGATTTAAATGACTCAAAGATGAATTTTAAATTAAAAAGTAACCCCAAAGCTGAGTACAGCCACCTAAATGAGATGCATGGCCTGAAAGAAAGTATGCAAAAGCAATTATTTAAGTATATGACAAAAAAAAATGTCATCATGTAGATGGAATTAAGAAGTGCCACGCCTGGATCATCTCAAATTGTGTGACACTGCCAGCACAGCAAGTAGTAAGCCCCATGGGAAAGTATGTGTGGGCTCAAACCTTGGATTAAAAAAAAAGAGCTATGTGTCTGATAAAGATGGCTTACTGAATAATTTGTTAATCAAAATTGTTTTATTCTATATTTAAAATAGCTGTGGAGAATGCATGAAGTAGGGTTTATGTCCATTCTCCTCTATTCAAAATAAGAGACTGTTTTTGCTTCGGTTACTGTGTATTTAATCATCAGGGTATGGGGGTTATATAAATTAATTGTATCTTTGCTGCAGTGATGTGAATAGGTTCTCTAGGAATAACATGTTGAAGTGGGGATGACTTCTTTCTTTTACCACCCACATTATGTTATGAGTAGCACGGGGTATTTAAATGCTTTGGCTCAGAACGTGAATAAAGAGCTGATCTTGAAAATACCATTATCATTATTTATTTTGAAATTGACACTTTGCTCTATTTTAAGGCTCACACCCAGTTTTATCTGTGTTTCAGATAATCCAACATGTGCCTAAGAACCATCCCCAAATGTCTTTTTTTCTTCACCCTATCTCTGATCATTCCATTTAGTTTTTTGAGGAAAAAATAAGAGGTGAAGAAAACATGAGTCCAGAAAAAGACATCAACTGAGGAATTTTGTTTGTTATGATTGGACAGTTGCGATTGGCCCAGTAGGATCATTTTATGTTTTATTTTGATTGAAGAGATATCACTTTGCCAACCATAATTTTTACAATTCTGCTTTTTGGTCAAAATAAAATGATCTTTTCTTTTCTTCTTTCGCCGCCCCCCTCCCTCAGATGGTTGTTCCTTGAGAGTATCATTATCTGGCAGATAATTATTCTATTTCTTTAAAGTGACCAATTTGATGTCACATTTAAATAAACTCTTCTTTTTATACTATGTTGGCTCAAATCCACATATTGGCTAAATATTTTAATATAGTAGTATAAGTAAGTCTCTCGGTGGAAAAACTCTGGCTTTCAGTCATTGGAAGTGTGCTAGTGATGTCTTTATTTGACACATATTTTACTTTTCATTAAGGAGTTTCTTTAAAAATCTACTTTGACAAAACAGGAGTTAGGCCCACTGCCCTTCTCTAAACTGGTCTTGCCATGAACATGGGGAGGATGTGTGTCCTTGTCATTTCTGGGTTCCTAGTACCAGGACCGTAATAAAACTCAACACGTTTTGACCTAAATTAAAATGCTTATCACCTATCTCTGTGGACATTGGCCTTTATGGAAAGTCACCATGGTTTAAATATTCTGGAATGAGTTAATGTTGTTGAGTTATGCAGATGAGTTTTGTTTTGATCCTAGTTGAGCTTAGAAACAAAGCTGACACTGACAAAACAAAAAACAACAACAAAAAACTCATAACTGCATTAGGATGGCTCCCTTTTCCAAGTAACAGTCTGAAGTCATGGGGATTCCATTTTTATTGACCATATGCTCTTAATTCCTGAAGTGCTAGAAGACACATGTGGCATCTTATGTCTCTATTTTAGGATGAGGTCTGGATAATAAATAGAAATAGCATAACAAGTGAATTTTGCCAATGACTCGCCGACATCTTTCCAAAATGAGTGTTCAGGGCTAGGGTAGAAGGAACTAAAGGAGGAGACGATATTTATTAGAGGTGTTTCTAAAGAGGGAAGGGTAGTTTTAAAATTCAGGTGATTGCTCTTCCGGGACTGACTACTCATGTGAAGGGTTAAAGGTAAAGAACTTATTCCCACCTCGGGTTTCATTCCATCAAAGACAATGCTGCAATAGTCCCTCCCAGTGCCACAATGTTTCTTACAGAAAGCATTGAGAGGCACCAGAGTCTCCTGAAATTAGGTGCATTCTAAAACACCCAGTTCTGCGAGGTTAGAACTCATCAGTTTATGAATCTCTAATTTGTACTGATGAAGAAGATATTTTATTCAGTCATATGCATTTATGCTAATATGAGATTTCGAAAAGTCAAGCACTTGCTTTCAGTTCCCTGCTATAGGAATTCTCACATTTATAATCTTGACTCTGACCTCTGTGGTTTCTAATTAGCCCTGTATTTATACTCCCACCGCATCACTTTGCATTTGAATTAATTTTTTTTTTTTACATTTGCTTCTCCCACTAGAATGTGTCCTTTATCTTATAGCTTAGTTTGTAGAGTTAAAAACAGGGTTCTGAAGCCAGGTCACCTGAGTTTAAATTTCAGGTTCTTCCATGACAATCGGTGTGACTTTAGGTAAGTTGTTGATTTAAGTTCCTTGCATTCACTCTTCTGGAAAATTTGAAAGGCAGTATTGGCAGAATTGTCTACTCATAAGGTGTTAGAGGGCTACTGGGGTTAATGTACATAACTAGAATATTGCTGAGTCAAAGTGGGAGCTAAAAACATGCTAATTGTTTCTGACACACAGAATCCTTCATCAAATATTGTTTTTTGTTTCTTTTTTTTGGTTACCGGCGATTGAACTCAGGCCCTTTTGCTTGTGAGGCAGGCAGTGAAACCATGGAGCCAAACCCCATCCCCGTTCAAATATTGGTTGAATAAATAATTTTAACAAAAACATCTCTTACTGTTAATGCTATCCAAACTGTTTACATTGATAGGTACTTATGGGGGTAAAAATGTTCATTTGAAGATGGTTTCTGACCTGATGGTGTGAGTCACGTTTTTCTGAACAAAGTAAAAACACTGTTTTGTGTAGTCTTCCCTTTACTTTATGTATAAATATATTAGATCCTGGTCAGGAGCTATGGTATCAGCACTGTTAACTGACTATATGATAACTCTCAGCCCAACATTTCCACGAAGCTCATGCTTTTTATCCTCTGCTACATCATATCATCGTAATACCTCCAGGCAGCCCAAATGTGTTCAATTTGCTCTTGGATGTCAGGCTAATCAGACTCCTTTCTCATTGTTGGGAATCCCTGGCATAAGATGTCATTCCCAGATTTGACTCAAGATGAGGCCATTAATTTTGCAGGTATTGAAGGGTGCATAAAGGATTAAAACAGAGAACAATTAGCATGTATATGAACTTGGATCATGCTTACACTTACACAAACGCCAACTGTCATCATTTATTTGAAAAAAGATATGCATTGATTTGAGTCATAGAGCCTGGTAAAGCGGTAAGCTGTTTAAGTTTCTATAGTTATGTTTATTTTTCATTTAGTTTTTTGGTGCTTTTTAGGTATACAGTACAGTTGCATTCATCATTGGGGTCTTGTACCTTTTCATGATGTATCTTGATTCTTACTTTTCCTCCACACAGCTGCCCTCCCTTCACCCCTTCCATCCTTCCCTGTTTACAAAGACTTTGTTTCCATTTTTTCCTGCCCTCCTATTTTTCCTTTTCCCTTCTTTCCTTTCCTCTACCCTTCCCACTTCTCCTACTCTTTTAGCCCTTTTCTTCTTATTTCACCCTCTCAATTATACCATTTGAATCTTTAGTTTTTCACAGCAGAGAAACTATTCAGTATTTACGCATGTGTCTTATTTATTTCACTTAAGAGTATGGTCTCAATATGCATCCATTTAGCTATAAATGCTTCTAGCTTCTCATTCTTAACTGCTGAGTAGTACTCCATTTTATAGAAAAACTGCATCTCCTTTATGCAGTCTCCAGTTGATGAGCAATTGGGCTGTTTCCAAGTTTCAGCTATTACAAACTGTGCCGTTATAAAAATGGGTGCACATATATTGCTGTGGTATGATTCTTTTAATTCTCTTGGAAAGATACCCAGCAGAGGGATGGCTGGGGCAAATGGAACCTGTAATACTAGTTGTTTTGTTACAGAAGGAATTTGCAAGTGACACACAGAGAGGTAGCAGAATGGAAGTAAAATAACAAATTTACTTATCTGTGAGGGTCAGTTGTACATAAGCAGTGCTTGGATCAACCCTCGTCAATGAGTTTGTTATTTTACCAAGATAAGGGTGTATGATCTTATGTATTCTGTTTGCCAGTATCTTATGAGGACTTTTGCATCTGTGTTCATTAGGGAGATTGACCTGTAGTTCTCTTTTTTGGTTGGATCTTTCCCTTGTTTTGGAATCAAAGTAATACTTCCAGGAATGATTTTGGAAGTATTGCTTCCCTTTCAATTTCATTGAAGAGTTCAAAAAGTAGTGGCTATAGTTCTTCTCTAAATGTCTTGTAGAAATCAGCAGTGAAGCCATCAGGACCTTAGCTTTTCTTAGTAAATTTTTAATTACATTTTCAACTTCACCGATTGTAATTAGGGTGTTAGATTTTTTTCTTATCTTCTTCATTCAACTTTGATAATTTGTAAGTATCCATAAATCTTTTCATTTCTTCTGTGTTTTCCATTTTATTAGAGTACAGGTTTTCAAAGTATGTATTGATGATCCTTTGGATTTCTGCTGGATCTGCTGTGACTTTTACTTTTTCATTACTAATTGCATGGATATGAGCCTTTTCTTTTTTTCACAAGGTTGGCTAAAGGCTTATCGATTTTATTTATTCTTTTGAAAAACAAACTTAGATTCGATGATTTTTTTGTATCATTTTCTTAGTCTCCATTGCATTGATTTATATATTTATATTTATTGTCTCTGGGGAAGGATGTTCATATTCTGATAACAGAGAGAGAAGAAAATAATTTTCTCAAAATTTTGAGTTTCAAAACCTTAAGTCTTTAGGGTAATGAAAACTTTTAGCAAGGACAAAATATGAGTGAGACATCATAAAAGACTGCGGAATTTCTAATTTAGGTAAGAAAAAATTTGACATGATGGAGAAAGGGGGCGGGGAGGAGAGATGAGGACAGTGGAGGACAGTGATAACAGTTGCAGGCTGTGTCCTATTTTTCAGATTATAATGTCAGAGAGGCAGCGAACCCCAGGAAATGCAGACCTGGGTTGACAGCAGAGTCACAGAGAAAAAAATGCCATGTTTTGGATAGCAACAAATCTACAAATCCTAGCCTATCTAAGAGTCCTAGGGCCTAATCTGGGCATGGGAGTGGCAGAATTATTCCAAATCTTTCCATCATGGAATAAAAGGAGGGGAGAAGGTTGCTAGCTTTGCCACCAGAACGAGGGATTTCTTATCAGCAATCTGCTGGGATAAGGTCTTAGGACTTCCCTGGGGGATACCCACAAAGGCCTGGCGACTATGTTAGAGGACCGTGTACCTTTCCCTCTTCCCCAACATCTTACCCCCAACCCTAGACTCTGAGATTCTTTTCTTATCCATGAGTTTGTGTATTTAAAATGTTTTTATAGCTGCTACAGTGTTTTCTTCTCCACTTAAAATTTCTTCTAATGCCGGGCATGGTGGCGCATGCCTGTAATCCCAGCACTTGGGAGGCTGAGGCAGGAGAATCACTGTGAGTTCTAGACCAGCCTTGGCTACATAGTGAGTTCCAGGACAGTCTCTACTACATACTGAGACCCTGTCTCCAAAAAAAAAAGTTTCTTCTATTTATACTCCCACCATATTAGAGAGTGCCCATTTCTTCTACCCTGATCAACACTAGATGTTATAAAACTTCACATATATATATATATATATACACACACACACATATAAATATAAATAAAAGAATAAGGCTATCTCACTTTAATCTTTACTTCCTTGGTCAGTGATGATCATTTTTTTTCCTATATATTTATTGATTATAGTCTTTTTGTATGATGATACATTTTTTTTTATCTTTCACTTAAAAACAAACTATTGGCTAATGACATTGATGTTTAGTCTTTAATCTTTACCACTCTATTCAAAGGAGAATGAACATATCATTACCTTTGTTTCCCAAAGGTAATTGTTGATCCATTATAGAATCAGTCTTTTCAACATTTCTCATCTTATTGCTTTGTTTTAATGTCTTAAGGATAAACATTATAATTTTTATACAGAAAGAAATTCAGGTAGGGAAGGCTTGAGAGGGAGTGTGAGAAACGTTTTCACTTATTTTCCATGTTTTGTATGTTTCTAATGAAAAATAATATTTTAAAAATACAGCATTGATTTCTGAAGTCAGAATAAAAACATTGCAAGGATGGTGACAGGTTATTTGCTAAGTTTTCTTTCTCTGCACTCCTTCCAGTGGGTTTAAAATTTATTTAAAAACCTATATGCAAAAAAATAAAATAAAAAACTATTTGCTTGTGTTATTTTATTTAAATTTTTTCTCAGGGTGGTATTCTTCTGTCTTCTGATAAATCTCTGGTTAATGTTTTGGTGATCTTTTAAAGCTTAATATATATTATTGGCAAAATTGTGATTTACTCTAATGGTCTTATACTTACCAATAATTTTATTAGAGGTAGGAAAACTGGTGTTTGAGTGATGTTGGTCACTGGCAAAAACACCAAGGGTCCAAATCTCTTCTCTTTTTGCTTCTGTCTGGTCCTCTCCATTCTTTCAAATTCTTAGCTCTCTTTCTGCTTAATAAGTTCTGAGAATTAAAACTGCTAACTGTTCAAATATAGAGGCCAGGTTGTGAGGCTTTACCATCTGAAAGCTGCTTTGATGTTCTCTGTGAAATGAACTCGTGGACACCCACTGCAGCACTGGCATCTTGGGCAGCCTCAGCAGAGATCAAAGGCTGCCCGATGCAAGGAGGCAGCTCCCCAAGGACAGAGTCGAAGCTCCTGGCAGACTTTCTCTGCCTGCCTGCTGGACTACACCCCTACCTGTCCCAAGCCTGCTGATCACAGAGGGCTTTCAGTGCTCAGCCCCATTCTTTGGCAGCTGGGATTCCAAGTGTACTTAGAAACTATAACCAACTCTATTAATTTTAAAATGAAGCAAGAATACTTCTGCTTTACTTTCTCCAACACTGTCCCTTTGTCTCTTTGGGGCTGACTCCATTCCTTTGGCTGTCATTTACCATGGCTGAAATGATTTAAAATGTTATGGCAGGGGGCACTAGGATGGGCAGCCAGGAACAAACTGCTCTCTGGTTATCAGAACTGATGTTGGCCAAACTGCTTAATGCTCACCAGAAAGGCTGAGAGCAGAGGAATTGCCCTAAAACCACTTTTATTTCTTGTGCTAGCAAGATCCCATTTCCCACCTAAGCTGGTAAATGCCTGACATTTGGCATAGAAAAGCATCAGCTTTACTGAAGTGACTGTACTCATTCGGATATAGACTGAATTCTAAGCACTTTATAAAGGTGCTTTAAAACATTTTTTAATTTTTCTAATAGTTTTGAAAATATACAATGTAAAGTACTTAGCAACTGACCTTACCATTCTTAATTCAGAAAGCAGGAAATACAGAAGATTCCAACATAGAAGATGTCCCCCTTGGTAACTTGCTCTGTTGTATTCTAACAGAAACAGTGGTTCTCTTTTGGGCAATCTGCCAAGGGTATCTTCGTCTTGAGCTACTGCAAAAACTTGCTCCCTTCAAGGAAATCCAAGTTCTTTTCTGCAAGACTGAATGTGAAGAAATGTGACTCAAAATCTAAAAGCAAGTCCCCCACAGTTTAGGCAACTCACTCTACAGACATAACAAACTCTGTGCTAGACTTTCATTTTTTATCAGTCTGTGGACAGGAGCTAGATAAGCAGGAGAAAATCCACAGATAAAGGCACCCTCCCAAGTAGAGGCTGTGGGTGGTAATTTTCCCCAGTGGCGAGGAGTCAGAGTATTGTGGATTTGCAAACACCTCCCCTTCATGTGGATATTGTGACATTCTTGTGGAAAAATGAAAACATAGCACACTGTGTATACCACGGAGTATTTAACATCGACAAGCAAGGGCTTCAAAGTGAGGTGGGATTGTCGGAGGTCCCACACCCTGCAGGTGTGTCGTTAGCAGCAGGCTAAATGGGTTACTGGAAACTAGCACAGGAAAACAGAGTCGGCTTTTTGGCTCCCTGAACATCTGCTAGTGTTGAATTCATGGATGGAAACAGAGAAACAAGCTTCATTTTGAGACTGATGGGCAGAACTCCTTGATAGTGCTGAATAGAGCTGAAAGCAGGTAGAGGACGAAGGATTTGATTAGGATCAGGCATCGTTAATCAGAATAACCTGTCACTTATTCTTTGGATTGAATTCTGACTCCTGTGTCATCTAAATATTCAGCATTTAACCGGCTTCAAGCTTTCTTATCCTGTGAGCCATGTAAAGCAATAGCAGTGTCCTCACTAAAAGGTAGAGAATCTGAGACCCAAAGGACCAAAAGGATTGCTCAGGCCCACAGAGGAAGACTACGTTGGCAAGTAGAGCCCAGATTTCAAGCCTGAAACCAGATCTAAACTTCCTTCTGTCACCTGTGTCCCCTGTGCATGCCTGGTATTTTTCTGATTTCCACTGGCCCTATTTACTTTAGGAAGGAACAAGACGATCCATTCTTCCCCCAAAATAACCTTACATATTTTATTATTAATCAAATAATATAGATACACAGTAAAAAATACAAGAACAAGGGAAGAAAATAAATATCACTTCCAATCCCACCACATAATATCTGTCTATTTTTTGGTGAACAATCCTGCCACATTGATTGGGCAAATACTGTACATTTATGCAAGTTTTGACATTATTAAATAAATAAGTAAAATAAACACATTGAAAAAGTATAAAATGAGATTATGTGGTGTAGAATAAGACTGTTTTCTAAATTTACCCACAATACCGAGAAGAGTCAAGTCAATATCATACTCTTTTATGAGGTATTCATAAAAGATATTTTATGAGGTATTCACTATTGTGAATACCTGCTTTTCTACTTTATAGGCAGAAGAACATATTTCATTTTACCTCTGCATTTTCAAGTGTGCTACACTATAAATGATGCTGCATTGATTATGCTAGTAATTAATTTTTGCCCAGATCCTTCGAATTTCTTCAAGATTTTTCCTAGAATTAGAGCTGCCAAGTTGAAGAGTATGTACATATTTGTAATTCCCACCCAGAAGCAGTGTAATGAGACCTACTTCTCTACCCCTTCAGCATTATTGGGTTTTAGAATCAAAATTAAGGCTTCAGATAATTTATATAGTTGCACAAGGGAGGCAGGTAACATATGGTAATAAAGGAAAATCTTCCTTTATTTGATTTATAAACAAAATAAGCACAGCACATTCTTTCTCCACTTACCTAACCCCAGAAGACCAGCTACAGTATGTAACAAAACAAGATCCCTAAGAAGGAACATTAAAGAAGATTGTGCTCAATCCGCACTTCAAAGTCTCTGAGGAAATATCGCCAAGGGAAAGTCCAATCTATCAGAGGCCCATGGCCATACACTTTCTGGTATAATCCCTCCATTTTCTACAAGTTAAGTAGAGTTAAGCTGGGGCAGTGCTTGGGAAAAGGTCCTCTAATGGAATCCCAAGGACCACATAAAGCATTGTTCATGGTGTGTGAATGTTTACCCTGTGCAAACAAGCATATGTAGCATTTTCCAAAATACCTGTGTGCTTGCAGAAAATTTCATATTTTGTTGAGTGCTGCTGCTGAAGAGAGTGTAGCACTAACTGGGAATGACCTGTCTGGTTTGCCAGATTTATTGGAAAGCCCATGAAGCAATTGGTACAGCTGCATCTGATGGCTTGGGGTGGGGAATTAACCACCCCAGTTCCCAGACTAGATGGAAGACCACCTACTTTTTACCATTACAAGATGGTTCAATAAAGTTCAAGGAACTTCCAGCTGGGATGAGCACATTGCACATCCCGGCTGTCAACAAGAGCTAAAGGAAGAGCTGGTGCAGCGATCCAAGCCCTTCAAGAGAAAAGAGGGACACAGAGGAGAAGGTGTTTTCAGAAGGGCATTGAACTCTCCTATTGGCTCTCTCCCCTTCTGCAACTCCACCAGACATCACCCAATCCCTTCCCTTTACTCCCCACAGATTTCCACAATAAACACCCACAAAGTGAAGGCATCGCAAAAGGAAAGGGAGCCAGAAAGTACACTAGGAAAGAACTTTGGAATAGCTAGAAGATCAATCATGAAGAATGAGATAGAAGGACTCTACAGAGAACTTTGTGTTTGATATGATACAAATTCAATGTGTACTTCAGTGTTTTCCATACGAACTGTGATCTTCAAGACACTATGAATTGAACCTAAAACAAAATTTCAAAAAATCTTCGTTGTGGGTTGGCTTACGTCATAAATTAAGAAGATTTTTTTTAGTAGTTTCCATCCTAAAGTAGAAAAATTGAAGAGGCTCTTAACAAAAGTGGATGTATCGCTGCAGTTTGTTGATAACTGATGGTGTTCAAAGATCAATGAACACAAATGCAGCAAATGAATATAAAGCCAGTATATATGGAAATATATTTTTTTATTTTAAAGGCCATTATTTATTTAATGAATGTATTGACTTTATCCCTCCTAAATGTTCTAGAAGAATTAGTCATCAAAGCAAGTAAAGTTGTTTATTGAGTTATTGTTTTCCAAGTATACTTTTTTTTAGAAATTTGCATATTATAGATGATATTTTAAATTCAGATATATTGTACATGATGCTTTTTCAAACATGGGAAAGTATTTCTTATCCCTAGAAAGTATTTTCTGTCACTAGAAAATATCTTTTGAAGCAATTAAAAATAATTTTCAACATTGTTTCTATGAGTAAATTAAAAAATAAATGAAAAGTAGGTATGAAAGAACTAAATTTAGCTATGTGTATATTAGTAATGAAATGTTCATCATACATACTTAATTTACAATAGGCAACAAAATGTTTTAAACAATGGATCCTTTGGCAGAAGTACAATTGTTCATTTGTCCATAACATTTCTTGAACATTGATAATAACGTTCACCCTATTTGAGATTAGGAAACACAATAATCAAAGAGAGGATTGTCTCTGTCCTCAGGTGCCCTCAAGCAACCTTGTGACTTGACAAGTATCATCTCTGATACAGAATTTCTCCAATTACTGAAGGATTTCAGTTTCTAGTTTTTAATCTTCTTGCTGCCATATTAAATAAAGACCCCAAAATTAATGAATCTGCTTCTTTTTTTTTTGGTACCAGGGATTGAACTTGGGTCCTTGTACTTGCCAGGCAGGCCACTGAACCGCTGAGCTAAATCCCCAGCCCTTAATGAATCTGCTTTTAAAGGTTGAAAGAATGAGATAAATACCCCCGATGGCTTGAGAGCACTCCAAATCTCAAGTTCCTTTTTCCATTGCCTTGGGAAATAGACACATAAGAAATGAATGGTCAATTGACATTAGAAAGCTACTCTGAGTCAAATTTTGAGTTGTATAGTATAACCTATAGATTTGGCTTTCATTACTTCAGACAGCTGAGATAGAAATTAATAGGAAGGAAGAGATGGATTGGATACGCAAGGAAGTCAGCACAAAAGAAGATATCAAAATCGTGGCTGCAGGCAAATTTGAAGAGAACCAGGCCTCAAGATGGAGATGCCATGGCCAGGCCTGCTGGCCTCTCTAGAGATAAACAGCAATCTGAGATTGTGCTGTAATTAGCAACACTTGTTCATTGAACTCAGATAGGCATCAGATGCGTAGATGGGGGACCGGAACATCTGTATCCATTCCTTGCCAAGAACACCTTTGTTCTTTCCTTATACATTTGCTATGTTATTCCTTTCCCTATTGGATCGATATTAGCTAAACAACTATGCTTTTAATCCTATAGTTTGTAGTTTGAACCGTGTGGTATCCACATTGCCATTTTGCTGTATAAATTATCTTTGACAAAGAATCTCAGTAGCCACCTATTTACGGGAGCCTTCCTTTCTCTCAGGAGCTTTCTTTCAATAAACCTTTCCACTCTTAACCTCTGTAGTCCTCTGAATTTATTCTTCAGTATTTGGGGGACACAAACTCAGCACATCTGATATCTAACAGGTTGGGAGTTATTTTCGCCATCACATCATTTAAAAATTAGCACTCTTCTAGCCTAACAATCTGATGAAACCCCTTGGCACAAAGGAATTTTAATCCCCGTTTCGCAGCCAAATTCCAAAATGGCTCTGTGACTCCAAGTTCCTCTTAGAAGAGTTAGTCAGAAAAAGTCTTATATTCTTTATTTCCTGTCCTCAATAGCTGGGGGGCATTGAATGGTTTTCCAAAGCATGTTAGAAATACTAGGTATAGGACTTAGAATTTGAAAGTTTGAAAATTTTTTTTTTTTTTGGATAGACAACTGTCAAGTAAATGAAATACATTTCATAGTGTCAGTGATTTATCGTAAATCATTATATTATAAATGTCACCACTGAAATTCCCCAGAGGGGGAAAAATAAGGGAGACTGTTAGCCCGAAATAAACTTCTTCTGGAGCCTTTTGTACCATGCAATATATAAGGCGTCCTGAAATAAGAAATGTGATATCAGGAGCAGACCTGGTGCATCCAGAGCAGTGCCCCAACATGTTCAGGTGTCATGGCTCTGGCTCAGAGCTGGTGCCTCTATGAATGCCCCCTGCCAATACTAATTCCACCTTTGGTGCCTTGCTGGTAGATTAGACATGTGAAACTTTGGCCTATGTTCCTTTTGGAAAACATATTTTTGTTTCTAATACTGGAAATATTGAATTTATTTTCACAGGCAGAATCCTAGGGGAAATGAGGACATGGGGCCATAAATTCCTTTTTTGAGTATCCACTAGTGGCTTCATTCTGTTAGTTTAGGTTTTAGCATGCAGTGGGTCCTTAGCCTTTTGCCCATTCCTGATTAACTTGGTGGGGTGTGCATTACAAGGCAGACATGACAGTTCTGCAGGATGAGAGCTAAACATTCATCTGTTCAAGCCAGAAAGACAACAAAGACAAGATAACAGGAAGACACTGGTCTGGCAGTGAAATAAGTCTGGTTCATTTTGGTTGACAGGGAAAGGAATTGTATCCATCAGGGAGAATTTAAATGGATTTATTAGAACAATAAATTTTTAAAAAAATTCTTTTTATGGCTGGGGATTTAGCTCAGCGGTTCGGTGGCCTGCCTTGCAAGCGCAAGGACCCGAGTTCAATCCCTGGTACCAAAAAAAAAAAAAAAAAAAAAAAATTCTTTTTATTTCCGGGATGTCTTTGTTTCCTTGTACTCTGATGGTTTACAATTAGATTTATTTCTCTGTAACATAACACACAATTCACTTTTGATCATAGGCTTTCATTTTCCGAAACATATTGTTTCATCTTGTTTTCACTTTAACTCTTTTATCATTTACACTTACAAGAGGTTTAGCTTTCTTTTTTTAAAAAAAGAAATTTTCCTAACTTTAAATAGACTCAATTTCCTTCTTATAAAAGTGTAACTAATTTTTTTCCTTTCCTATGCTTTCTAAACAAAAACATCTTTGGAAGGCAGAGACAGGGAGATCATAAGTTCGAGCCCAGTCTGGACAACTTAGCAACTAAATGGCACTTGTCTAAAGCATAAAATATAAAAGAGATCTGGGGATGTAAGTTCAACATGGAGACGCTGGATTCAATCTTCAGTACTGTAAAAACAAACAAGCAGGCAAGCGAACATTATCAGCTGCCTTGAGAGCAGTGGTTGATTTCCATAGGAAGTTAAAGGACACGCCCTCTCTCCCAAACTATTAGAGACCAGATTTTAGGAGTGAGGGGCCATTTTTTTTAACTTCTTGACTCAGCTCTTGTACTCAAAGTCTTGAAGAATGCAGTCTAGAATATGCCAACCACTGCCTATCCCTCTACTCTCCAGAGCCCTTCTCATCCCAAACCTCCACTCCTGTGACAGCAAACGTCACTGGTGACACTGTGGAACAAGTGGAGCCTACTTTCCCTGGAAAGCTGTCAACCAAGTAACAGTTCCCTATAAAGAATCACCTTAGGAAGACCTCAAAGTGCTGCACAGGGTTTTTGCTGGGTGCTGCTAAAGCAATTTCCTGGATACTAAGCCTCTCCAAACACTCTGAGTTCCTCTATACTCTGCACTCCCTGGTCCTTCTGTACCCCTCCCCACTGATCATGAGCCACAGGGGACCTCTGCCACCCATAAACAAAGCCGCCCACTTCTCACACCCTGCATACCTTCTGACTCAGTTTCCCTTCCCATCGCAGCAGGCCTTTCAGACAAACTGAACAACATTCTTTGCACGCTTCAGCCAGGTAACCTCCAAGATTCACTTTAGATGTTAAAGTACTTCTGCCCCACCCCCTTGCTGGCATGTGAACATCTGAGAAATCTGTTTAAGAAATGTGGTAGCAGAGACCCCTGACAGAAAGTGTCATATCTTTGATTTTCTTACTTGTAAACAGATTATTTATTTATTGAAATCGGAAATTTGTTTCAAGGGCAAGTTACAATTGTTAAGTTTTGACATCTTCCTCAGTGCCTGGTGGAAGAAACTGAGGCAGGCTCAGATGCCCTAGTGAAACTTAGATAGTTATGAGATACCTACCAGTCAGGGCTGTGTGAAGAGTACGCAATACAAAATCCCTGGGGGGAGCTATTGGTCACTGTATTTGAGATTAAAAGTGATTTGCTGTTCAATGCCAGTTAAGGGGAGGTAGGAATCATCTCCAGGAGGATCTGTTATCTTAGTGGTGACAACTAGTCTCATTGAAAAATTCTCCCAAGTGTAGATATGTGATTCTCCTTTGGCTACAGAAGAGTTCTAAGAGTTGTTCACATTCCCAGAGCTTTGTGTTGCCGTCATCACAAAGGAGCTATAATGGGGGATCGTGGCAAGAGGAAAGAGGCCGAGCTTACCCACGTTACTGCCGAGAGGTTTCGCTGGATGTGACTGTTACACGTACCTTCAGTCACAGACCTGAGCAGTGCAGGAAATGTGGAACAAAAAACAGGTGATGTTCCAAGTGGAAGCCATGATGGAATATGGGTATTGGCCAGTAATCATCAGAAGGACAGAAATGGAACTCACTGGATAAAGAGGGAAGGAAGCACAGATAGAGAGAATGTGCTGCTTGGAAGAAGGTTTAAAATGCACGTGCAGCGGGGTGAGGTGCCACATAATTGATTCCAAGGTCTTTAGAGCCAATGCCACAAACAACCTTGTCAATGACACAGGTGTTACAACTGAACTAACAGTGAGATGGAGACTTTTACTTTCCCAGGTGTCAATTTGCATTTTTAAATTTAGTTTTTAAACAGAACTGGCAATGGAAGACAGTTCTAACGGACACACAGACGAGGAGAAGGTAGTGATATGTGGTCAGGAAGCCACAACAGCTGGCTCCAACTGATCCTACAGACTAATTTATACAACTGTGAGCATCAAATAACTGACAGAACTGTGCACAGGAGATTTATGAGGAGTTAAACTGTGGGGGTTTCACCCTCCATAATTACATTCATCATCTCAGGCAGTATAGACATCTCCAGAAGGAAGAGTGAGAGGCAGGTAAGACAAGATGGATTTGGAGAAAAAAATGCCCAGAAATCTCGTTCTCCTTTTTCAATACTCTAGAGACATCTATGGGACTTCCCAGAAATACAGGAAGGTGGAAGAATATTACAGGAGCATGAACCGTTGAGAACATAAATGTAGACTCTCGAGCGGTAGAATCGTGTGCCTCCTCCAGCATCCTACCTGTTGTATGGAGGGTTTGGATTCCATTTGGTTTACATTGTCAGTGGGAGCGCATGCAGCAGATGCACCGGAGGTGGACACTGTTCTTGGCTCTCAGATGGCACAGGAGGATCTGCCCCAGAGCCTGAGAAAGAGATGCTCTTCCAGGAGCATTCAGGGGATGTTTGTCAGCTCACTTTGTGTGTTATCCCTTTCCAACACTACTGATTTGTGTACTGGGAAAACTGATTCTACCTGATTCTAGGGCAGAGTACATAACCTAAGCTAATCTGATTAGAGCCCTCTATGAACAGATTATAATAAGGTTAAGGTTTGGGCATGTATTTTTTAAGGCACCTAATTTAAACCATCAGAACATGCAATCTCACACCTTTTCCCCGAAATACTGGAACATCAAGGATATTGTTGAAGATAGAAATGAGAAAGTGTGTTCTTATGGGTAGGTTTGCAGCCATTCTGGGACCAGGAAGAAAGTACATCTTAGGAAGAAAAGTAGCTCTGTAACAGAGTAGCTTGATTAAACTCAACTATAGCCTAGTTTTCTCATGGCATTTTCAGTATCACGAGTCGGTGAATCCTCCCTTATAGTGTAAACATTGAGTGAAACTTTTTGCTACTTATCACTAAAAGCAGTGCTCAGAGTAAACATGCACAACACTAACCAACATAGCCAGTATCATTTGCGATGCAGCATTAAGGGCTCTACTTTACTTAAGGAAAATGCCCACCAGCCCACAAAATTTGATCGAGTTGATAAATGTCTTCCCTCTGGGAGGCACCGTAATTGGAGGGAATCCCATAAAACATAGCCATTTGTATATCACATCACTTCACTCTAGACTCTAAGCAACAAGGGAGTGGAAAGGTTGCCTACTTATTTTACTTTAAATAATGCTGAATGTAGTGGTATTTGTAAATAGACCTAATGGCTTTTGCTGACATTTACATTACTATTTATTTTTTTTTCCGTAGAAATAATGAAGTGACTGGTAATTAACACAATACTAATTTTCTAGAAAAATGAAATAAGGAATGAAATAATTGAGGTTAGGAAGATCTTAGAACTAATGGCAGGGTCAGACCGTTGAGTTGTTTTCCAAAAAACTGCTAAAGCCACATAGGTCCCTGAGATGCCCAGTGTATAACTATGGTTCCTATTCTCCGGTATTCACAGTTTATAGTAGAAGAGGCAAGTGAGTTTTGTTGTCTCACATGAGAACTTTGATAAATCGGTTGTGCATCCCTGAAGACTTAACTGAGATAAAGTCTCGGCCTGTGACTTGATTCACCCAGACAGAGCTCTGGATCCAGGCTTACCTGAAGCCCATACTGTCACCATTAACAGCATCTGCTGTGGAGACCAGGCTGGCAAAGGTAGAACTGGCTCTCATATTTGCTCTCTGGCCAAGGGCGTAATATCATGTGTCAATTCTAAGCCCCCTGTTTTCTGCTCAGCCATTGCAATAATAATATTCAAATTCATATACTAATGGAAGCATGCACTGGAACATACTACCTTGGCTATGCACATATATTTGCATCTGAAATTTAATGAATCCAGGAAGGAGTCTGTTGAAAACCATGAAAAAAAAAAAAGCCCACAAGAACATAAGAAAATTCTGCTAAAATATTGCATGTGGTATCCCTTTGGTTCTGCTTTATAGAGAAACAGTTTCTTGAAATTTATGAGTGTCATACTTGTGTTTGACCTTTGAAAAGGATGAGCCTGGTTTGAGGTGAGCCCGGGCAAAGCAGACACAGATTTTTGTTGGACCTGATGATTTTGTGCACATCAGTTTTTGCAAGGCAATTTGTTGAATTCAAATTTCCCGGAGAAGATGACATTTTCTCTAGTGGGACCCAGCCCAAGAAAGCTGTTCAAAATGGTTAGTGTGGATTGAGAAAAGAAAGGGTATTTTAGTATTCTTGTGCCTCTAATTTAATTCCACAATGGGAGTTCTGTACCCCCAGCACGGTTCAGTGTTTTCTGTAGCATGATGAAGAGTGGTAGGAGGGAATTCAACCTGCCAGAGCCACACAGATTTATACCTCATAATAGCTACCAATGAGCCGCTGTAAAATTTTACGTTTCAGCTAAATTACTAATGACTTTCAGGCCCTTGCCAGAAATTGTAGAGTAGGCTTATAAAGGGAGATGAGAGAATGTAACAGTCAAGTACTCTTAGGAGCGGTGTGTGTGTGTGTGGGTGTGTGTGTGTGTACGCACATGTGCGTGTGTTTTTCATTTAGGATTATGGGACACGTGCTCATCATATTTTACCATCTTGATTAAATGTAATTAGGTTCTGGCAAGCCACCCTTCCCTCTCTGGGAGGCTGTGGTGTTTTTGCATTTTCACATGGGTTATCTGCAGGAGGTTAGAGCAGGAGGTTACTTGGTTGCCTGATGCCTGTACTCCAGGGGTGGCCGCATTTTTTTGACATATTGGGCTTCACAGTGATTTACAGATTAAGGCTCAGGCCTGTCCCAGGGCCAGCAGGACTGCTGTTCTCTCTCGAGGACCCATCTCACTGCTTGGAACCAGCCCTGTTTTACTTTCCCTCTCATTATAGTCCTTAGCCCACATTTCCTTTTGGCACCAAGCACTTAGTTATTTTGATGATGTGCTGGATTTGCCTCCTGCCTCTACCCCCTGCTGACTTGTGAAAATGACCACAGTGAAGGGAAGCAGGTGAGGAGGAACAAACTCTACTCCAGCCCCTCTCCCCACCGCCAGAAACGCTCTCCTTCAGCAGGGGAACTGCAGTAGGAGAAGCCTTGGGGGGCAGATTTGCTTTGCACACACTGATGGAGCCCACCCAGCCTCTCATTGTCCACATCCACCCTTTGCTACTGCAGAGCCTTTGGAGAACAAGGAACTCACAGTGCCCTGTGTCAGGAACAGGAGGGGGTCTGACTTGTCCTGTGCTGGAGCTGAGGACACGGATCTCATCTGCAGCTATCCCAGGCCCTCCAGTGTACTCATGCAGCTCTGTCACTCTGGCAATGTCCCTGGATGGTTGAGGTTCACCCCCACTGACTGTTCAAGTGTGCAAAAGTTTAAATTCAAAGTAACTGTGATAAAACCCTAAGATGAAAATGAAAAGAAAATACGTATAATGGAAAAAGCCAGAAAGCCCAGCGTTCATGTGTGTGGATTTACCCCTCCATGTTCACACTTGATTATTTACTAGGAATCTCCCTTATGGGCTACTTTACTCTTTTTTTTTCTTCATTGAGTCTATTGGTACATTTTAGGTATACAGTACATTTACATTCATTATTGGGATCTTGTACCTTTACATGACAGGTCTTCGTTCTCATTTTTCCCCTTGTCCCTGCCCTCCCTTCACCCCTCCTACCCTCCCCATTTACAAACACTTTATTTCCATCTTTTCATTTTCTCCTATTTTTTTCTTTCCCTTATTACCTTTCCCCTACCCTTCCCACTTTCCCTACACCTTTAGCGCTTTTCTTCCCATTTCACAATGTCAGTTATCTTGGTAGGATCTTATGTACTATTATAGTTTATTCACACCAGAGAAACTATTCGGTATTTACACGTGTGGCTTATTTATTTCAGTTAGGAGTATATCTTCAACACATATCCATTTTCCTATGAATGAATCTAATTTCTCATTCTTTATGGCTGAGTAGTATTACATTTTATAGAAAAACCACATCTTTATTCAGTTTTCAACTGATGGGCAAATGGGCTGTTTCCAAGTTTTAGCTATTACAAACTGTGCCTCTATAAACATGGGTGTGCATATGTCATTCTGGTATGATTCTTTTAATTCTTTTGGAAAGATACCCAGCCGAGGGATGGCTGGGTCAAATGGAACCTCTAGTCACAGCTCTTTGAGATATCTCCATATTGATTTCCATAGTGGTTGCACCAGTCTGCACTCCCACCAAAAATGGAGAAGGATTCCTTTCTTCCCACAACCCTGCCAACATTTGCTATTGTGTGATTTCTTGATAGCAGCCGTTCTTTGTGTGGTGAGGTGGAATCTCAGTGTTGCTTTCATCTGCATCTCTCAAATGACCAGTGATGTGGAACATTTTTTCATATATTTGCTTGCTGCTTTTACTTTGACTGAGAAATGTCTGTTCATTTCAGATGCCCATTTTTGAATTGGGCCCTTATATTTGGGGGGGCTGATTGTTTTGAGTTCTTTATATATTCTAGATAACAGTCCTTTGTCTGAGGAGCAGCTGGTAAAATTTTTTTTCCCACGTTGTAGGTTGTCTCTTAGTTCTGTTTATGGTTTCTTTTGCAGTGCAGAAGCTTTTTAATAAGGTGAGATCCCAGTTGTTGATTCTTTCTGCTAGTTCCCATGCTACTGAGGATTTGTTCATAAAGTCTTTTCCTATGCCAATGTCTTCCAGAGTTCTGCCTAACTTATCTTCCAGCAAGTTTAGTGTTTCTGTTTTAATATTTAGATCTTTAATCCACTTGGATTTTAATTTAGTGCATGGTGAAAGATAAGGGTCTCGTTGTAATCTTTGGCAGGTTGAGATCCAGTTTTTCCAACACCATTTATTGAAGAGGCTATCTTTCCTCCAGTGAGGATAGTCAGCTCCTTTGTCAAAGATGACATAGCTGAGTGCATCTGGAGTTGTTTTTGTGTCTTCCAATCTGTTCCACTGATCCTCAGGTCTGTTTCTTTGCCAGTGCCATGCTATTTTTAATCACAGTGGCTTTGTAGTATAGTTTCCAATTGGGAATTGTTATACCTGCTGCCATGTCTCTGTTGCCTAGGATGGCTTTTGCTATTCTAGGTCTCTTCTGGTTCCAAATGAATTTTTGGATTCTTTTTTCTGTTTCTGTGAAATATAGTGTTGGAATTTCAGTTGGCATTGCACTGAATCTATATAGCAGTTTTGGTAGTATGGCCCTTTTCACTATGTTGATTCTTCCTACCCAAGAGCAGAGGATATCTTTCCATTTTCTTATATCTTCTTCAATGTCTTTTTTCAGAGTGCTATGGTTTTCAGTGTAGAGATCTTTTGCTTCTTTTGTTAGATTGATTCTTAGATACTCTGTTGTTTTGGATGCTATTGTGAAAGGAATTGTTTCCCTAATTTCTCTCTCAGTGAGTCAAGAAGGCTATTTGTGTACAAGAAAGCTATTGTTTTTGGGTGTTGACCTTGTATCCTGCTACTCTGCTAAAAGTGTCCATTAAGTCTAGAAGGCTTTTGGTGGAGTTTTTTGGGTCTTCAATGTAGAGTATCATATAGTCAGCAAATAATAATAGTTTAACTTCTTCCTTTCCTATCTTTATTATTTTAATTTCTTTGTCTTGTCTAATTGCTATGGCTAATGTTTCCAGAACTATATTGAAGAGGAATGGTGATAGTGGGCATTCTTGTGTTGTTCCTGATTTTAACATGGAAGTTTTCAGTTTTTGGCCATTTAATATGATGTTGGCTGTTGCTTTTTCATAGATAGCCTTTATTAAGTTGAGATGTAGACCATCTATTCCAGTTTTTTTGCAGGGTTTTTATCATGAATGGGTGTTAAATTTTGTGAAATGTTTTTTGTGCATCTATGGAGAGGATCATGTGGTTTTTGTGCTTGACTTGGTTAATATAGTGTATTACATTTACTGACTTACGTATGTTGAACCATCCTTGCATCCCTGTAATAAATCCAACTTGGTCAGGATGCATGATCTTCTTGATGATACTCTCTATTCTGTTTGCTAATATCTTATGAAGGATTTTTGCATCTAAATTCATTAAGGAGATTGGCATATACTTCTCTTTTTTAGTTGAGTCTTTCCCTGGTTTGGGAATGAAAGTGATACTTGCTTCCAGGAATGAATTTGGAAGTTTTGCTTCCCTTTCAATTTCATTGAAAAGTTTGAAGAGTAATGGCAGTAGTTTTTCTCTAAATGTCTTGTAAAATTCAGCAGAGAATTAATCAGGACGTGGGCTTTTCTTTTTTTTTTTTTTTTCTGGTACCAGGGATTGACCTTGGGTCCTTGCGCTTGCAAGGCAGGCCACCGAACCACTGAGCCAAATCCCTGGCCCCAGGACTTGGGCTTTTCTTTGTTCATAAGTTTTTAATTGCATTTTCAATTTCACTGATTGTAATTGGGGTGTTTAAAATGTTTTTATCTTCTTTGTTCAACTTTGGTAATACATAAGTATCTAGAAATTTCTCCATTTCTTCTGTGTTTTCCATTTTATTTGAGTACAGGTTCTCAAACTAGGTATTAAGGTGGGCTACTTCTCTCTCTCTCTCTCTCTCTCTCTCTCTCTCTCTTCTTTCTTTCTTTTGGTACCAGGGATCAAACTCCAATCCTTGTGCTTGCGAGGCAGTTGCCAGAACCACTGAGCTAAATACCAGCCCTTTGACTCTTTCCTATTTCTATTACAACCTAAATTTTTCATACTGGCCTAATAAGAGTTGTTTTTATTTTGAGTCTTTGATGCTGTCATCCTTCATGCTTTCTCTTTATTGGTGTGTTTGTGTTGCTCAGTAATTTTTTACTGATTTGCACTGTCTCTATACTTTCAAATTTAAGGAAGTTTCACTTTAAGTCATTTACTGTGGAAAATTTCCACTGCCGTAGAACACAGTAGTGTTTATGAGATATATCCATTGCAATATATGCCAGCTTCTGCAGGATTGTTTTCTACAGGAGTGTCTTGTTGGTTTAGGATAGACTTGAAAGTTGTTAAAACTTGATAACCTATGAATGCATTTTCATCATCATTGTTCGTTTGATATTTTGTGCTTTCTTTAAATAATGCTTTTAAGAATGACCCATATTTTCTCTAACAAGACACCTATATTTCACAAATGAGAAAACAGACTTAGGTAGGTAAATGTGTTTTTGTTTGTTTTTTGGGGTACATTTTAGGTAAACAATATAGCTCCACTCATCATTGGGCTCTTGTACATTTACACGACAGATCTTGGTTCTTAGTTTCTCCCTATTCCCCTGTCCTCCTTTCACCCTCTCCACCCTTCCTTATTTACAAAGACTTTGTTTCCATTTTTTTACTTTTCTCTTATTTCTTTTCTTTTCTTTTCCCTTCTTACCTTTCCCCTACCCCTCCCATGGAGGTGCCTTAATCAGCTAGGATTAGAAGTCCTATTTGACACTGCTATTCCCCTGCTGGGTATTTTCCCAAAAGAATGACAAGAGATATACCACAGAGATATATGTACACACATGTTTATAGCGGCACCATTGGTAACAACGAGAACTTGGTAAACGTGCTGCTTCACTGGCTCATCCAAGTGTCCATGGGTAGAGCTTGAATCCAACCTGTGTGGCTTCTGTGTTCCTTTCCAGTTCTCTGTACTTGGCTACAATTAAGTCCTATAGCTAGCATGGCAGGTGGAAATGAGTGCAAATGAGAGTTTTGTTTTAAATATAATTTAATTTGATTGCAGGCAAGGAAAAGAAGGGAAGTCACATCCTCCCGGACCCATTTCCAGGTGCACGTCAAAGAGCTTTATTTGTAAGTCAGGCTCAGTTTCAGTCTGTGCTCTAATCTCTCTGGTCTTCTCTTCTCCACATGAGTTTTCTGAGCATTTGTGGTCTGGAGGCAGCACGAGAACTGAAGTATCTCACACCACGTTGCGCAGACAAGCTCTGTGTTTGCCCTGTTGCAGTGGAACTAGGGCTCCCTTGTCAACCTCATGGCTTAGTGGGGTGACTTACACTGAGCTATGTGGTTCTGCTGCTGATATTTACTCAGCTGGTTTAGCTTTGGCAGTGAGGCCTCTGAGACCTTCCTCCAAACCACCACCGCAGCTCTCTGGGTTTCTTTTGAAACATCCACAGGGTTGGCCCAGAAGGTAGGACTGAGTGGTCCCAGCATGCTCAGATGTCTTCCAGAGACTCCCAGATAATACTAGCTTATGCACCTCATGGCCAGGAATCGTGTTTAGCTCTGAATTTGGCACTGTGATGTGGCAATCACCGCTCACTAAAGACACATTGTAACAAAATATAAAATTGAAAAAAATTAAATCCCCTAAAATAGCCAAGCATGATTTGTGCTTTGCTTCTCTTTCCCTCTCCCCTCACTTCCCTTCCCTTCCCTTCCCCTCCCCTCTCCTTCCATTTCCTTCCTTTCCCTTCCCTTCCCTTCCCTTCCCTTCCCATTTCTTACTTCCTTTTATCCTTTCTCTGTGCTAGGGATTGAACCATAGTCTTGCACATGTCAGGAACATGTTCCCGGTGGAATGACTTTACTTTCACCCTTACTCTTCATGAGGAAGAAGCAACAGTAGACAATCTGTGACTCTGGGAAACTCATCAGGGTGATGCAGCAGTGTTGAACACTTTGGGCTCTGGAGACCTCACCTAGTGTCACACGGAGTGAGGATTTCCTGTACATTTATGGGTTCGGTAATGTCTGTGGGACATAACCTCTTATTTTTCTTCTTTCTTGTCTTCTCTTCCCTAATATCATGGGCTGATTTTTCATGGAGGAATATTATGTGTAGCTCACATTCATAACTATTATTTTATTATTCTATTTTTATTATATTGAGCTTCCTCTGCTATGAAGTACATAGAGGCAAGATGGAAAAATTAAGGCTTCTAGCCTACAATTATAGATGGAAGTCACTTCAGCTTCTAATTCTTAACCCAGCTCTCCTTCTGTTCTCCTATTCTGTTGTTTATAGGATGGGTGTGGCCAGCTCTGAGGTCGATACATGCTCTGAGAACCCAGTCTTTGATATATTGGTGGTATAGCTTGCTGGGTTGCCTGTTTGCAACCTGTGATCTATTTTTATTAAGCTATCTGACCTCAACTACTTTTTTTTAATTAACAAAGGAAAAGTATTTTTCAACCTTTAAAAAAATCAGAGCCTCCAGGTGACGTATTCATTTACTGCAAAGAATTGCCACACTGCTTGTAGTTTGAAATAACAGAAATTTATTCTCTCACAGTACTAGAGGACAGAAACCCGAAATAAATTGTCTGAAATTTTCCCTCCAAAGTGCCTGGCAGGAGAATCTTCTTCTTCATCTTCCAGCTTCCGGGGACACCTAATGTTTCTTGGCTTTGGCAGCACAATTCCAGTCTCTCCCTTTGTTGTTACATGCTCTTCTTCCCCACGTGTCTGTTTCTCCCTCCCTTCTCTCATAAGGACATGTCACTGGGTTCAGGGCCTACCCTAATCCAGCACGGTCTCATGACTCATTCATTGCATCTGTGGAAATCCCTTTTCAAAATAATGCCACATTTACAAGTTTATGGGGTTGGAGGTTGTTAATGGTTTAAATCTAAAATGTTCCCCCCAAATCTCATGTATTCAGAGGTGGGGCTTTTGGAAAATTATTGGATCATGGAGGCACTATTCTAATGAATTAACAGCCAACTGTGCTTTTGGGAGGTATGGCCTGGTTGGAGATGGGTTTCTGTGACTGTGACCCAGAAAGATGTATTCTATTCCCTCTCTTTGCTTCCTGGCTACCACGAGGTGAGCCATTCCTCTGCCATTCCCTTCCACCAAAGGCTATTTCTGCCTTGGAATCAGCCAGCCATGGAGTGAATCCTTTGAAAATCATGAGCCAAAATAAGATATGGACATCTGATATTTTGTCTAGCAATAGGAGTTACTAGTACAGACATGCTGTATCATTATGGGGTTCACTGCTCAGCCTGTTACAGATGAGTTTAAAAAGTGTGTTGTTAGGATACAGGGGTGGGAGAGTCAGTATAGTCAGATGTAGATAAGAAAGTGTGCCAAGACCATGCAGTTAGATTGCACTGGTGATTTACAAGAGAATATTTCTTTGAAGGAAACTATCTGATCTTCTGCAGTGTGAGGATACAGATACAGGATAGGAAGGGAAGAGGGCAAAGCAGGGGGTTAGAGGCCAGACACACTCTGAGCTGAAGTCAAGGCAACAGTATGCAACATAATGTAAAGGAAGGTGGTGACTTTGGTGATCTGGGAAAGAATAGTGACAAGAATTTTGCATCAATTTCTTTCTTCTTACTACTACCAGTAACCCTGCTATGATCGCCCATACAGTATAGTATAATATTAACATTAAAAGACTCTTGGAGAGTTTTAAGTTTAAGGGAAATACCAGAAGCACAATAAATAAAACCAAAAGTAATTAATGGGTTATGAGTTAAAGCTACTGAAAATATTATATATATTCATTGGAGTCAGATTTCCTGTTAGGAATGATAATAGGAGAAAGTACAGACTTTGATGTCTTGCCAAAAGCCACCAGTGTGGGGATCCAAGTCACTGGGATGTGGGCACCTGGCCTACAGAGTTTAGAATTCTGTGTGGTTTCTCTCAACCAAAATTCTGAAGGAGCCAGCAGAAAGGGGTAGGGCTGGGAAATGTGTTATCTATAAAAGTAAACCACAAAAATAATTTCCAAGTGCCACTAAAGGCCTCAATTTAAGCTGCAAAACCCGAGATATTTAGAATAAACTATTGTTACTTCTTGCAAGTGTGATGGCACACAAGGCCAACAGCATGTGGAGTGGGGAGTGTGTTATACGTGGACATGGGACAGAGATGGGTGAGAGGTGGAGGTGGTGGTGGAGGGGTGTGAGTTGTATGGACTTTAAGATTTGCTCCACCTTTACCACAACTTTAGCTTTGACTTTTAAAATTAATTTCACTCTATAATTTGACTATCATTGGGATTTATCCATTATGTTATTCAGAAATATCTATGGGTAAAATGATACATATACCACTCAGTAAAAATCATTTCAGAATGGCAGCCCATTTGATAGACTAGGCCAAAAATCCAATTTCCCTCCTGAACAGCTAAATGGTTAGGAAGATCCATTCTACTTTCTTGATGACAGTCCTCTGAACCAAGAATTACCCAAAAGGCTGCATTCAGAGATGTGTTTGCCCAGATTGAAAAGTAGAGTGTTGGAAGGGATAGATTAATAAATAAATCGCTCCATTCAATCAGGACAAGATTAGCATTTTAACTTTTTAAAAATCTACTGTGAAACAATAGAGGTAGCCAAAAAGTTTTTTCCTACAATCTGTTGCTTACACAGGGTATATCAGAATGCTTTGCCATTAAAAGGGAAAAAAAGACAACTACAATAAAGGAGGAGAGATACTAAAGCTCTAGTTAACATAGATTTTCCTTTGGGTTTCAAGAAGGACAAGTTCCTAAAGACTGAGTTCCACACAGGCAGATGATTCTCTGGAATATAGTCTGGCATCTTTCCTTCTACCCTGTGTCCTTTGGGTTTTACATCTCCAAATCTCTCCAGTCTCCTTTATGAAATTTCATCCCTCCTACAGAAGGGTCTCCTGGATTATATAGCAGCCATGAATCATAATAGCTAAAGTTTAGAAGGGACCTGTATGTCTATCAGTAGATGAATAAAATAAAGGATTGTATTTAGACACAATACAGACTACTCTGCCTTAAAGAAGGTAAGTAAATTTGAGACATTTTTAGGAAGATGGATAAACCTTGAGACTATAATGTGAAGTAAATTAAATCAGACACACAAGCTTTAATATTGCAAAATTTCTCTTATGTGAGAGACTAAAATATAAATAAATTAGAGAGCAAAATAAAAGATATATAAGAAGAAGATAGATGTTCTGTAAAAGGGGAGGGGATCAAGAGATGGAAAAGGGGGAGAGAACAGAGGGGGAGGGGATGAAAAAAGAATTAAGATGCATTGTGTATGTGTTCCAACTCTCCATGATGCATTTGTCATATACTTCAAACATTTACTCATAGAAAGAAAAAGAAAAAGAAAAATTTCCTGGGTTGGAGCCAGAAAGTCTCTCATAGCACTCTGGGTCTCAGTGGTGAGGGAGGGGACAGTGGTGTCTGTGGTGATGGAGTCTGGCTGGCAGAGGTGGCAAGGATGAATGTCTGTCTATGGTGACAGGGGCCACGGTCTGTTGCTTTGTTCCCTCCTATATAGTTTGGCCAGGGGGGCCTGCAATTCCTACCCCAGGGTCTTTCCTTTGCAGATGTGGAGATATAGCCCCAGGAAGTTTAGCACCTTCCCAGCATCACATAGCTGCACTGTGGCTGACCCAGTAGAGTGGCCAGGAGCCAACAGTGTTCTCTGCTTCATCCTGGGTGGTTTTGACTGTGCCACAGTTGTGGATGCTCTTCCATGGAAGTTTACTCCGGAACACTTAACCAATATCCTCTTCCTCTACAAGGGAAGGGAATTAAGGGTGAGAAGTTAACTAGTAACAAGTTGTGTTGTGCTCATTAATCACAATGAAACTACAACATAGAAACATTCTAATGTCTAAAAAAAGAATACTGGATAAGTCAAATGAAAAGGAACAGTATACTTCCTTTATTTATTTCCTAAATTTGTTTTGTCGTTGCTACATTTGGATTTCTTTTTCACAAAAGGCAAATTTACTATATTACCTTGGACATACCTACTAATCAAAGGGAAATGTTTATAATGAACAATTGTGAATGAGTGTTGGTGTTCTTCAAGTCCTTAGGTTATTTATATTCAAATTTCTGTATCAAGCAGTTCAAACGTGCCCAGAGGATAATGAATGGAAAAATGGCATCTTTCTTAAGAGGAATAAGGGTCTTTGGCCTTGTCACAATCTAGAGCAGTTGAATCTTCCAACATCCCAGAGTTCTGATATGCCAGCCTATTTCTTTGTATGGATACATATTGTGGCAACTCACTAATTTTTAGGAAGTTTCAATGACTAAACACAATGTTTTTTAGTACAATTTCAAGTCAGAGATTGTGATGCCTCCTACTTTGCCTTTGTCGCCCAGAATTGTTTTTGCTATTCAAGGTATCTTCTGATTCTAAATAAATTTTAGGATTGTTTTCTCTAATTGTGTGAGGTATGCTATTGACATGTTAATGAGGAATACATTAAATCTGTATACCAGTTATGGCTACTTTCACTATGTTAGTTCTTCCTACCCAAGAGAGTGGGTAATCTTATCATTTTAGGATATCTTCTTCTGTCTCCTTTTCAGAGTACTGTAGTTTCCAATGTAAAGATCTTTTACTTCCTTTGTAAGACCAATTCCTAAATATATCATTTTTTTCCTATGCTATTGTGAAGGATTTCTTTCTCAGTGAGTTTGTTATTTGTGTACAAGAATGCTATTGATTCCTGAGTATTGATTTTGTATCCACCTTCCTGACTGAATTTGGTTATTAAATCTAGGTGTCTTTTGCTGTTTTCGGGGTCTTCTATGTAGAGTATCATGTCATTTGCAAATAATGATCATTTCACTTCTTAATTTCCTATCTGTATTCCTTTTACTTCTTTCTCTTGACTAATTGCTGTAGCTAATGTTTCCAGAACTATATTGAACAGGGATGGTGATAGTGGACATCCTTGTCTTGTTCCTGAATTTAGAGTGAAAGTTTTCAGTTTTTTCCCATTTTGTTGTTGGTTTGTCATAGATGGCTTTTATCAGATTGAGATAAAGACAATCTATTTCAATTTTCTGCAGGGTTTTTATCATGAATGGGTGTTAGACTTTGTAAAATGCTTTTTCTGCATGTACTGAGATGATTATATGGTTTTTGTCCCTGCCTCTGTTAATATAGTGTATTACATTTATGATTTACATACTTATGATTTACATTTATGATTACATAGGATTTGCATATGTTGAAGCATCCCTGCATCCCTGGAATGAATCTTACCTGGCCATGGTATATAATCTGGACGATTTGCAGCATTCTATTTATCAGCATCTTATTGAACAGTTTTGTGTTTATGTTCATTAGAGAGATTGGCCTGTAGTTCTCTTTCTTGGTTGGATCATTCTCTGGTTTTGGCATCAGGTTTATGCTTGCTTCCAGGAATGAGTTTGGGAGTATTATTTCCCTTTAAATTTCATTAAAAAGTTTGTGAAGTAGTGGCATCAGATCTTTAAATTTCTTGTAGAATTCAGCAGTGAATCCACCAGAACCTGGGCTTTTCTTTGTTGGTAGGTTTTTAACTGCATCTTCAATTTTATTAAAGTGGATTATCTAAAATTTTTATATCTTTGTAATTCAGCTTTGGTAATTCATATGTATCTAGGAATCTGTGCATTTCTTCTGTATTTCCCATCTTATTAGAATATAAGTTCTTGAAGGAAGTATTGATGGCCTAGATTTCTGCAGGCTCTGTCATGATTTCACCCTTTCATTCCTAATTGCATGGATTTGAGCCTTTTCTGTCCTTTTTTTGATAAGGTTGGATAAGGGTTTTCAATTTTATTTAATTTTTCAAAGAATCAACTCTTCAAAGCTACTGTATGAATGCACCATGATACTGGGAAATAATAGACCTGAAGATTAGAAGATGCAGAAAGAATCAAACATACTCAGCCATCTTATCTTCAACAAAAGAGCCAAACACCTTCACTGGAGGAAAGATAGCCTCTTCAATAAATGGTGCTCGAAAAACTGGCTTTCCACATGTCGAAGACTAAAACCAGACCCATGTCTATCAGGATGCACTAAATTAAAATCAAAATGGATCAAAGGTCTAAATATTAAATCAGAAGCACTAAATCTGCTAGAAGGGAGAATAGATTGAAGGCATAGGTACAAGCAAAGATTTTATGAACAAAATTCTGATCACATGGGAAATATTACAAAGAATCAACAACTGGGATCTTATCTTCTTAAAAAGCTTTCGGACAGCAAGAGAAACAATTGATAGAGTGAAGACAGAGCCCACAGAGTGGGAAAATATTTGCCAGCTGCTCCTCAGACAAAAGACTAATATCTAGAATACATAGAGAACTAAAAAAATCAGACCCCTTCCATATTTAAAGACATAATCCAAAAATGGACACCAGAAGTGAACATCCTCCTCAAATGGAGAAGTGCAAAAGGCAAATAAATATATGAAAACATGTTCAGCATCACTGGCTATTCAAGAGATGTAAATTAGAACACTACTGAGATTCCACGTCACTCCAGAAAGAGTTGCTATTATCAAGAAATCAACCAATAACAAACAATGGCGGAACAGTGGCAAAAAAGGAATCCTTCTTCACTGTTTGTGAGAGTGTAGACTGGTGCAACCACTGTAGAAATTCCTTGAATAGGTTCCATTTGATCCAGCCATTCCCTTTCTTGGTATGTTCCTGAAAGAATTAAAAGTGTCATGCCACAGTGATATATACACACCCATATTAATAGCAGCACAGTTTGCAATAGCTAAATCTTGAAATAGCTCATAAGCTGGTGAATGAATAAGGAAGATGTGCCTCAAAAAGATATACACACTACTCAGCCACAAAGAAAGATAAACTTGAGATGTTTCTATGTAAATGGATACACATCAAGACTATACTCTTAAGGAAAATAAATTAGATACACATGTGTAAATATCACATTATTGTTAGGGTGTGATAAACCAAAATGTAAATGAGGATGAAAATGTACATTAGTTGTTGTGAAATATGAAGAAAACATTCAAATGGGAGGCAGAACTAGGGAAGGAAGAAGTGGGAAAGGAAGGAAAGGAAAAGAAGAAAAATGAGCAAAAAAGGAAAAATGGAAATGAAGCTTTTGTAAATAAGAAAGGGAAGAAGAGTTGAAGGAAGGCTAGGGGAAAAAAGAATACTCAAGTTATATCACATACAGGTATAAATTCCCTATGATGAATGTGATCATTATATATATCTGAAATGTATAACTAAAATCTTGGCATGCAAAAAAAAAAAGTGGTTTTTAATGAAGAGGGTAAATAATTTTTCCAGGATTATCATACACCTGTAGTCTCATAGAAATTTTCAGAATGTGTTCTTTTTGTATATCTTTTGGTTTGAGAGAGACAGAGAGAAGTGGACAACTGTACAGACCTGATTGTGTGTGTATGTGTGTGCGTGTGTGTACCTCTGTTAATGAGTTTGTGATTGTGTGTGTCTCTGTCTGTCTTATACAAGAACAAAGACCACTGTATTAGTCACCTTTCTGATGCTGGAAAAAATACCTGACACATACAATTTTAATGAAAGAAGTTTACTTTGGCTCATGGTTTCAGAGGTATCAGTACATAGTATGTTGACCCCAAGGCAGAAACATTATGGCACCTCCCCTTCCCCATTGGACAGCCCAATTGCCCATCAAATGGAACCTGGATAAAGAAGATGTGGTTTATAAAAATAAAATGGAGTACTACTCAGCCATAAAGAATGAGAAACTAGAGACATTTACAGCTAAATGGATCAGATTGAGGCCACACTCTTAAGTGACATATATAGGATACACAAGTGTACATGCTAAATAGTTTCTCTGGTGTGAGAAACTGAAAGTGTAAATAAGGATCAAAATGTGTAATAATGTGAAATTGAACTTCGTTGTAATGAAGAAGTGGCACATTTCTACTGACAACAAATTCTTGCTTTGAATAGCACCATTTCTTAAAATGCTCATAAATGGACCCATTTTTTAGCTACAATGCACTGAAGAGTTTGTTCAACTTTTTTTGCATCTCTTTTACTATACTAGAATGATATAATCACATGGTTAGTTTTCAGATGTATGGGACATGACAGTGCCACTTTAAAAAAAGGCTCAGCTTTGAAAGTAGGAATCTATACTAAGTGCAAGTAAAGTCATCTAATGCAAGTCAATATTCGTACTCTCTAGGTAAGATTGAGAAAGTTGTCAAATGACTTGTCCAGGGTTACGGTGCAAGTGCGTGCCCAAGGCAGTTCTAGGAATTAGAAATTTCTGATTCCTGGTGTTGTATATGATTTGGCTAAAATGAGGGGAGGAGTGAGTGATATTTATGGGTTGTGATGAGGGAAAAATCAGGAGGGCTGGTTGATCTTGCATAAAGAGTGGGTCTTCCTTCATACTTATTTATATTTCCTGGGGTTGAACACCAGAGTGGCTAATCCATCACAACCATTTTCTTACTTCACTTTTCCTAAAAGTAACTTTTCCAGCATCACTAAAAAATCTCTGGGACACCATGTCAGAAAGCTCTGTAGTGTGTCACATTTTCAAAACTTCAGGAAATGCCTAGTTATTTCCAGCTCCTAACTGAGAGCAGGAGAGTCTGTTAGGCGAAAAATCTGAAAGAGCAGCTTAAATAGAGGCCAGGGCTCTGAGAATGGACACAGGTCTGTGTTATGGCTCTGACACTCAGTCACCACACAGGTCACACAGTTCCTTCCCAGCCCTGGTTTCTTCTGTAAAATGTTAGGTGAAGAGGTGTCTGATTTCAGTGCTGCACATTTTTTTAGAAGTGATCAAATAAAAGAAGGCATTCATTCCTGGCCAAGCTATAGCTCCCTTTAGGCAGGACATAACCAATAAATCTTGCCTGAGTCAACGTTATGGTATCAGTTAGCTTGGGGAGACATTCACTGTGGCTTCTTGATGTCTGCATAACCAATCTCACTACTAGGAAATCATTCCTGAAACTGTAGGTGTGTATTTTAGTTGTCCATTGTCTGTGTGATGTTAATTTTGCTTTATATTATTTTTACATCATGCTTATTCAGGGCAAGCTGATTCAGGGTGTACACTCTGAATAGGAATTAAGTAGCATCATAAAGAACTTGGTATTGGAACTTGAAAAAAAACAAGCACAAGATCTACTCTTACATGGGACGATGATGTGGAATAAAGTGGAAAACTTTCAAATACATTTTCTAGTTGTCAATACAGAAGCACAAAATATAGAAAAATAGTCTCTAGTAAGACAGAATTTCTCTACAACTAAAAATAGAAAGTCTTACCAATTTTCAGTGTTCTTATTTAAAGGCAATGGGAGAAGAAGGCATCAGGATAAGGTAAGCACTGCTCTGACGTTATTATTATTCTTATCATCATCATCATCATTATTATTATTTTTGGTACTGGGATTGAACTTAGGACCTTGAACTTGCAAGGCAGGTGTTGGAACCACTGAGCTAAATCCACAGCCACTCTTAGTATCATTTTTAATCCTTACAACAATGCCAAGCGATATGTGCTATCTCATTTAAACCTTAACCAGTGCTGAGAGGTAAGTCATTATATCCTTCTAGAAAAAAGAAGTCAGACACCCAGGGAGGCTGGAGATTTACCCAGGATCATACAATCAGCAGGAAATGAAGAAAGAGTTCGCATGCAGGTGTGTTGGATTTCAAAGCTCTCACTCCTTCTGTCCAGTTCCTTTCCTCTCTCCATACCCTGCCATCCATCCAGTTTAGAAGACTGGCTGATGTGAGTTAAAACCCATATGAGGCTGCTTCAGCCAGTTTCCCCCTCCAATTTAAAAGGCAGCCTTTTCTGCTGCTGCTTCTCTCAAGGCCTCATCTCCCTCAGATTGTGAGGCTGGGACAGGACCACCCCTGATATGTTGACAAGAAATAAGCTTCTAATTTGCAACACTTCTTTATATGGTGTGTCAGCTCAGAGCTCGTACCAAAGAAGTATTTCACAACAGGCCTGGCCACCTTATCACATTCCAGGCAGAGTTGGCTTTCATGGCTGTAATACTTGGAAACCCACACAGTGATGAGTTACTCGCCCTCTATTTTAATGCCACCAGTATTTATTCTTTCCCTCTTTTTTTTTCTCTTGGCTTCAACGAAGTCACATTATCTTCTATCATACACCAGAGAGACCATGTGGCTTTGAGTTACAAAATAAAATAAATCACAATACCCAGCAGTTTATTGTTCTAGTTCATCCTTATGTACACACGACTAGTAAATTTGGTAATTTTAGGTGGCATGTCATTGGACAAACTATGATAAGAATCTTTTTATTTGTTTTCTGTCCCAAGACTTTTGTGAAACTGAGGTGAATTTTGTGTCTCAACTTGCATGAAAGGCAACCGGTTTTGTTCTTTTCTTCTGTCCCTGGGAGGACTGCTGCTTCTCCTGTAAACGATCCAGTTGGGGCCTGAAAAAAATTAGGATGGTCTGCAGGGGTGGGAGACTTTTCATCAGAATTTATTAGTGTTCAAAGACTATAAAGGCTTTCATTTAACACTGGCCTTTGTATTTCTATCCATGAAAATTGTTCATACCATGACCAATCTGATACATTGTCAGTGTTCTTCATGGAATATTCCAAATAAGACCACAGTGAACCAAGTCCTTGGTGGGAGGAAAAGAGAAAGATATTAGGGTAGTCAAAAAATGAAATTTGCTTTAATATTCCGACATTTTCATTCAGGTCATAGCTCCCTTAGGCCAGGTCTGAATGAAAATCTGCTTTGACAGTTAGAAGAATGACTTGGATAGATGCTCCACACCCTGTGGATTGTGACAATGAACCAAATTTTCAATTAGAGTCAAGGAAAAGAGCAGATTTGAAAGCTACAGTCTATTGTGTCCAATGAAAATGCGATACCCGCCAATTACAACAGCCTATCTAATTTGTTATATTTGTACTTCTCTTTCAAAAATCAAAAATCTTTCTTGGCATCCATCAGAACTGTGTTCTAAGAAAAGAGAATTATGTACACTCACACTCTCTTTATAGCTCTTTGATTTAAAACGTCTTAATGTGCAGTGAACACACACACACACAAGTGATTGCAATCAATAGTATTTAAATCAAATCCAAATACAAAGGAAAGGAGTCAGGAAGGAAAAAAAAATGTTCTTGGGAATGGATAATTAATCTAAAGAAGAACTAGTTGTGCATTAGTCTTAAAATGCAATTTCTGTAATTTAGTGTTAAATGAACAAAAAGCTTAAAGCTTAGATTGTGAGTTGAGTGCTGAAAAGAATGACGCCCGGAATATGTATGCCATTCCTGTAAATATACAGAGGCCACAGTTCTAACAACTTAAATGCTAACTAGAAAACCTTGAAAAAATCTGCATTTTAAAAGCAAGCACTGTAAATCATGCGCTAAAGGGGTAATGTGCACAAGAACTGAAATGTGGGGCCGGAGAGCAGAGGCATTATTTGTTTCAGGTTTTGCAAGTATCAGCCCTGTAGCTGGAGAATCTGAAGCGTGCTCCCCTCTCCTTTGCAGTTTGTGCTCTGACCCCGAGTTTATAAGACCCTTTGGGGACCATTTTTAATTTAGCTTCGCTGCACCCTAACAGAAATTTGGGTATATCACCTCAGTCACACTGGGAGTTGCTTAGTAATCTGAGTTGCATTGATTCTGATAAAGGGTCTTGGTAGGATTTAGTGATTAACTTTGCAAAAGCCTCTCGTTTCCCTCACTACCTCCAATCATCTTGATAATTTTTGCCAACTGAAAAAGAAAAAAAAGAAGGAAAGAAAGAAAGAAGGAAAGGAAAGAAAATCAGCCTGCATTACTATAGCAGCCCCCTTCCCTTTATGGCAGCATTTATTCTACTCTGGGCAGAGTTTATGGGCTCCACGGAGGTTGGGGGTACTGAGTTTGGACACTTTTTGCCTGGTGCCTAGCATTGTGTCCAAACAGAATCGCATTGCTTGCCATGAATACAAAATTTTGCAACTTTTGCTAAAATTTGCCAGTCTCTTTTCTGATGAGGTATTCAAGAGTGGTCACAAAACTTGGTAATACAGTGAAAAGAGACAAACAAACAAAAAAGGGGTAGGAGAAAAATAATGTTTTATTTGCATATTAAAAATATATATATATATTGGCAATTTCTTCTTTTTTGTGTGGATTACCTGTCCTTCTCTTTAGTTTCTTTTTTCTATCGAGTTGTTGATCTTTTTTTGTTTTACAAGAACTCGATACATGAAGAATTTTAAACTATTACAGCATGTTAAATTGCAAATATCTTTTCCAACTTGTACACAGCAGCTGCTTTCTCCACATCTTCCTGTTCCTCACCCTCCCCTCTCCCTCTCCTCTCCCTTTCATTTCTTCTTCTTCCCCTTCTTTTCCTCCTTCTCCTCCTCCTCCCTCCCTTCTCCTTCCTTTTCTTTTTGATTGCTTAACTGTAACACATTCTTCTTTCTAAATAGGTTACACAATGCTTGCATATAGTTTCTTGCTACGTGATAAACAGTTGTTGCTGTTGCCATTGGGCCAAGATTGATGACATGTGTCTAATCCTACTGATGCTTGTAAGACATCAAGTATAGAATCCCTAACTAAATAATTCAAAAGTGAAAATGTACATTGCTTTCTTATCCTTCATGTGTTCTGTAACACGCCATCAATCCAAAATGGTTTTTTATGTTGAGATGTGCTTTCGGTGGAGGAAATACTCAAAAAATTGGGGCTAATTAGGCCTTTTCTGGAATTATTATCACTAGTTTACAAAAACAAACTTATCTTGATTTTAGGAGCATTTATCCAATGCCACTGCAAGGCCATTGATGTCAGCAACCGTGGGGTCTTCTGTAGTGAAGGTGCCTTTCTTCAGGTCCAGCCTCCTTTGCTTTAGACACATTTGTTCCTCCTTCTGCTAATTGCAGGTAGAGAGGTCTGAGGTGCCCAGGACAATCTGACAATCTCTTGTGTGTTATTTGGTGTGGCTGACTGTGTTAGGAACCTTGAAGGTCAGGCATTGTTAATGATTCTGTCAAAGCCCCTTTCAGAGGATTCTAGGTAGAGAAAAATTCTTCCCCCAAAATTATTTCTCAAATTGAAAAGAAAAGAAAATGTCTATATTTAAAATATATTGCTGTGATCAACAACATTTATTACCAATGTATATATTAATTTTATGGATTGTTTCACTGTTAATTATGACACTGAATGATTACTATTTCTATATAGTGTACCTTTTCATTTTCAACCTTGATATAATAAAGACCTTCAATATTGTTGCTTGTGAAATCTTACCATATGCACATCTAGAACATTAAAGTTAGTAGGACAAGAAACTGTGGTGCCAGCTTCCCCTCTATTGCTATCTTCAAAATTTTAAGTTCTTGCTACCTTTAGGGTAGAAATATTGAATTTCTTTTATGAGATTCTTTTAGGTATCATTAGCTCTTTTACTTTAATAGAAGAAATACCGCATTCCTTTGTTTTTTAAAATCAAATAAAATCTGGAGTGATATTTCCCTAGCAGAGTCAAAAGCAAATCCATTTGCTGGCATTATGATGTCCACTAGACACATGGGAAAGGCTCTTGGTTTCCATAGATTGGAGATGAAAGCTTAGGGATCCTTGTACATGGCTGACATGGTCTATGATTGTCAAGGGGCCACTTACCTCAGTTTCAAGTCCAAGGCCCTAATATCTTTAAGGTGGACATTTAGGAATGAGTCTCTGCTAGGTACAGTGAAGCCTTTGGCTGTGATGTCCCTTCATGAGCAGGAGAACAGGATGGAGGTGGTGTGGGCAGGGGGTGGGGTTATTTCAGGTTGTGATGGGGTGAACCTCTGGGAAGTGCTGCCTTTCATGGTAAGGGCTTCACCCGAGAAGGACTAAGGAAGTAGTTCTAAGGGAGAGTGAATTTGCTCTGTGTGTGTGCGTGCGTGTGTGTGTGTGTGTGTGTGTGTGTGTGTGTGTAAGTAGGTCAAGGAAGCCAGAGCACAGGGAAGAAGTAGGATTAAATGGGTTGTCCAGGCCCAGAGAGCACAGAAAGAATTTTGGATTTTATTGTACATGACTGAGAAGACATTAGATTTGAAACAAGGAAATATGACCTAAGTTTTGAAAGAACAATTCTAGACCATATCTTATAGAATTAAAAATATGAATGTATAAAGGTATTTGTGCATGGATGATCGTTATGTCATTGTGTGTATTAGAGAAAAAAAGACTGTATTAATAATGAAGCCATTAATAAATTATAACATATCAATATTATACTAAGTAGTTATTAAAAACAACAAAGCAAAACTATCTATTCTGAATTGAAACAGTATTCATTATTTAGAAGAAAAACTTAAGTTGTAGCATAATATGTATGCAATAATTTTAGTTTTGGAAAAAATTGCATTATTGAAAAGAGGCCATAACAAACAAAAAAGGGAGGAATGTAAGATAAATAACTTCCTTCTTCATCTTAGTTTCCACTTCCTACCTCACGCGTAGAACAAGGCTTGTCTGCATAGAAAATAAAAGTCCAAGAGCGGCCCCCGAAGGGCTGGCCATGCAGCCCACACAATCCCTCACCCGCCTACACCGGTCACCCAATATATAACCAAGCTCCTTCCCGTTTACCCTCTCTCTCCTTTATTCTCTTTCCACCGAGCGGGTCACGGTGCTGTCGCGGCTCTTTACTAAAGATCTCTCATACGAAACACAATTTTTCAAAAAATTTTTTAAAAAAGAAAAAGTAGATTTCTAGAGGGATTACTGCTTTTTTGTTGTTTTATTTCATTTGAAAAGTGATGAAAAACAAAACAAAAGCTATTTTCCACGGTACACAGACAGTGAGCTTTTGACAGGGTGAGCAATTTCCTTAAGTCTCTTGGTTTAATTTATTGTAGCGGGCACATTTTAGGTTTTGGTTGCTTGGTATTCTTCATTTGATGAATATTTAATTTTGTGAATCTCGGTGGGAGGTAGAATCCTTTACCCCGCTGCTGAGAAACAAACTTGAGCCACTGTCCGTGAACAAGAATGTCAAGTAACCCTACTCACCAGACCCATGGCCACAGCAGGTCACTTGTCTTTTGTGCCTTAGGAGCCTTCTCCTAAACTGGAGATAATGATAGCTCCAACCTTCCGGAGCTGGTGTGAGGCTGCATTGTGTCATTAATGAAGAACCTGACAGCCGGGGTCCTCTAAGTGCTGCATCAATAGGCGTCACCACAGGATGAGGAGTCAGGGTGGTACACCAGTCAGGCTGACTGGGGCAAGAGAGTGTCCTCAACGTCATCGTCACGGATACCTCAGGTAGCACATTAGCCTCCACAATTGCTTTATCAGTTGGATTTCAGACTTGAAATATTAATTTTTATTACATTTGCTTTAGTACATGACTTAAAGAATGCCATTGTTCTACTTAGCTTATTATGAAAAATTGCAATATCTTACCCACTTTGATCCCCATTCTCCATTCTCTAGCAGTGAGCATTTCAATTATTTTGGTATAAAACATGTTTAGATTGCTGTTACTTGATGTTCAAGCTGAAACATTCCTGATATGGAAGATGAAGATTTAGCTAATCTTTCAGCAGCTCTCCCTGCAACTCCCACATTTTCTCATCCTCCAAATATGATTTTACTTTTAGGTTAGGTCAGTATTGCATGCTTAAATTTTTATGATCATGTAAATATTTTCATAGTTGAGCAATAGTATGTAATATGACTACTTCCCTTTCCTTTTTTCTTGCAAAATTTTTGGTCCTGAAGCTAATAATTGTCACAATTTTTCATTTGCTTGGTTTTCTGTATACTTACTATTAATTCATCCTTAAATTCTTCCCAGTGTTCTGAACTTCTTCTTGGCGTGTGCAAACATAATTCTATGACTTTCCTTTTGAAATATGCTGCAATTAGAACAGGCAGGACTCCTCTGGAAGAGATCTCATACAGAGATCTCCTCAATATCTTTCTAGGGATTCTCTTTCACTCTGTTATGTTTCCTTATTTCTTATTCTATTTTATTCATGCCCTTCTTGTTGATAAGGCACCTCCCTCAGTCGCTTCCTAAAAAAAAAAAGGTACATGGGAACACGTATGAAATATTAAACATTTGAGAATTTCTTTCAGGTCTCACACAATTAAAATTGTCAACTTAGAAGTATATAGAGACTTTTTCATCTTCCTTTTGAAATGTTGCTTCTTTGACTTCTATATTGCTTTGAAAAAAAGTAATGTCAGCATCAACATGATACTTAAGTATAGAAAGACTTCACAAGAAAAAAATAACTTACAGGGCAATTTCTCTCATAAATACTGATGTGCAAATACCCTCAATGAAATATTAGCAAAGTGAATCCAACAACACATCAAAGAACTTATATAACATAATCAAGTGGGATTTGTCCCTGACATGCGAGGCTGGTATAACATACACAAATCAATCAACGCGATTCATCATCTTAACAGAATGAAAGTTGAAAATAAAAAACACGATCATTTCAACTGATGTAGAAAAGCATTTGATGAAGTAGAGCATCATTTTCTGATAAAAACTCTCAACAGTTTAGGTATGGAAGTCAAGTTTCTCAATTCAAGGCAATTTATGAAAAACCCAAGACTAACACTGTATGGGAAAAATTTGGAAATTGTTCCACTGTGATCTTGTCCAAAGCAATAAGGCCTACTCTTGACACTTCTATGAAACATCATACTACAAGTCCCAGCAAAAGCAATCAGGCAATAAAAGAAAATAAAATTACATTAAAAAGTAAAAGGTAGAATCATTTCTATTTTCAGACAACATGATGTTGTTTGTTGAAACTCCCAGGGAGTCCACAAAGATCTGTTAGAATTAATAAAGAAATTTAGTAAGGTTGTAAAGTACAAAATCAATGTAGAAAAATTAGCAGCATTTCAATATACAATATGAATTAGTTGAAAATAAAATCAAGAAAACAATGTCATCTGGAACAAACATACAAAGCATGGGAATAAAACAAATTTAAAAGCAGAAGCATTTATGTGCTGAAAACTATAAAGCATTGATAAAAGATACTAAAGAAGACATAAATACAAGGAAAGACAGCACATGGTCAAATGTCTAAAGAATTAATATTATTAAAATGTCTATACCCAAAACAATATACAGGATCAACATAATCCTATCAGAATTTAAGTAGCATTCTTCACATAAGTAGGAAAAAGAATCCTGAAATTTGTGTGGAACCACAAAAGATCCCCTGAATAACCAAAACAATTCTGAGATAGAAAAACAAAGTTGACAGCATCACACTTCTTGACTTTGTATTGCAAATGTACAGTGATTATAACAATATGTAACTGGTATAGAAATGGACACATATAGCAGTAGACTAGAACGGAGAGCTCAGAAATGTGTCTGAACATACACGGTCAACAAATTTTTGACAGGAGCACCAAGAAGATATGATGGGAGGATAGTATCTTCAATAAATGGTGCTGAGGGAGCTGAATTTCCATATTTCAAAGAATAAAGTTGGGCCCTTATATCACACACACAAATCATTTTGACAATAAGAAAAAGACCTAAATGAAAGTCCAAAAATTATAAAATTACTAGCAGAGAAATTAGGGGCAAAGTTCTGTGATATTAGCTCTGACAATGATTTTTTTCATAGTATACAAAAAATCGATCAAGAGAAATAAGTAAACAGGACTATATCAAAATAAAAAGCTCCCATACAACAAAAGAAACAATAAACAAAAAGCAACACAACCTACAGAGTGGAGGAAAAAGCCTACAAATTATATATTGAATAAGAAGTTAATATTTAAAATTTATAAGGAATTTATACAACTTAATGGTGTAAAAGAAATAACTTGATTTAAAAATGGGCCAAAGACCTGAACAGGCATGTCTCCAAAGAAGATATAAAGATGGCCAACATGTGTATGAAAAGGTACCCAATGTTGTCAAGTGTCAAGGAAATGAGACTCAATCCCATACGAGATACCACCTCAATTGATATTAGCACATTAGTATTTCTGTGTCTGTCATCAAAGAGTAAAAAAATAAATGTCAGTAAGAGGGTAAAGAAAACAGAGCTCTTGTATACTGATGGTGGAAATGTAGACTAATCCAGTCATTGTGGACTAGTGTGGAGGTTTCTAAAGCAATTAAAAGTAGCACTTTCAGATAACCCAGCAATTCCTCTTCTGGGCATATATTCAAATAGATGACAACACCATCTCATAAAGAGACTGTATCCTGTGTGTATGTAGCATTATTCACAATAGACAAGACATGGAAACAAATGAGATGTTCACCAATGAATGAATGGATAAAGAATCTAATATATAATAACAATAATAATAATAATAATAATAATAATAATAATGAATTATTCTACTATAAAAATGGAATGAGAGCAGGGAATTTAGCTCAGTGGTTCTGCTGCCTGTCGCACAAGTGCAAGGTCCTGAGTTTGATCCCCAGTCCAAAAAAAAAAAACGAGTGAGATCTCACCCATTTGCCACACATGTGAGCTTGGAGGACATTGTGTTATGTGAAATAAGCCAGACGTAGAAAACAAGATGTTTTATGACCTCACTTATATGTGGAATCTGTAAATAATTCAACAAGCAGAGCTAGAGAACAAAAAGGTGTCTGCCACAGGCAGCAGAGTGAGGGCAGAAATAGGAGAGTTTGAAGATACAAAGTAGCAGGATAAGCAGGTCTAGAGATCTACCACACAGGATGAAGCCTACAGGTAATACAACCGCTTTATGTGGAATCCACAGTGAGATTTTACTGCTTTTACCATTCTAAAAGATTTAAAAATCTTAACTACTTTCACCTGGTGACTATGCCAGGTGTGGTGACCATGCCTGTGATCCCAGCACTTGGGAGGCTGAGGCAGAAGAATTACTGTGAGGTCGAGGCTGGCCTGGGCTGTACAGTGAGTTTAAGACCAGCCTGCACTACATAGTGAGACCCTGTCTCAACAAAACAAAACGGATGACTGCATGATGATATGACTACATTAACTTATTTCACTGGAGAAAAATGTTTACTATCTATACGTATCCTATAACAACTTGGTGCATCCTTAAATATATACAATTTATTTACAAAAGGAAAAATCTCGAGTCTTATTTTTTTGTATATTTTCTGTTCCAGCCCACCTTCAAATCCCAGCACAGAAGTTTTGCAGTAAATTAACTTTGCATTCACCTTGGGGAACAGATACATGTACACAGTACAGCGTTTTTCTTTTTTAATCCCCTTCCCCTCCCACCCTACATCTCTACATCCCCTTTCCTGTTTTCATTCTTGTTATTATTATTCTTAGCTCATGTTTATGATGTATAATGTTTACATTCACTGAGGTTATTGGGTTATAGCAAGTCTAGTAAGCCCCTGGTTTATGAACGACCTGAATTCTGTGAGAATGTTCATAGGTTGAGTCGTACACAGTACACCTGTGAGAGTTTGAAGCTCGAATGTCCTTAAGTCATGGAGTCACTGTACACGGCAAATCCTGATTCTTCTTAATGCCCTTTCTCTTCCCCCTCTTACCTCACCTTTGGTTTCCTGGCCCCTTTCTCATTGGCAAGATACCCTGTCCCCATGTTTCATTTCTTATTTTATGAAAAAATAAAATTTCAGAACAAAATAAGAAGAAAATAAAGTAGTTTTAACACACAGTGTATCATTATCTTTAAAGTGGTTACTCAGGGTACAAGACTTAAGCTAATTTTGTCCATCCTTTATTATTATACATTACTTTGCCTTACTCAAATGAGAGGTATTTAGGGCCGGGGATGTAGCTCAGTGGCGCAGCGCCTGCCCGGCAAGTGCGAGGCCCTGGGTTCAATTCCCAGTACCAAAAAGAAAAAGTGAAAAAAAAAAAAAAAGACCAAAAAAAAATCCCCTTAAAAATGAGAGGGATTTAAGCTTGTATGTCTGATTTATTTCACTGGACATTATGTTTTTTCAACACTATATTTTCCATATGCATTCATTTTCCTACAAATATTTTGAATTTATTCTTTTGTATTTTTTGTTACCAGGGATTGAACTTTGGTCCTTGTGCTTGTGAAACGGGGGACGGAACCACTGAAACAAATCCCTGGCCCCTTGAATATATTCTTTATAGCTGTGTAGCATTCCATTATGTGTAGATACCACATTTTCTTTATCTAATTGTCTGTTAATGGATATACAAGCAGCTTCCAGTATTTAGCTACTATGGATTGTGCTGCTGTAAACATTGGTTTGCATATGCTGCTTTAATATGGTGCCTTTAGCTCTTTAGGGAAGACACAAGAAGGGGAATAGCTGGGTCATACAGAATTTACAGTTTTAAGTCCTTTGAAAAATCTTCATACTGATTTCTATAATAGCTGTAGTAGTTTACATTCCCCAAGTATGGTGGGGGGGTTCCTTTTTCACCATAGCCACAACAGCATTTGTTACTTGACTTCTTGATTACTCTTCTTTCTGGTATAAGAATCTTAACTTTGTTTTAATTTACATTTCTGTGATGGTCAGAGATGTTGAACATTTTTCATTTGTTTGTTGGCCATTTGTACTTGTTCTGAGAAATGTTTATTCATTTTGCTTGCTCATTTCTTGATTGGGTCTTTTATTTTTGGTGGTCTACTTTTCTGTGTGTTCTTTATGTATTCTAGATATTAGTCCTCTAACTGAAGAATAGCTTGCAAAAAAATGTTTCCCATTCTGTAGGTTGTCTCTTCACTCTATTAATTGACTCCCTCAAGTATAGAAGTTTTTAAAGATCTTCCCTGTGTCTTTGGTGTTCAAAGAGTACTTTGATAACATTCTATTCTCATCCATTTTGCAAGCATGAACTGGGCTGTTTAAAACAGAAATATGATGTCTTTTAATTCTTGGAGATTTTTTAGAATTATTTCCTTGGTGATTTTCCCTTTTTGATTTTCTCTGTCCCCCTTTTCCTTTTTTTTCTGTCCCCTTTTTCTAAAATTCATATTGCTCAATTAAGGGATCTGAACCTATTTCTCTAGCTCAGTTAGCTTAGGTTGTTGACCAGCATATTGATATGCCAGTTGTTTCCATTTGTAGCTAGTAAGGGTTCTATAAATGGCTACCATACAGGTTTGGGGGTGAACATATGTTTTCATTTCTTCTGAGTAGATATCAAAGAGTGGAAACTGTGAGTCATGTGGTAAGAATAAATTTATCTACTGAACTATTTTTCAATGTGGCCATTACATTTTGTATTACTATCAGCAAAAGATACTCAGTAGTCCCACGTTATCATCAACCCTTATCTTAGTAGTCCTTTTCAGTTTTAATCATAGTGAAATGTCATTTAAAAGAATTTACTCTTCTGCTGAATAAAACATAAAAATATGTCCAAGCAATATATTTGTTTTTGTAAGCTGGCTGTTCAAATCTTTTACTTCTTTTAGCATGTTGATTCTTGTTCTTATTGAATTATAAAATCTCTAAATACATTTAGGTATAAGTCCTGTATCATATATGAGATTTGCAAATAGTTTCAACCCAGACTGTGACTAATGTCTTAATTTTCTTAATAGTGGCTCAAATTTTAATAAAACCTAATTTAGAAATTGTTTTTATGATTTGTGCTTTATGTGCCAATCTAGAGAAACATAACCAACTAAAGTTCATATGAATTTTCTCCTAGACATTTTCTAATTTCAGTCTGTTTATTTAGGCCTATGATCATTTAGAGTTAATTTTTGTATAACATATGCAGTAAGGGTTGAGAATTTTTTTCATGTGAATGTTTAAGTGTTCAGCACTGTTTGCTAAGACTTTTTTTTCCTCACTGAATTACTCTGAGCTGTTGACAAATGTTAAAATTTTATTTTCAAGTTAAATCAAGTCTAAGTTAAGTCTTCTATGATCCATGTTCCCTTCCTTTGATTTATGTTTCTATTCTTCTGTCAATATTGATTTTTTATTATAGTAAATCTTGAGATTAGGCAGTGTGAATGCCTCAACTTTACTACTTCAGAATTGTTTGGGAGTCTTCTATGTCCTTTCATTTCCACATAAATTTTAGATTCACTTTGTTGATTTCCAAATAAAGAATAGCTGGAGTTGACTGGGGTGCAGGAGACCAGCTTGAAACTACACTGAACAAGCTTTAAGTATTATTGATTTGGCTTGTAATTCGGCTATAGATTAAAACTATGAGTCACTGCAGGGCCTAAAAGTGGACTCTAATTGACCTTCATGTTGGTGTTTGGACATAGACTTCTCCACGCCAAAGGTCACAATTGAATTCTCATTGATTGATGAAGTTGTGACGTCTCTATAGCAAGCAGACACTGCAGCTGAGGAATTGTGACTTGGTGCAACCATTCTCTAAGATCAAATGGTAGCTAAGATAATGCAGGTGGCGCCTTAGCTATGACCTGCAAGATAGCACAGGTGCTTTGTTAACTGTACCTTCACAAGTATGCCTAGTTACTCCCCCTTTTACAGCCTGGCTCATTAGTGCACCAGTTCTGCTCTTCCTTACATCTGCCTTTACACCCCTTGCTATATCGTATAATCTCATAAATACTGACTAAGCCAGAGCCCATCAGCTTAGCCATGAGAGAGCTAAGATCAGATAGTCTTTAGTCAGGAGAGAGCCAAAGATCAATTCTGTCCTCCAGGATGTAATGAACTATCGTTTGTTATTCCCTATGTCTTGTTCTTTGTATATCATTCTTTCATTCCATGTTGTTTGCTCCTTAGGGGACTAGCAGCCCCTGGTGACTGGTCAGGCTATCACCCCAACAACTGGTGGGGCTGTCAACCTGACACTAGGGTTGTATAGAGTCTCTAGAGTAATATGGGAAGAGCCGACAGTGTTCAGTCTTCTGATCTAGTGACATGATATATCTCCTCATTGTTTAGGTCATTAATTTCTCAGCAATGTTTTGGAGTTTTCAGTGTATGGAAGGTCTGGCACGTATTTTGCTACTTCATGTTTTGTGATTTTTAAAAAATTTCGTTTCAAATTGTTCTTTATTTATGGCCGAATAGTGTGCCATTTTGTACATATGTCACCTTTTATTTATGTATTCATCCTTGTGGATATATGCACAGTAAGGTGATTGCTAGATCATATGGTAAATTTATTTTGATTTTTGATGAATCACCATACTATTTTCCACATGACTACTAGTTTACATTCCTAGCAACAATAAGCGGGGTTCCTTTTTTATTTCTACGTCCTTGCCAACACTTGCCATCTTTTGTCTTCTTGATGATAACCATTTATATACCATACATATGAAATGAACTGAGATGATAGCGCCTTGTTGCTTTGATTTATCTTTCTCTGTTATTTTGAACACATATATATACATATATATATATATATATACATATATATATATATATATACATATATGTATATATATATATATATATGTATATATATATATATATATGTATATATATGTGTTCAAAATAACAGAGAAAGATAAATCAAAGAACTGGATACCCACATGTCAAAGCATGAAACTAGATCCTTATTTCATACCAGTTAGAAAAAACATTCAAAATAAATAAGAGACTTACATGTAAGACATGAAACAATGCAAGTACTGAAAGAGGAGAAAAGCCTATAGAAAATGTTTTAGGTCATGAGATTACATCAATCTAAAAAGCTTCTGCACCACAAAGAAAAGAGTTATCATAGAAAGAGACAACCTACAGAACAGAAGAAAATATATTCAAACCACACATCCGATAAAGAGATTGGTGTCCAGAATACATAATGAACTCCAAAACCTGAGTAACAAGAAACAAATAAGCTGATAAAAATATGCGCAATAAATATAAATAGACATTTCTCTCCAAAAAAGGTATACAAATGGCCAGTGGATGGATATATATATATATATACATATATGTATATATATATATATATCCATCCACTGGCCATTTGTATACCTTTTTTGGAGAGAAATGTCTATTTATATTTATTGCGCATATTTTTATCAGCTTATTTGTTTCTTGTTACTCAGGTTTTGGAGTTCATTATGTATTCTGGACACCAATCTCTTTATCGGATGTGTGGTTTGAATATATTTTCTTCTGTTCTGTAGGTTGTCTCTTTCTATGATAACTCTTTTCTTTGTGGTGCAGAAGCTTTTTAGATTGATGTAATCTCATGACCTAAAACATTTTCTATAGGCTTTTCTCCTCTTTCAGTACTTGCATTGTTTCATGTCTTACATGTAAGTCTCTTATTTATTTTGAATGTTTTTTCTAACTGGTATGAAATAAGGATCTAGTTTCATGCTTTGACATGTGGGTATCCAGTTTGCCCAGCAGCTTTTGTTGAAGAGGCTCACCTTTTCCCAGTGATAATCTGTTTACTTCTAGGCATTCTATTCTGTTCTAGTAGTTTTTGTGTCTAACTTTTTTAAGATTTGTCTGCGTTGATCTTACTGTCATATAGAATAAAGCTTTTTTTTATAAATTACATAGAATACTTTTTATCTACACCATCCTGTCATTGTAATTAAAGACATTTTTGTCTTCCTTTCTAATATCTGTGCCTTTTTATTTTTTGTATGAATTTCTGTATTTCTTGTCTCAATTTTTTTAAGACTGGAAATCTCCACTTTGTTTCCAGTAGAATAATTTTCCCTTCCCTAAAAAAATTGCAAATGATAAGGCATTCAGTTATAATCAGGGCACATTCAAGATTAAGCAGTTTAGATTAAATGTTTTCATTACTTATATTTTCCCAATTATATAACAGTCCTGAATAAAAACATTTCAGTTTCAGCTCCCAAATATTGTTACAAATAAGAAATTTAATTTTTCTGGACTAAGAAAATCTGTTTTATAGATTTGTAATGGAAAATAAAGGCAAATTATGCTTCAATGTGTTCAAAAAACAAATATAAGAGCAAATAAATAAACTGGACACACATAAAATATTTGAAATTAATCTTACCTCAGTTAAGTGAAATTAAATATTTTTAGTGTTATGATGACTGCAAGAAATATTTTCTACATAATCTATCTCTTCTTACAGGGAAAAGAATGGCTTAAGACACTAAAATTTATACATTATCTAAGTTTCCTTAAAGATGGAATTTGTTTCAGAATTCACCTAACAAGAATTCTAAATTCAAAGCAATTAACATAATCAACAGCATATATTATGTATAAAGAAAGTAAGTACAAAAATAATTTACTAAACTTTCATATGATTAAAAATCAATTTCTGAAATTGTGGGTTGATGGTATGAAGTAATTAACTATTATAAGTTTGGCCATGTGCTAGGTAGGGTACATAGGAGCCAGTCATACATATATGTGCCACCAATAGCCACATGAGGTGAAAATTTCTTTTAGTCAGATTGTGTCTCAAAAGTATGCAGGGAATCCTTGATAATGTTGGGAAATTTTTATCAATATCAATAACATCTAACCCTGAGACTCACAAGCTTGAAAAGTTTATTTTATGTGAATTTTGAGAGCTGACCTGCTTTAGAGAAAATAAATGAGATTTGTTCAAAACCAGGATGTCAATTAATTTATTGACATTGACAGTTATAGCTGTTTGAATAACAGTACTCAAGTCCATTTTCCTCCTGTGGTCAAATTTTATTAGAAACCAAATTATAACCCCAAATTACTTTATACAGAATAATTACTCTTCCATGAACCAGAAATACTACAAATTAGATCAGACTTTTTGGTAGTATGATAGAATGAGCTGGCATTGACTCTTCATTTCAGCACATAAAAGCATTTGATAAAAGAAAACAGAATAACAGAAATAATGCAAAAACAAGTACAAAGAAAGATATCTTCCGACACCAGAAAGAAAGAATGCAGTACTGAATAGTAAACATGGAAGCAGACACTGTAAAGAGCAATGCATCCTGCTCAAATATTTATTTAAAAACAGATTGGGACCAATGGGGTCCTCGCAAACACAGAACTACTCCTCAGGAACAGTCTTACACCCTTCATCACAGGACTGTCACCTGCATAGATAAAACAGTGTGGACTGGAGTTGAGCTCACAGTAAAACACACAAGAGGAAGAAACCGGAAAGGAGTTAGTGGGGCAATGTAAACAAATGATAAAGCTATTATATTTAAAATAAAAGGACAAAGGAATGTAACAAAGGTAAGAGCTATTTTGTAGATAGCCAATTGGCAAAACTTAAATGGTTGGAAAACACTGAGTATTTGCTAGAATAGAAAAAACACTGGAAAGTTGCAAATTCTGCTGTTGATTGTTTTAAAACTGTATAGCTATTTTGGAAACAATTCAAAACTCTGGCCACGTTTCCACATGACTACCTACAGCTGAACAAAACATACTAGATATCTGAGGAGAACCTCAAGAGTAACTAAAGCAAGAATAGGTGATACAACCACTTGCTTAAGATGCTAGGAAAAGTTCTAGAACTGATTTCTGAAAGTAAGTGTCTGCTAAGGGTTACACATGGTATCAGCCAACATCAACCAAATTTTGTTTTTAATGCCCTTTATTCATTAAAATAAAATAAAAACAAAAATCAAGCCTTTAGCCTGAGCATTTTCACAGTGGTTAATGTGAAATGTGCAGTTAGCAAAATTAAGGTGTTAGAAACTTGGGATAGTGCAGAAAACAAAGGCTATTTATCTTGTTTTATATGCTGGCTGATGGTATGTTAGATTGTACACTTTTTGTCTTAATGACAAAAATTAACCTTGATCAACTTTTGATGATTATTTTGGGATTTTGTCCTTAAAATCCCATTATTAGTTGATATTGTTGTTAGGTCAAAAATACATTTAATAGACAACATACCATGATCACCCAGTGTAGCCTAATTTAAGCATGTTCAAAACATTTTCAAATTATCATAAATTTGAAAAATTCTAAGTCAAAGCATCATAAGTCAGAGGCCATCTGTATTCATGTCTGTTTTGAATTAGAAATTCAGTTTATAAGTGAGGATTCCAACATTCTGTCAATCAATTGATATTGAATTCTTTGTTTTTGTCTAAAGTGCATCAAGATTCATACTTTAATGGGAAGAAAAGGGGCAAAAAGGAAGGGGAAGTGGGAAGGGTAAGGTGAAGGAAAAAAAGGAATGCAATTAATATGAGAAAATGAAAAAATAGAAATAAAGTCTTTGTAAATAGGGAGGGGTGGAGGGGTTGGATGGAGGGCAAGGGAATGGGGAAAAAAATAAGAACCAAGATAGATTATCTAAAGGTACAAATTTCCCATGATGAATATCATTATATTGTGTACATAAAATGTACCAATAAAGTTAATTTTTAAAAAGATTCATATTTAGGAACACTTAGAAAGCAATGATAGCATGTCTTAATTTCTAAGATACTATTGAAATGTAAAGCATAATATTGACAACAGTTTTTCAGAATTAGCAGCTTTTTTACATTAAATTGTCTATTGTAATAAGATTCTCCTTTTCAGAAACATTAAGTATGAGAAAAATGTGCACTTTGGAATTGACCTTTGAGCTTTCTCAGTTTTTGCTTCATGTTGAGGCTCTGTTATTTTGTGTGTCTTAGGTTCCTCATGTCTTGTGATAGATCGAAACTTCCATCTCATGCTGATCATAATTCCAAAAGATTTAATCCTAAATGCCATCATCTTGAATAGCGAATTCCTGAAAGATCAAAATCTCTACAGCATAAAATGTAGAAAATCACAGTCCTGGAAGATTAAAATTTGAAATTGAAATGTTGAAATATTGAATGCTGAAATCTAAACAAAACAAAAAAGCAAAACAAAAACACTCCCAAAGCCCAAACTGTAATTGCCTGAAAAAAAGGCTACAGATGAAGGAGATGAAGCCAAATTCTGGGGAAGGGATTGGCCACATATGTAAGCAGCATTGAAATCTTTGACATTGAGGGACGCTCTCACTAAACCCTCATCCTTGACCAGCTTCTAGTTACTTGCTTTTATCAACATGAGAAATTGAGTAGCTAAGCAGTGTACTCCAGTAGCTTTGCTGTAGCTGACACGTTGGTATATGGATGGTACTGGTGGCCTAAGTTGTTTTTTTAGGCACTTGGAGGATGTTTTATCCTACAAAATGGTTGACACTACCTACCCCTCACTTGGGCCTTTTCAGGCTTCTAATGGGTGATTTTTTGGACATTGGAAGATCAAAAATTCCACCTTCAGATTACACTAATGTCACCATGTTCTTCTAAGTGTGTATCTTCTGAAGAGGCACGAAACTTGACTACGTATAAACGACTACTCCTTCCCTCTTCTTGACCTTTAGTCACCTTTCTTCAGGCCACAGGCCATCCTGTTTCTTTATCCCGTAAATACCTCTATACCATATCTCAAAGAGACAGATTTGAAGCTTGCCCTTCATTTCTACATGATGGATGCGTTGTGAGTTAACGCTCTAAAATTCCTCTATTCAATGATAGGCATATTGCAGTGAAGACAAAATGGACCTGGTTCACAACTTCAGTTTAAAAATGCATATTTGTGTGCATTGACATTCCTTCTGGATGATGGAATTCCAGAAGCTTTTAATGAATTAAAGCCACATTTGCCCGAAGAAGGCAGCAGACTTACTGGTTGGTTGGAATCTGATTATGTGCACGGCAGGAGAAGCAGACACGCGTGCAATGGTGTTGCTGTTCTATCACCACCATTGTTTCTGCCAAATTCGTGGTATGCTTAAGAACGCACATGGAATGGATTTCTGCATATCTCAAACAATGTAGAGGCATGGCACAGAAGATAGAAAAATGTAGTAAGGAATTCTTACGTTTGTATGGTATATATGGAATCATAGAAGAATTTCAAACTGAGCAGTACTTCATAGAAAATGAATATTCCCTATGGATAGACATGCATTAAAGGAAAAAAAACCCCAGCTATCTATGCAAGAATTGAAGATATAGTCGGTGACTGTGAAAGCCAGCCAGCTCTTACGGACTATTTTTGTGCAATTTCCCATAACATATGCCTATAATATGCCTTTTTTGGGGGGTCAAATTTTCTTTTTAATGTTTTTTGTTTTATTTTATTTTTTTAACATTACTTAACATTGCCAGCATTATTTTATAACTTATTGTGCTATTTCAACCTTGAGAGCATCATTTCTAATACAGTATTGGATGTATAAATTGTATAAACAATTGTACAAAGTTCTAATTATTCTGTTTTGTTTGCAAATTCAAGTCCATGAAAGTGCATGATCACAAGGTTGACCTTTTATATAAACAACATGTACATATTTTAAGGTGGTAAAATTTCCTCCATAAGTGAGGCGATGTGCTTTTTTTTTTACATTTACATTTGTGAATGAAAATTTCTGAAGATTTTGGTGGTTTAGACAACCGCCTATGTGGTAATAAACCACTGTGGCATTTGATCAGTTCATCAAAGCTTAAGTTACCTGTGATATTTCAAGTTACTGCAAATAATTACCAACCATTGTGATATGTTTTTAAATATTTAATTTTTTTACCTATTCTTTAAGAGTATGGTTCATCTATCCATAAATGTAATATCCATGTTATTTTTGTTATAATACCTAAGTTTATGCTTGCAAAAATATGTATGTTGTTATTGCCTATTTTATTATATAAAGTGAACTATGGAGGATTCTCTGATGTTTTTAAATGTTTGTGAAGTATATTTCCTTTAAAATGTAAATAGAAATATTTAAAATTATTTTAAGCATTATTTTTCAAGAATTATATATTTTGAAATTTTGATCTTTTGGCATTTTTGACTTCAGGGATTCTAGATTTTACGAATTTCTATCTTTCAGGATTTCAACATTTGAAATTTTTAACTAAAAATGTTTTCCTGCAATTTCTTTTCCATTCTTTTACTTCCAATTTATCTGGTATTGAATTCATATTTTTTTATTTTTATTGAGTTTATTGGTACACTATAGGTATGCTGTACAGTTACATTCATTACTGGGATCTTGTACCTTTACATGACAGGTCTGGGTTCTCATTTTTTCCCCTCGTCCCTGCCCTCCCTTCACCCCCTCCTCCCCTCCCCATTTACAAACATTTATTTCCATTTTTTCATTTTCTCATATTTTTTTCTTTTCACTTATTCCCTTTCCCCTACCCTTCCCACTTTCTCTAAACATTTAGCCCTTTTCTTCCTATTTCACATTGTTAATTATCTCATTAGGATATACAAACATTTTTCCATTTTTTCATTTTCTCATATTTTTTTCTTTTCACTTATTCCCTTTCCCCTACCCTTCCCACTTTCTCTAAACATTTAGCCCTTTTCTTCCTATTTCACATTGTTAATTATCTCATTAGGATCTTGTGTACTACTATAGTTTTTCACACAAGAGAAACTATTCAGTATTTACACATGTGTGACTTATTTATTTTACTTAGGAGTATATCCTCAATATATATCCATTTTCCTATGAATGAATCTAATTTCTCATTCTTTATGGCTGAGTAGTATTACATTTTATAGAAAAACCACATCTTCTTTCTCCAGTTTCCAACTGATGGGCAAATGGGCTGCTTCCAAGTTTTAGCTATTACAAATTGTTCTGCTATAAACATAGGTGCACATATGTCACTGTGATATGATTGATTTAATTCTTTTGGAAAGATACCGAACAGAGCTATGGCTGGGTCAGATGGAATCTCCAGTCCCAGCTCTTTGAGGTATCTCCATATTGATCTCCATAGTGGTTGCACTAGTCTACACTCCCACCAACAATGGAGAAGTGTTCTTTTCTTCCCACAACCCCGCCAACATTTGTTATTGTGTGATTTCTTGATAGCAGCCATTCTTTGTGGGGTGAGGTGAAATCTCAGAGTTGCTTTCATCTACATCTCTCGAATGACCAGTGATGTGGAACATTTTTTCATATATTTGCTTGCTGCTTTTACTTTGTCTGAGAAATGTCTGTTCATTTCAGATGCCCATTTTTTAATCAGGCCCTTATATTTGGGGGAATGATTGCTTTGAGTTCTTTATATATTCTAGATAACAGTCCTTTGTCTGAGGAGCAGCTGGTAAAATTTTTTTTCCCACGTTGTAGGTTGTCTCTTAGTTCTGTTTATGGTTCCTTTTGCAGTGCAGAAGCTTTTTAATAAGGTGAGATCCCAGTTGTTGATTCTTTCTGCTAGTTCCCATGCTACTGAGGATTTGTTCATAAAGTCTTTTCCTATGCCAATGTCTTCCAGAGTTCTGCCTAACTTATCTTCCAGCAAGTTTAGTGTTTCTGTTTTAATATTTAGATCTTTAATCCACTTGGATTTTAATTTAGTGCATGGTGAAAGATAAGGGTCTCGTTGTAATCTTTGGCAGGTTGAGATCCAGGTTTTCCCAACACCATTTATTGAAGAGGCTATCTTTCCTCCAGTGAGGATAGTCAGCTCCTTTGTCAAAGATGACATAGCTGAGTGCATCTGGAGTTGTTTTTGTGTCTTCCAATCTGTTCCACTGATCCTCAGGTCTGTTTCTTTGCCAGTGCCATGCTATTTTTAATCACAGTGGCTTTGTAGTATAGTTTCCAATTGGGAATTGTTATACCTGCTGCCATGTCTCTGTTGCCTAGGATGGCTTTTGCTATTCTAGGTCTCTTCTGGTTCCAAATGAATTTTTGGATTCTTTTTTCTGTTTCTGTGAAATATAGTGTTGGAATTTCAGTTGGCATTGCACTGAATCTATATAGCAGTTTTGGTAGTATGGCCCTTTTCACTATGTTGATTCTTCCTACCCAAGAGCAGAGGATGTATTTCCATTTTCTTATATCTTCTTCAATGTCTTTTTTCAGAGTGCTATGGTTTTCAGTGTAGAGATCTTTTGCTTCTTTTGTTAGATTGATTCCTAGATACTTTGTTGTTTTGGATGCTATTGTGAAAGGAATTGTTTCCCTAATTTCTCTCTCAGTGAGTCAAGAAGGCTATTTGTGTACAAGAAGGCTATTGTTTTTGGGTGTTGACCTTGTATCCTGCTACTCTGCTAAAAGTGTCCATTAAGTCTAGAAGGCTTTTGGTGGAGTTTTTTGGGTCTTCAATGTAGAGTATCATATAGTCAGCAAATAATGATAGTTTAACTTCTTCCTTTATCTTTATTATTTTAATTTCTTTGTCTTGTCTAACTGCTATGGCTAATGTTTCCAAAACTATATCAAAGAGGACTAGTGATAGTGGGCATCCTTGCCTTGCTCCTGATTTTAACATTTTTAGTTTTGGCCATTTAATATAATATTGGCTGTTGGATTTTCATAGATAGCCTTCATTAAGTTGAGATGTAGGCCATCTATTCCAATTTTTTGCAGGGATTTTATCATGAATGGGTGTTGAATTTTGTCAAATGCTTTTTCTGCATCTATGGAGAGGATCATGTGGTTTTTGTGCTTGACTTTGTTCATATAGTATATTACATTTATTGACTTATGTATGTTGAACCATCCTTGCATCCCTGTAATAAATCCAACTTGGTCAGGAGGTGTGATCTTCTTGATAATCCTCTGTATTCTGTTTGCTAGTATCTTATTAAGGATTTTTGCATCTAAATTCATTAAGGAGATTGGCCTGTAGTTCTCTTTTTTAGTTGCATCTTTCCCTGGTTTGGGAATCAAAGTAATACTTGCTTCCAGGAATGAATTTGAAAGTATTGCTTCCCTTTCAATTTCATTGAAAAGCTTGAAGAGTAATGGCAGAAGTTTTTCTCTAAATGTCTTGTAAAATTCAGCAGTGAAACCAATTCCAATTGGGAAAAGCCCAGTTCATGGGCTTTTCTTTGTTGGTAAGTTTTTAATTACATTTTCAATTTCACTGCTTGTAATTGGGATGTTTAAAATGTTTTTATCTTCTTTGTTCAACTTTGGTAATTCATAAGTATCTAGAAATCTGTCCATTTCTTCTGTGTTTTCCATTTAATTGAAATACAGGTTCTCAAAGTAGGTATTAATGATCCTCTGGATTTCTGTTGGTTCTGCTGTGATTTCACCTTTTTCTTTCCTGATTGCATTCATCTGAGCCTTTTCTTTCCTTTTTTTTTTTTGATAAGGTTTGCTAAGGGTTTATCAATTTTATTTATTGTTTCAAAAAACCAACTCAATTCATTTATTTTTTGTATCATATTCTTAGTTTCCATTGCATTGATTTCTGCTCTAATCTTTATAATTTCCTCTCTTATTTGAGCTTTACGTTTTTCTTGCTCTTGTTTTTCTAGGAGTCTAAGATTCATCACTAGGTTGTTTATTTGAGCTCACTCTGTTTTCCTAGTGTGGGCATTCACTGCTATGAATTTTCCATGTAGAACTGCTTTCATTGTGTCCCATAGATTCCTGTATGTTGTATTGGCATTTTTGTTTATTTGTAAAAACTGTCTGATTTCTTCTTTGATTTCCTCTGTGATCCATTGATTTTTCAGGAGAGTTTTGTTCAATTTCCACGCGTTTGTGAAGTTCCTATTGTTTCTTATGCTATTGATCTCCAGCTTTATTGTACTGTGATCTGATAATATACAGGGGATAACTTTGATTCTTTTGCATTTATTCAAACTTGTCCTGGGAGCTAGTATGTGATCTATCTTGGAGAATGACCCATGTGTAGCTGAAAAGAATGTATATTCTGATTTTGTGGGGTGGAACCCTCTATAGATGTCTAATAAGTCCATGCATTCAAAAGCTTGGTTCAATTCTAATATTTCATTGTTGATTTTTTGCCCAGATGATCTGTCTATTTGTGATAGTGGAGTATTTAGATCCCCCACTACTATTGTATTAGTGCTTATTTGATTTTTCACGTTACTTAATATTCATTTTATATAGTTGGGGGCATTTATATTTGGGGCATATATATTTATTATTTTCATCTCTTCCTCTTAAATTGTTCCCTTTACAAGTATGTAGTAGCCTTCTTTGCCTGTCGTAATCAGTTTTGGTTTGAAATTTACTTTGTCTGCAAATAAGATTGCTACCCCTGCTTTTTTATGGGCTCCTGACATGTGGAGAATTGTTTCCCACCCTTTCACTTTCAGTCTATGAGCTTCTTTTTGCACTAGGTGTGTTTCTTGTATACAACATATTGTTGGATTTTGCTTCTTAATCAATTCTGCCAGTCTGTTTTTCTTGATTGTTGAATTGAGGCCATTGACATTTACAGTTATAACTGATATGTACTGACTTATTATTGTCATGTTATTATCCTTTTGTTGACTCTTTATTTTTTGTCCTCTCCTTTTAGTTTCTTGCCTTGACTATTTGATTTGCTCTGTTGGGCCTCATGGTGTTGCAATCTTCATTGTCTTTTTCTAGGATATTGTTTAGAATTGCTTGTAGTGCTGGTTTGGTATTCATGAAGTTTCTCAGGTGTTCTTTGTCATGGAAGTATCTTATTTCCCCATCCATTTTGAAAGAGAATTTTGCAGGATACATCAGTCTAGGTTGGAGGTTGTTTTCTTTTAGGACTTGAAATACCTCACTCCAGTATCTCCCTGACCTGAAGGTTTGTGTTGAAAAGTCTGCTGTGATTCTGATGGGCTTTCCTTTGAATATGATTTGTTTTTTACTCTTACTGCTTGTAGTATTTTGCTCTTCTGTTGGGTTTCTGGGATCTTGATTATTATATGTCTAGGTGTAGATTTTTTTTTTTATCATGGCTAGTTGGAGTCCTATATGCCTCACTTATCTGTATGTCAAATTCTTCCCCTCTGGGAAGTTTTCTGTCATTAATTCTGTGAACAACTTTTTTAAGTCATTTGAATTTTCTCCTGTTACTTCATGGATTCCCATCAGTCTTATGTTATTCTTCTTTGTGTGATCTGGCAGCTGTTGGATCAATTTCTCATGATCCCTTACTGTTTTTAAGAGATCTCTCTTTTCACAGTCACTGTCCGAGATCCTATCTGCTACATCTGAGATTCTATCTTCACGTGCTTTCATTCTGTTATGTACACTTTCAATAGAGTTTTTAATGTCCTGGATATCTGTTTGAATCTGTTTAATGGATTCCATTTCTTTCCTATGTTGGGCATTCATTGTTTCCATTTCTTTCTTATGCTGGGCCTTCATAGCTTTATAATGGTCCTGAGCTCATCTATTTTTTTTTTTGTCATTTTCTGTTCTAGTGTCTCGAATCATGACTTTCATTTTGCTCACCATCTCTATGGTTATCTGGGAAATTATTTCTGTTTTGAATTTTTCTAGGTCCTGATTAATATGTTTTGTTATTTCTTTTGCTGTGAGTTCTGAGTGTCCTGGAGGTTCACTATCAGGCTTTTCATCCTCCTTTGCCCTACTGTTTGCCATTGGTGAACTGGAAGTCTATCTTTGTGTCTTGCTTTAGTGTTTTCTCATTTTTATTTTTGCTGTTGGGTTGCCCTTGATTCAATCTCTGGGTTATTAAATCTTCCTGATATCGTTGGGTTTTAGCTTTTGATTCTCTAATGACTCAGAGACATTCTCATTTTCACAATATCAGAGAAAACAACTCATCAAATCAATCCCTATCCTTTATCCCAATTGATACAATCAGCAACACAATAGGATCAATCACTATTTGCAAATTGACCACTCGTGGTAGTCATTAATCTACAACCTTTAAACCATGTGAATTAAATTAAAATCAAGAAACATTCCAAAATGTGTTTGCAGTGAACAAACTCCTCAATATAGCATATTTACTATTTAGGATGGGGGCCTAGACAGAGTCAGGATGAGAAGAGTAAATAAGTAAAAAAACTGGAGAAGGTTTCAAGTGAAGCCAGTAGACACAAAATGACCACACAATCTTTTGTAAACTGTTAAACTCAAAAGAGATAGACAGAGTGCAAGTATTAGGCCAAGAATATATCCCCTTAACAGCTATAGGGGCTCACTTTCCCTTGAAACTACTGACCCTTGAGTGAGGCACAATGTTAGAAAAAAAGAACATTAAAAAAAGAAAAACTGATAAAAGAACAAATCTGAGTCAGGGCAGGAGCAGGAACAGAAAGGGAGATGGGGGACAATATGGTGGAGCAAGAGACTGAGTTGGTGAAAGAGGACAGAAAAAAGAATTTACAGATTGGAATGAGGAAAAGGAAGAAAACGACAAAAAAATGACTTTAAAGGGCCTCTTTCAGACTATATCTCTGCTGTCATAATACACATTGTGTGCAGCCTTGTCTAGAACCAAATCCCCCTATCTCAGCTAGCTGATGGCAGACCCCTGCAATGCAGACTGACCTCAGGCCACAAGGCCCAAATTGAGCTCCCAGACCTCCTTCAGGGTTGAACTCTAGACAGTTCTACTACAGGTTTACTCCTCCCTTTCTTTAAAGATGTTCAAATTTGGGAGCTCAGAAAATTGCCCTTTATAACCAGCCATCCCTCTGCAGAGTGCTTCCAAGGACTGGTACAATTAGGAGGTCTGAGAGTGAGGTGTGTGGGGGTGCCTGGTGGTGCCCATGAGGCTACCCTCCTGGCTCTGGAGCAGCAATGGTGGCCCCCACAAGGGAGGGCATGGCCACCCAGATCTGCTGACTGGGCCCAGGCAGCCTGGAGGGAGATCTGATGTCTGAGTCGCTTTCCCCAATTATGTTATTGAATTTGAATAGAGTCTCTTATAAGCAGCATATAGTAGTATTAATTTTAATGCACTGTGATAATCTCTGTCCTTTGATTAGTCTTCAGACCATTTACACTTAAGATAGTTATTAATGTTAGTGGTTAGAGTCAGAAGTGTATTGTTTTTGCACTCATTTCTTCTGATTTTTGTTCCTTTTCTTTCCTTTCTATGAGTTACCTGATCACTTATAAATTATATTTTGATTTGTTTCATGTTTTGAGTAATATGCCTTTATACAATTTCTTAATGGGTGTTCTCTAGGTATTGAAATATACATGTGACTTTCCACAGCCTACTGGCATCAATAATTTACCACTTCTTCTGAAATGTGGCAATCTTACTTCCAACTAAGCCCCTTTACCTTATCCACTGTTAAAATATGATTGTCTTAAATATGAGGTGGTAAGATCATTTTAATCAAAACATCAACTATGATTTATGAAATTCATGAGGAAAAGGGTAGTTGAATCTATGTATCATATGGATTTCTGCTTTTGTCATTGCTCCTGATGCTCTAAGATTTCTCATTTTATCTTTTTCATTTCTGTTTAAAGATTTTTAAAAATTCAATTTTTAATGGTAGGTGTGCAAGCAGGAGACCCCTTTGGTTTTCTTTTGCTTGTTTTGGGGAATTGATAAATACATACACACACACACACACACACACACATATATGTATATATAGTGAATATGTATGTATTAAGAATATATATTCATACATTACATTATGTATGTGTATACAAATATGTATATATTAAGAATACTTATATATCATATCTTGATTGTTTTAAATGTTTTGTCTCCCCCTTCCCTCCACATTCTTTTCTCCTATTTCCTTCCCTTCCATATCATAAAAAGTCTGCCTTTCTGTTTCCTATCATCTTCCCCTTATTTTACTCTTTTCCCTTTATTCTTAAAGTGTATTTTCCACTGGGCATAGTTTTTGAAACTGATAGTTATTTCCTTTCAGCACTTGAAAAGTACAATACATCTTTCTGGCCTCTATAATTTCAGATGCAAAATCTGCTGTTATTTAAACTGATGATCTCCCATAGGTGATGTATTTTTCCTTTCAGAAGAACCATTCACTCACTTATTAAGTACGTATATTTTGTCTTTGGGAAAGTTCCTCAAAATTTATTTTTTCAAATACCCTTTTAGCTCTGCTCTCTTCTCTCCTTCTGATGATAGAAGTAGTTTTGTTATTATTCCACGTGTTCCTAAGACTCTGGATAGTTTTCTTTCCACTCTATTTTCTTTATTATGTACATATTAGGTGATTTCTATGTTTATTTTCCTTGGTTTACTGATTCTGTCCTCTATCATCTTCACTGTACTACTCAGTCATCCAGTAAACTTTTATTTCGTGTTTGTTTCAATGCTACAATTTCCATTTTGTTGTTTTTATATCTTTTCTGACATTGCTGAGATTTTAAAAGAAGTTTTCATTTGATTCAAGAGAATTTATTATTGATTATTGAAGCATTTTTACAATGGCTATTTTAAAAATCCTTGTCAAATGATTCCTTTCAGTGTCAATGTCAGTTGATTATTTTTCCTATTCCTGGTGTGATTTTCTTGGTTCTTGTTATGACAGATTATTTTCTACTATATCCTGTACTTTTCTATCATGTCAAGAGTCTCAATGCAATCTTTTATTTTAGCAGACAGTCACCTGTAAAGGTTGACATGTGAGTCTTGGCTTACTTGTGTGGAGTTTGATTGAACTGGATATTCAATCTTCAGAGTCTTATAATGTTATTTTGGGCCAATGAGCTTATCTTGTGCCACAGAAGCTGTCACTGTCCCTTACTGTTGCTGACAGAGGGGTAAGAAGTGACTTCTTTAGGGCTGATCTACAAGAGTCTTCCAGTGGGTAAGAGTGTGTTTGGTTCCCTCACTAGTACCTCTGGGCCACCCAGGTGTCTCTGGGTTGGAGAAGACTTGGACCCACAGAGCCAAATAATCTTCCTTAACTGGACTTCTTTCTGTAGCTGAGTTCCCTTGGTTGACATTTTCCTCCTGCCCTAGTATCTCTGGGTAAGATAGAGCAGTCTCAGGCCTGGTAATGGGGCAGATTGCCTTTTTTGGATAATTGTTGTTGCCAAGGCTCCTAATCAATCCCCTTCTGGTGCTGTTCACCCCATCTGTTATCAAAGTCAGAGGTAATCTTATCCCATTCAGGAAAATAATGGACATTTCTGGGCTAACTCCCATTGCTAGGACAGGTATTGGAAATGGAGTCTTGAGTAGATTTCTTTTCTATGATTTGAGTTAAGAGATAAACAGAAGCTGTCATTTTACTGTGTTGTTCTTTCAGTCTCGTGATTCTAAACAAACCTGCTTACTATCTTTCAGAATATTCCTTTGGTTGTCTTTGGTGCCATTTTTCTGAGTTTATAATTTTCTTAGCAAGGAAGAACAGGGAGAAATGCATCTATACAATCTTGTTCAGCTCAGATATCCATCATACTCCTTTGAAACAATAATTAATTTATTGTTGACATTTAATTCATTCTAGTATCCCCCCTCTCACTTTACAAAAATGAAAGTGCACTTTTCTCTGAACCATTCAGAAATAGAGAGTTTGTTGTTTCTAGATCATGGAGCTCCCATACATATTAGCTTAGTATTATTTAAAGCTTTCTCAAAGTTAAGTTAGGGAATTTATCTGAAGCCTTCAAAGAAATTTCTCCATTTTAAAGTTTGCCTTCTATGTGACATATTCTTTTTTCTTTACATCAACATATTTCATTTCTATCCATGCTCTTGTTCATACTTTAATGTGTGCAAATCTCTTCTTTTACAATATACATGCTGATTTGGGCAGTATTCATCTTCACCTTTCTGATGCTGAGATAGGTGACTACTGCATGCGTGGGCATCAAACTAAGCAATAGAGATGGGAGGAATGAAGGTGGGTTCATGAACATGGATTTATTATACTATCAAAAGATATATTCCTATCAGAATATTAGGACATGTTCACATTAAGAATACTTAATTACCTTTTTATAAGCTTTAAACAATTTGGACTGCAGAAACAGGAAATCATGTTATAGAGAAGAAATAATTCGGGAGATCATGAAAAGAATGAAGAATACGGTTAGATGGTGCTATAGTTTGAATCATGAATGTCACCAAAGGCCCATACATTTGATCTTGATGGTGGTACTACCAGGATATGGGGGAACCTTTACGAGATGGAGCTTTGTGAACAATCCTTAGATCACTGGGCATGTGCTCTCAAAGGGGATTGTGGTTCCTTGGCTACTTCTTCCTCTCTCTTTTGCTGCCTACCCTGAAGTAATGAAGTAAACAGTATTATTCTACCATGTGCTCCAGCTATGGTATTCTTTACTCCCAAAATTATGGGACCAACTGACTATGGGCTGAAATCTCTGAATCTGTGAACCCAAAGAGACTTTTCTCTTTGTAAGTTAGTTATCTCAAGTATTTTGTTATAGTGAGAGAAAGCTGATTAACACAGATGGAAAATGCAATATGAACATAAAGGGATAAGAATAAATAACGTTCCTGCCACATGGAAAATATTCAAGGCATGGTGCATCCCCTGACAGTCTTTTACTTACCATAAAGCTATATTAGTATTCCACCCTTTTGCCCTTGTTTGCTTTTCATTTTTTAATAAAAATAATTATCTGGTCCCAGAAATACATTATAACAATTTATATGCTCTTTACTTTTTATTTTCTGGGCTTCAAAAATATTTGTAATTAATTCTTTTGTGATCCAATCTGTTTAGTTTCATGGCCAAATATTCCTCTCTAGAGTAGACCCTTCTCCAACAATATGTTCAGAACAGGAGAAAGTACATTAAGATGGAGTATGACCTTACAAATTAAAGATATTGAGTGCCAACATGTATGGGGTATGGCACCACATTGTCACAAAATCCATTTAAATCCTTAAATGTTTCCTTCATGAGAAAGATTGGTCTGGATTTGAAGTCACATTAAGTCAGATGGGATAAAGAGAACCCTTATAAACTGAGTGCCTGAATTCAAATCAACAAATGCCACCATCTTCAAATAACACATATTAAGTACACAAGTGCTTGAGGTCTGTACTGTGTTTATTAATAGAAAAAAGACGTTGGTTCTAAAGATGTAAGGTGTCTGTGTGCTTTTGTCATTGAGCGATATGCATGTGAGGTGTAAATGAAATTTTATTGATAAAGCAGTTTCTGGTTCATTTTTTTTTCACACGAGATTTTATTCCCATCTGATCCTTTCCCTCCACAAGTCAGAATACAGTGAGGGTGGGTGCACATAAAACCCCCACTGGCTGGGCTGCTCCACGGTCCCAGGCCCTCTAACAGAGTGTTTACAATGAACGGCCATTTGGAAACCAGCAGAGCTTCTCACCATATCTCACAGAATGGCCCCAATTGCCCCAGCCAGGCCTGCGTTGCTCACACAGAACATTCTTTATAAGCCCAGAGACGGAATTTCAATGAGGAGCACTGAGGTATGTTTTTCCAAAAGCGGCATCTGGCTCGAGCGTTGGTTACGTGAATGGCCCAGCAGTTGGTTAGACCTGTGGTTTCTGCTAATTAGCCTGAGGCTGTGCTGGCTGCCTCCTTGGGGCTCCAGAACACATCCAACTTCTCGTCATCATGGCAACACTAAAGATGGTCTAAATGTGTGTGTGTGTGGTAAAGTCCAGGGGTCTCTGAACTTGGTGTGCATACCTGTCTTATTGTGGACAGAGTGGATATTTATTCCCTAACCCACACTTATCCACTAATGATGGGTCAAGTCATTTGGATTCCAAACACAGTAATAATTAATCCTGAGGAAGTTTAGCCTAAGTACAGGTTTCCTTTTCCTTCTAACTGACTTATTCTCCCCAAAGTGGGCAAATATTTTCTTAAAAAATTTCTCTACATGCATCTGTCTCTGTCATTCTTGTTCCTGTATTTATCTCTTTGGATATGGAATTGCTCTGGACATTTGAGAGATGTATATGTTTGTATATGGATGCATATGTATTTTTAGACAAGGGGAAAAAATGATCCCCGGCACAACTGTGGCTGGAAGGGCCCACTTCCTGTAGTAAAGGCCTCTGGACCACACAGAGAACAGCAAGAACAGCCCCATCCAGTCGTCTCCACTTCACCCCTCTGTTCACAAGAGGCCCAGTGCAGAAAGGGTTTCTAAATTGTGCAAAATGCAACCACACCCATTATGTCTGGCTGGTAGGCTCTGTGCATAAAAGAGCTTACTGCAGAGCCAAATGAATATTGTGTGAGAGGAAGAGCACAGAATTAGAAGTTTGAAGACCTGGCTCGAATCTCACATCTATTTTTGGACAAAAGAGATACTTGTGAACAAATCCCTTCTATTTCTGTGCCCTCGTTTCCACCAGTTATATAAAATGGTGATAAGTGAATCACACGTGTGTGTATGCCTTGGGGAGGGTAATTTGACTGAAAATTTCTCAGGTAAAAATCTGGGAAAAGGATCCCAGAAACGAAAGTAATTTATGAAGTTCTATCCATAAGAGAGCCTTAAATTCTGTGTTTAGAAGGCTGTATCAGGCTGTATCAAAACTGGGTCCATTTCTGCATCAAAGCAAAAGCACCTAGAAAGCAGGGATTTTTTGAAATCCACATTCCTTTCCTTCCTCACTCTAGTCCCCACCACGTGTAGAATCCATCCCAAAGCTTGAGTGAGCAATGACAAACGTTCCAAAAATGAAAGTCATAGGCGAATAAATTAGGATATTTATACTGCTACACTGTTCTACTAGACCACAACTTGACAAATACGTTTTTCCAGTAAAATCTGTTTCACCTCTGACCCAGACAGTGATTGCTGCCACCCATATTTCTGCGCTTGCTCCTTACCATTATTCTTCCACTGCAAGAAGTCTGGGTACCAGCCTGAGGTTTCCTTCAACTGTGCAGTAGATTATGAAATTTTTTTCAGGAATTCAACTCAGAAGCTGGCAGGAGCCTATGAAGGAGAGCCTGTGGACATCCTTTTCCTGCTCTGCATTGTGTAGTAGCTTGGCTTTGGTGGGTGGTCATGGATTTTGACAAAAGCAATGCAGAAAGCCTTCCTTCTCCCATATTTATTTCCTGAAGGCCAGCTGTTAAATGTCTATCTATACCCAGTGGGCTGATGTTCAGAGCTTTTAATGATTGTTGCAGCGTGGGCAGCGCACATGAACGTAGTCATTTTTGCCCCCTAAGTGCATCCGGCTGAATGACAGCCAGTTGCTTTTGAAAAAGCAAGTATCTCCTTGCATAAGTGTACCTTGCACCTTCTAAGTAATTAAATATTTCTCCTGGTCTTTCAGAATTTGCTTTGATAAGAATTCCAGGAAAGAAACTTTATATACATCCTTTAAAAATGTAGAGGAATTGAATAAAGTCTAAACAGAAACCCCAGCATTTTACCAAAATTTTTTTACATATTGTTAATGTTCCCCATAGAGATGGTTTCTTTGAGAAAATTTTTTTAATTAAATAATGCTTTATAGTTCACTAGTTTTATATAGAAGATAAGCCACTGTCTTTGTTAACAGGACTACAGTATTCCAATTAAATGAGTGATATGTTTAAGGAAATTTTCAAATTTGTTTTAAGGTCCCCTTCAGAAATATTAAAATGTGAAGAGTAAAGCGCTTCTTAGCATTTAGGAAATATGGTATAATTGGGTGGAAGCCGTCAGATGAAGAGAGCTGGGCAAATTGAGCTGGAAGCTGGGAAAAGCAGCTTGGGAAGTCCCCGCTGCCGCAGTGGAGATGTTCCATCTAATCTCTTAGATTTCTTTGTGCTTGCAGGAAGCGTTGAACAAAAGTAATCTGTTACCTAATTAGGTAGGAGAAGGCATCCATACCAAACACTTTTTGATAAGGGAGTTAGCATGTCCAATTAGAGGAGGAAAAAAAAGAGAGGATTTGGTCCGGGTAAGACAAAGCTCGGGTGTGCTTGAGTCAGGCAACTCAGGAAGCCAATCTAACTTGAAATTCGGAGAATGGCTCCCGACAAAGTGCCACTTTAACATGGGTCAGATCAACAAAGGAATTACAAATTGTACTGCACAGGGTAGGATGGCACCAAATTGAATAGGGGTCGTTTTTAAATCTTTACTAAATTTAAAACTTCTTTAAAATACAGACGAGTTTGTGTTACTGTGCAGTAAGATCAGCAAAGGCCATTAAAAAAACCTTAAAAGTGATTTTTAAAAATCCAGTGCTTTCTAGTGTGCAGTTATGTCTGCGTCAAACAGTACCTCTGTCTACTTTCTATTTTTTGTGAACTACTATCAGTCGTAGTTTATTCCCTAAAATCTCTCCCTTTTTCTGATGTACAAACTTTGGCAAAGGTATTTAAACATTGTATGCATTTGAATCTGTCCTTAGCTCCCCTATTTCTTTCATTGATTCTTACCCCTTTGAAAGAACTTTCCTATCACTAAGTAAGCAGAAAGCTATATTTCCTTTTTAAATGGTTTCGTGTATATGGTTACCACGTTACTACAGAATAAAAATGTGAGTAAAAGATTTCTGATACAGCTTTAATTGTTATTCATTTTAAGTTAATCAATGATGCCAAAACCTTGTCATTTATTTCTGCTCCTTTGGTTTGCAATATAACATTCCTCCATGGGGTAAGAAGTGTCTTTGCCTTCTTGAGCCATTTATCTCACTGAATGGTTGTATACAAATATGTAAGTATTTTAACAGTGATAACCTTCTCATTGCTCTTAATGTTCAAGTTTTCTCATTGCTATTCTTTTCATAGTAGAAATCTCGTTAGACTTTTGATTAGAACTTTAGCACACCTGAAACTTTAGAAGAATTTTTATCTTTATGCTATCTATGTGGTGAGAGGGCGACCTTCTCATTTTCAGGGGAAAGGGAACTCAGCTAGGCCACTCCTGAACGACCACCATCAGTGCCAGAGTCTAAATGACATCTATGGAAGAAAGTAATCTTAACCAATAGACACGGTCCCAGGGACTTGGTGGGAAGTATCTCATTTTCATCATGAAGCAACGGCAAATTAACTCAGAAAAAAGAGGGAAGTAATGGTGTTTTAATCCTCAGCCACAACAGCATTTTTTTAAAAACTTTTTTGCTTTGATTTGTTTTTTGGTATGGGCAGTGGGGGATTGAACTCAGGACCTTGTGCTTCCGAGGCAGGCAGTGGAGCACCCAGCTACATTCCCAGCCCTTCCTTTATTAATTCTTGTAGTTTATCCCCCATCCACACCCTACCCCCTAATGCTTACCCACCGAAGCAACTTTGCTTCACTCTGCCTTCACTGCTGCTCCTTTCTCACTTGGCTCCGTCCATCTGTCTGCCTCTTTGACGACTACTGAAAACACTACCTACCTATACCCACCTCCACTCTTGTGCCTAATTATTTTCTAAATAATCACTGTAACAATTTAATAAGATTTACTTTTTGGTAGGATTTTCCTAGGAAGTATTGTTTCCTAGGAATAATCAGATGGGATATGCTGCATTATATTTCTAACTGATTATGAAGGTACTGATTTGGGTATATTTCTTAAGGTTCTCCTTTCTTTCTGTAATTCTTTTCTTAGTTCTAACTGTGGGCCAGTTGCTTACATTGACTTCTTTTTTATTTTGTTAAATTTATTTGTACATTTAAAACAAACAATACAGTTACATTTACATTGAGATCTTGTACCTTTACATGATGTATCTTGGCTCTTGTTTTTTTCCCCATACCCCTACTCCCCCTTTACCCCTTCAGCCTTCCCTATTTACAAAGACTTTGTTTCCACTTTTTCATTTTTCACGTATTTTCTTTCCCTTTAATTCCTTTCCCTTCCCTTTCCCTCTTCTCCTTTAGCCATTTTCTTCCTATTTCACACTATCAGTTATACCATTTGAACCTAATTTATACTTTTAGTTTTTCACTTTTAGTTTTCAGAGAAACTTTTCGATATTTACTCGTGTGCCCTATGTATTTCACTTAAGAGTATAGCCTCAATGGGCATTCATTTAGTTATAAATGTTTCTAGTTTTTCATTCTTTATGGCTGAGTAGTACTCCATTTTATAGAAAAACCACATCTTCTTTATCCAGTCTCCAATTGATGGGCAATTGGACTGTTTAGTTTTAGCTACTATGAACTGTGCCACTATAAACATGGGTGTGCATATATCACTGTGGCATGATTCTTTTAATTCTTTTGGAAAGATACCCAGAAGAGGGATATCTGAGTCAAATAAAACCTCTAATCCTAGTTCTTTGAGGTATCTCCATATTGATTTCCATGCTGGTTGCACCAGTCTGCACTCCCACCAACAATGGAGCAGGGTTCTTTTCTCCCCACAGCCCCGCCAGCATTTGTTATTGGGTGATTTCTTGATAGCAGCCATTCTTTGTGGGGTGAGGTAGAATCTCAGGGTTGTTTTCATCTGCATCTCTTGAATGACCAGTGATGTTGAACATTTTTTCATCTATTTATTTGCTGCTTTTACCTATTTGTCAGAGAAATGTCTTTTCTTTTCAGCTGCCCATTTTTGAATTGGGTGTTTGTATTTGGGGGAATCTGATTTTTTTGAGTTCTTTATATATTCTAGATAGTAGTCCTTTGTCTGAAGAGTAGCTTGTAAAAACTTTTTCCCACAATGTAGGTTGTATCTTAGCTCTCTTGGTGATTTCTCTTGCAGTGCAAAAGATTTTTTATAAGATGAGATCCCAGTTGTTGATTCTTTGTGCAAGTTCCCATGCTACTGAGGATTTGTTTATAAAGTCTTTTCCTATGCCAATGTCTTCAAGAGTTCTATCTAATTTACTTTCCAGTAAGTTTAGTGTTTCTGTTTTGATATTTAGGTACACTGGGATTTTAGTTTAGGGCATGGTGAAAGATAGGGATCTAGTTTTAATCTTTGGCAAGTTGAAAGCCAGTTTTTCCAACACCATTTATTAAAGAGGCTATACATCCTCCAGCCTATGGTGAGGCAGAAGGGAGTGCAAAGGAAAACTGCTCTCCTCATGGCAGCCAAGAAGCAGAGAGGACGAGAGAGAGAAAGCCAGAGAGGAAGGGAGTAGGGACAAGTTATACCTGCAAAGTCCACTTACTTCAACTAGGCCCCACCTTGAATACCTCTCAACAATGCCTTCAAATTATGGGTCCATAAGTGAATCAATCCATTGTTGAAGTTAGAACCCTCATGATGTAGTCACCTTCCAAGGCCCTCATGTCTGAACACTGCTGCATTAGGGACAAAACTTTCAACATATGAACTTTTGGGGGACTTCCCAGATTCAAACCATAACAGCGTTGTAGTTGATGGCAAGCTGAGGCCACTGTGGAGAGCAAAAGGAGGAGCAGTGCTGTGAAGATAGCAGGTAAGGATGCAGGTTTGAAACCTCAGCTCTTTACAGGGGTATGATTATGATCCGTAGGGAGAAACAATTGCCTACTTAACTAAAGCATACTCCTGCGTCACAGGGTACCATCTGTGTCAATATATTTTAATAGTATTCTCTGTATGTAATTATTTCAATTGAACATACTGATTTATCATAGGGTTTTCTTTACTAAAGCGTCTGGGAATGTCTAAACAATGAATAGTAACTGTTACTATAATGAATTATTTTAATACATTTGGTAGCATAAAACAACATTAAATCTGGATTAAATATATGAGTCAGGCTAAATCCACATTTCCATGTCATTTAACTTTCTCAACTTACAAGTATCCATTGACTTTAAATGCTTGATTAACCTTCCTATTCAGTGGACAATTTAACCTTCCCATTCAGAGATACCACTCTGCCCACTCTTTAGACTTTTCTGTCATAGCACTGAATGATGATTGTTCTGTCCAATCATTACTGATTTTTCTGAGTGGAAAGGAAGTAGTCATCAGTATAACACATGACTGAGTTAACTATTTAAGTAAACTCTTATTAGAGTATTCACCATGTTATTTTAGTTATTCCCAGTTGTTGTCATATAATTTTTTTCCTAATTCCCAGCTTTAAATAACTTTAGAGTTGTCCAAACCAAAACTTCTGGATGAATATGAGCCCGGATAACCACTAAATACATCACAGCCTTCTGTATAAATGGTACTGTGAAGGATCTGTCTCTGATTTTCAAGCAATTGTTTTACAAAAGCAATCTTTGGAACTGAAGCATATAAAGAGAACGGAGTTTTTGGCTTGTTATTTTTAAAATCATATTGCCACGATCAATAGACCTGGATCATCTTGAATTTCACTGAAGTCCAGAGGGAAGCAAAATCTATTTACAAAATGTGCTGAAAGGCTATGTCATGATTATTTTTCTCAAATTCTCATTAGTTGTTGTGCTGATGGGACGTGGATGGAGAGAGCATCCTGTTGTAGAATCCCTAGCCTCCAGGTGCAGGCATATACATTCCATCACCCATTTTAGAGAGAATCATGCCTTCCTTACTGCTTTTTCTGTCTGATTCATTGTGCAAAGCTGAGAAAACTACCCACACTCCCTTTTGCCTCTGATCATTCTCAACAATGTTTTCTACCTTGTACTTATCCAGTCTACTTTCTTGTCTAGAGGTGCTGAACTTCCATGGAAGTTCACAAGTTGCAAAACATGAACCGGCTTAATATACCTCCTGGAAAACTCAGTGACTAGTTGATGAAAGGGCTTGGGACAACTGGCCACATGGACCCTGGGGATTCAGAGACACTCCAGTCATGTCAGCCTATGACTGTTAATACTGGACAACTGATGCATTCTGTACCAACAGCTGGAGCTCCTGGGAGGTCTTTAACCATAGCTCTGAGCAAAGGGCATTGAGGTAATCCAGGATGGAGGTCACCAACAGATGGAAAACTGTGGTGGGATTCTCACTGGTGAGGAGAGAGCAGAGGTTACGGCGGTTTTGCCAAATCCTCTGTGGCTGAATTCAGTGCCCAAGTGATGATTTCCATTGCGAATGCAGGGTAACATTGGTGGTATCTGTTTTAGTGAGGAAAACAAGTCCTGATACTGAGTCCCACTCTTTCATCAAGAGGCACTGCCAAAATATGTTCTGTTGGTCTACTTCAATGGAAAATTATCTGTTATCTGGAGTAATTATTTCAGGAAGAAAAATGTTTCTATGAAAGTAAGCAAATGGTGAAGCTTACTGCATAGAAATCATCCTGGAGTTCAAAAGGTATGTATTATCCTCTCTCAAATATTCCAGGTGGAAAGAGATGAGCAGTTTATTAATATAAGAAAAATATAACATAAAATCTAAGCAAGTTTTTTATTTCTCTACTCCCTCTAGCCTGCAGATTTTCCTTTGAGTTTGTAATTCTTTAAGACTAATTAGTAACTTAATTCATACAAACCGTGGTTCAATGTGCTCATCAGCTCTTTATTGTAAAGAATAATCTGCACCCAAAACTCCATGACCACATATTTTGTCACTGTGGTGGCACCAGCCAAATTGTTTAGGCTACACTTTGAAGGGTCTGCTTTCCCAAACAAGCAGGGAGGAAAGATGTATGAGGCAACTAACAACCTCACTATGCCTAACTCTGTCCAAATGCATAAAGGTGAAGCATAGCTTATATAAATAGTGATATAAGTGAATTTTGTTTTATGGCCTGGAAATGTTGTGATCTGTGCTGAAGGGAGACCTTAGGGTTATAGATGAAGCAATGGTGCCTTTCCCTTACCTCTGATGCATGTACAACATGCAACATGACCTTTGCCACCGACAGCCAAGAAAGCTGAATGGAACACTCATATTTAACCAGTAATTTAATATGCACAGGACTCTGATCATACAACCAAAGCTATTGGGATTAGGGTGTTTATAAATTTTCCATGTGGATTTCAGACAATGAAAATTCATTAGGAGAAGGCTCACCTCCCAGTGGCACACAGGCCACCTGGAGAGAGTACCTAGAAATAAAAAGTTTTCCTCATGACCTCCTTCTCCCTGTTTATTACAACAGTGTCATGATATCTTCTTGCCTGTTCAGATTTTTACTCTTTGAGCTTATAACAGTGCATGTTTATGTCACTGGATTCCCTGAGGAAGCTCAAGTTGCCCAAGACAACTGTGCATGCATGCACATTTTTATTGGACTGGAGTTAATAGTTTAAAGTATAGCAACTAACATTTTAGATGCTCTTTTATTATAATACATGGATAAACATATTAGAATCCTCATAATTCATTTTTTAGTGTTGTCAAATATCCAATTAGAGTTTGAGAATCAGTGAATTATTTTTCTAATGTGGTCCTCTTCAGGTTTTCACACTGACTTAATCATCAGATAGTGAAAATTGTTCCGAAGTGCTATTGTCATGGTAGCCCTAGGACAGATGCCGAAATAGATTCATTGCTAGATTATCGGTTTCAACTCTCTCCTTTTTTTTTTTGATCTGACTAGAAATCATAGGCCTTAGGACTTATTCTGATTGTTATTTAGCTTCTTAGAACATAAAAGTGGATCTAGTGTGCTTTTCCTAACTGCTGATTTTCTATTTATAAATTTCTCTTACAGCCTTCTCCCCAACTTGTCTCAGAGTTTCATTTCACTCTCTGTGCCATTGTTTTTGACTGCTATTGCTAATTAGGAACCCTCATTTCCTGTGTGACTCTGCAGCGTTCTCCTGTAGAGCCCTCTGATGGCTTATAGATCTAATTAAATTCAATAAACACCTATTAAGTGCCTATTTTCCAGGCTCTGTGCCAGGCTGAATCCAGTCAGTCAGAACTAAATTATATACTGTTTTTATTTTTATTTTTTTAAACTTTTCCTCTAGGTATGCTGTCTAGCCAACCAGAAAGCAAACCTGCTCCTCTGGCCATATACCTCCTCTTTTGGTATGTTTTACGAGTGCTTAACACAGGCACACACACATACTTCTTGGTTGGTTTATTTACACTACCTTTCCAGGCTCCTGTGAACTACATTAATCTCCAACTCTCCAATAGTTCTTACTTCCCTGACTGCTTGGGCCGCAGAGCCACATCCCAGCACAGTTAACATGGGAGAATACCGATCCTTGCATTTATCCTGTTCTAAGCATTGGATTATGAGCTCCTTTAAAGTGGAAGCTGTATGACCAGTTGTATTTGTCAATCCCTGAGCTTTTCCTCTGCCATAGGAAACTTTCTGTAAATTTCAGCTCCTTCAGATGGTACAGCAAGAGAGAAACCAAGTTTGCTCACTTGAGGAAAGACTTTCAAACAAGATTGAATAGTGTTTGGTCAGCTGCTCATAGTCCATTTTCGGGAGGAAATGCATAGGAGTACTTTGCTCTACAGTCAGTTCTCCTTACATGCTGTGCTAATTATGCAGGTGATTCAAAACTCAGTTCAATGGATATTTTTCAGGTGCACCAATTAGGGGTAGAAATAGGAGCCTGGGGCACTTCACATGACATTCAGTATTCAACTTTCAACACCTGGCACATAGCAAGACAGGGCTGTCACTCACTTAAGGTGTTTGCCTCCAATTATAACCCTAATGGAGATCTGAATGCTTGGAAACTTTAGAAAATGGGCTCTACTCTATTACCTTCCTCTCATGCCAAATAAAACAATATTAAGTGTCTAAAATTGTTATCAATAGCTTGTTATTTTCTGACAAAAATTTGTGTTATAGAAAAACAGGGCCAACTAAAATGTTAACTACCCTACAAAAACTAGGATCACGATGCACACACTCATTTGTGACTTTTGTTTTTCATTGGATTTGTGTGTGTGTGTCCGTGTGTGCTTTTTTCATTTAATTTATGTGATTAAAGATCTTTCTATATCAGCATATTTGCAACACAAGCTCTGTGTTTCATGAATATCACATTTAATAAAAGAAGAGTTTAAATGATGAGATAACTTCTAGAAATCTGGGTTAAACTTTTTTTTTTTTTGCTACTGTAGGCCTAATTAAAGCCTTTGATGTACTAAGGTGCATCATGAGTCTCAGAGGTAAGGCATATAAATAGCATTTCTTTAGATTTTCTCCACACATACATTCTCTATTATGTGCATACATAATGTATGCATTTATGTATTTTGTGGAATGAGTGTTTTTTGGAACATAATTTGGGTTTAAAAAATATAAAAGTATGGCATAGAACTAACTGAAACCAACCCTAGGAGATGCCCTGGAAACTATTTAAGTGTATCTAATAAGTTCTTGCTTTGAGCTTGATGTGTGTGTGTGGTGTGTGTGTGTCTGTATGATGTTATGTATAAGTGTATTTGTTCACTGGTAAAAAGAAAGGAAAATTTGACAACAGCTCTACCACCTGCAGCATCCCATGGACCGGATGTTACTCACTATATCATTTGAGAGGTGTAGCTGTTCTGACTCCTGATGCTCCAGGTGACATTTGGGACTTCATGTTCCTCATTCATTCTAAGAGTTGGTGCTGTTCACTCAGAATATGGCACCATTACTTGCTTTATTAGTGACACAATGTGATCCACATCAGTTCATTTATTTTTCTAATTCTGTTTGGGTTTCATAAAAATACATTGACCAGAAAAGCAGCTACCAGTCAGCACTCTGTAAATTTCCTGTTAAGAATATCTTATAGGCCAGGGATTTAGCTCAGTGGTTCCGCCACTTGCCTTGCAGGTGCAAGGTCCCAAGTGCGATTCCCGGCACCAAAAAAAAAAAAAAAAAAAAAAAAAATATTATAAATT